>NC_088793.1:70213297-70544859 GCF_011386835.1 Chrysemys picta bellii | reverse complement strand
TCAGGGTAGAGCTCATCCTGACTCTGCTTACATAAGTATACAGGTTGAAAAGGAGAGGCGCTAAAACAGATCTTTACAGAAATCCTTTACGGATATGCCTAAAGACAGCTGACTGTTCTCCAGGGTGCAAGATGAAGCTCCAATTTGTTATCAGTTTCATGATGAACCACTTTTAGTTCCCTCAAGTTTAGTATGAATTGAAATTCTCTTCCAAATGAGTCCAAACACTATTTCCAATATAAAAATCTTTCCTCTCTCAAATTATCTTTTTAAACTTAAATTAATTATCATTAAAGAAGGTATTGCCTTTTCTTCTTAATAAACTTGGAGAGGTTCTTGTCTTCCGGAGTTTGGTAATGAGTTGCTTAAGAACTGCCACAGAACTAATTAATCCCCAATTAATATAAATATTTGTATCCTCATATGACTCTTTATATTAGTAATGAATTATAGCAGGCCTGCACAACATGCGGCCCGGGGGCCACATGCGGCCCGCGTGGGCTCATTGTGCGGCCCACGGGGGTTGAGTAGACGGGCTCACTGTGCGGCCCGTGGGCGGGGGGGGGGGTGAGTAGACAAGCGGCGGGTGAGGGAGGGGGGCTGAGTAGGTGAGCGAGCGGGCAGTGGCAGGGAATGAGTAGGCGAGCCGGGAGGGTGGAGGGCCGAGGAGGCGAGTGGGCGGGCAGTGGCGGGGGGTGAGTAGGCGAGCCGGGGCAAGCGGGCTGGGGAGGCAAGTGGTGAGTCGGTGGCTGACCTGTTCTACTGATCTTGTCTTGCTCCCATCCCCTCTCCCAGGGCCGGCTCCAGGCACCAGCAAAACAAGCAGGTGCTTGGGGCGGCACATTTCTAGGGGCGGCATTCTGGCGCCGGCCATCAAAGGTGCCGACACTGGGGCATGGGAAAAAAGTGCCCCCGCCACCCCAGCTCGCCTCCACCTGCTTCCCTGAGCACGCCGCCACCGCTGTTTTGCGCAGCAAGGCTGGGAGGGAGGAGAAGCCGAGCAGCGGGCGCTCGGGGGAGGCGGTGGTGGTGGAGCGGAGGTGAGCTAGAGTGGGGAGCGGTTCCTCTAACCCCCCCATTACTTCCTGCACCCCCCACCCTAGCTCACCTCTGCTCCGCCTGCTCCCCTGAACGCGCTGCTGCTCCGCTTCTCCGCCCTCCCTCGCCTGAGAGGGAGGGGGGAGAAGCGGAGCGGCGGCATGCCTGGGGGAGCAGGTGGAGTGGTCACGGGATGTCACGGGGGGCCCGTAGGAAGCAATGGGGGGGAGAAATGCGGCACGCCAGGGGAGGAGGCGGTGCTGGGGATTTGGGGAAGGGGTTTGGAAGGGGTGGAGTTGGGGTGGGGCCGGGGGCATGAAAAAGAATGGGGAGACGGCCAAAATTTTTTTTGCTTGGGGGGGCAAAAATCCTGGGCTGGCCCTGCCCTCTCCAAGCGTTGCAGCTGTCCAGAGGTGCCTGCCTTCCACGCCTTCCTCATTCACACCTCATTCATTCAACAGGGCAATCGATTACAAAGTGGGGGGGAAGATCTTATTTTACTTCTAGCAAAAAGACATTTTTCTTTTACCTTAATTATACTACCTTAGGGGCCGCTATAACATATTGCTGTTCAATACTGCTGTTTCGGTGGGGCGGCGCTGGGGAAGAGGGTTTGTTTCTGCGGGGCAGATGGCACGCGGGGGGGTGGGGTTCAGCGGCGCTGTGGGGGTTGTTTCTGTGGGGTGGGCGGTGCTGGGGGGGTGTTGTGTTTCGGGGGGGCTGGGTGGCGCTGGGGGGGGTTGTCGGCGCTTGGGGGGTTTCGGCCCTCAGTTGTTTTCTTTGGAGTAATATGGCCCTTACCGCTTTACGAGTTGTGCAGGCCTGAATTATAGCATCAAATTTGACTCCTGATTTGTAATAAAACAGCTCACTATTTACATAATGGTATCAGGCCATTATTATATGAAGGACTTGCATCTAGATACAAGACATTTCCAAACAAATATCTCAAAGGAAGTTTATCCCATGTTAAGAATTTGAGGGACAAAAAGGTTTCCACCTTTCTGAGAAAAAATGAATTAGAAGTAACCAATATCTTCTGTAAGACATATAATTGCCCAACTAAAATTTCCTTAAAGTTTAAAGAATGAATATTTAGAGTATTGATAAAAAAATCCATTTCAATAGGAATATTTCTGGAATTCTTTGTGTGGATTTCAAACTAAATTTTCTCTTTGCAAAGAGGAGGGGGCCCATCACTCCTCTTTTGACTATTTTGAATAAAGAACAGCTTCACATTCTTTTACACAATCGAGTCTCTTTCTAAAACATTAGTATCCTAAGAAGTTTTCTTGAGATAAAGATCATGTCTATACCAAATTGGTGACTTGTACAAGGGGGAGTTGTTCTCTTCTTTAAGGGTACATCTACACTACAGGGGGGAGTCGATTTAAGATACGCAAATTCAGCTACGTGAATAGCGTAGCTGAATTCGACGTATCGCAGCCGACTTACCCCGCTGTGAGGACGGCGGCAAAATCGACTTCTGCGGCTTTCTGTCGATGGCGCTTACTCCCACCTCCGCTGGTGGAGTAAGAGCGTCGATTCGGGGATCGATTGTCGCGTCCCAACGGGACGCGATAAATCGATCCCCGAGAGGTCGATTTCTACCCGCCGATTCAGGCGGGTAGTGTAGACCTAGCCTTAGACACTCTTGTTGGTTGTTTGACTTTTGACCTCGATTTGGTTCCTTGATTTACAGTCTGCCATTTATATTTACAATTAAAGACTCCTCTTAAATATTTTATGCAAGTCACAAATCACAACATTTATGTACAACTTTCAAAACACAATATAAAATAAAATATAGAAAGTTAAAGCAAAACAGAAGTTATAAAGTTACACTTCAGAGTCAGCATAAACACACCAAAACATGGCTTTATGGCTAAGGAGGGCTCATCCTCTTTGACATTTTTGATGCTTATCATGCATTGACAGAAAGCAGAGATTATTCAGGAATTTCCTTAATTAGCTTGAACATTTCATTAAAGTAAGAAACCAAAAACATAAGCAGGTGAGCTACCATTCTCCAAGCATCTATGAAAATACCTGCAAGCATCTCCTTAAATGCGATAAAGATAAAGGCAATCTTGTAATAATCTAAAGTTTTAATAATACATTATAATAGTTTTAATAACCATTTTTTATCAATATTGAGGTCTAAACCCATGAATTTTCTGAGTATCTAGACTGTTTTAAGTGACACCATTCTATTAATGTTTTTGTGAAGCACACTATGTTCAGTTTTCCTCTCTGACTTAATGCAGTGTTTGGTCTGGAGATCAGCCAGCATAAAGTCTGCTTCTTCTTGCAGCCATTCTCCTAATGGGTCCCTGACTATCTCACAGAACTTTTCTGCCTTCAATTACTGATGATTCTAAGCCCTCTGTGGCCATCTTTCTCTAATACAGCAAAGCTCTTTTGAATGGTCTCAGTGAGTGCAGTCTGATCATTACAGTGAGATGCATTCAGATTCATACAGCTGGGCTTGACCTGGTTTGGAAGGGAAAAAAGGACGAGTTGATGAAATCATGTGGGTTATGAAGGCTGGCCGTTCTATAGCTCAGCTCATCTTCCATATTACAATCCCAAGGCAGCAATCCCTCTTGTCAACATCTGGCACTTGAATTCTCCTTTCTGATCTTTCATTTTTTTAATATAATCCCTGTTTGTGACAGCTCAAGGCTTCTCTTGTCATTGCTGAGCTGCCTGTCCTCTGCTGAATCATCACTTCAGGAAGCAGTGCTTTATCAGCTAGTAATAATAAATAATAATGGGGATTATTTCTCTTGAGCTGTCACTGACTCCAGTCACGATCTGCCAGCTTTGCTTTATTCCCTATGATCCAGTCCTTGCCTAGGATCTTGGGGTTGTAACGGCAAAGAGTTGGAGCTTTAACTTTGATCTTTTGACTAAAGATATCTGGGTCTCTCCTTAATAGCTTTTGCTTTCTCCCCCAAACTCAGCATGATAAATTCCTGTCTGAGAATAAGAGAGTCCATTGGTCCCGCCCCAGGGACAGGTGTTTAACGACTCCTGGCTAGCGCAGAACGAGAGCTCTTTTTCAGTTTAACCCAGGAATGGAAGCTCAAGCAGCAAAGGAGGAACCTTTAATTTGATACTTCATTAAGAATGTCTATATGGCTCCGCTGAGACAGCTGTGCCCTGGCTGCATTTTGCCAAAGGAGAGTGCTAGCTAAAAATCCAGGCCATGAAATAGGAAAAAGCTGCAAGACTAAAAATATCTTCATTTCTTACAGACAAGTAGCTTAAAAGCATCAGAGCAGATTAAAAATAAAAACTCCCCGGCTCTGGCAGGTTTAAATGAGGAGACAGTTGAAGACAGTAGGAATGTGTGCTGATTGTAGTAGTATTTCTTGAATGCTAGCAGTGTGCTCAGCCTTGTAATAATATTTGCCACCTATGAGCATTTTCAAATACTTATACAAATATATGGGGCCAAATCTTCAGCAGCTATAGAGCAGCAAAGCTCCATTGAAGTCACCAGCCAGTTAACACCAACTGAGGATCTAGCCCTCTGTCCCTTAGCAAAGAACTTACAATCCATGTAAGGCAAACCACGGTGCAGTCATATAGGCTACAGCAAAGTACGGTACAAGCTTGATGGAGATGTCTTGCAGCAGCCATCCCTGAAAGGGTTCTGGAAAGCAGCATGCTTTCAGTGGGGATCTGAAGAAGGAGAGGAGGATGGTATGGCCCAAGAGAATTGGAAGAGAGAAGCAGCTACAGAGACAAGAGTGTAAGAAGGATACAAAGGGAGCGTTGGCAGAAGCCACGAGAGTTCTAAAGACGTCCATGAGCAGCAGATAATGGATACAATTACTGTAAGTAACACACATCTGGGAAGCCAAGACTAGAACTCTGGGTCCTAAAGCTCCTAAGCACATATATTTATGAGTTGAGCTAAAAATCAGTCTGCAATAGTCAGTAATATTAGGTCTCATTACTCTTTGGGCCACCCACGAAAAGACAACATCACACATATAAGGACTGTACATTACGGGGGAAGTAGGAAGGATGGGGAATAGAGGTGTAGGCCAGGATGGAGATTATATTAACAGATTCTCTTAAACCCACATGAAGTTTAATCGCTACCTGATATTGGTCCCAAGGAATGAACAGCCCATTATTGCTATTCCTTTGGAGGTTGGTAGTGGGCCAGTTCGTATTGGCCTTCGTCTGTCCTGCTGATGCTTTGGGAGTCTCTCTCATGACCCAGCTGCCAAAAAAATAAAAATTAAAAAAAATAGCCAAGTTGTCTACTGCCTGGTTTCACCCTGACTAGCACTACTGTCCATCTTAAAACAATTCTCTCTCCTAGCTCTTGCAAACTTTCCTTACCAGAAAAGGGTCAGTGCATCTAACCAAACACAGCAAAGCCTAAACTCAATTCACACCTTCACTCATTTGCATAATAATTAAATGGTTTTAAAATAAAAAGAAAGATTCTCACACTTCCACTATCATACAATATGGAAGGCATTACTGAAAGTCTGTGGCAGAAATGGGAAAAGAACCCAGAATGCCTGACTCCAGGTCACTGCCGCTGTAGCCACTAGACAATAATCCACAACTACCCAAAAGCATAATGATTAAAAATAAAATCAATCCTCAGCACGAAGACATTGCATGAGTAATGTTACATGACAGTTTCCTGCTAGAGTTTCACCAGGGTGTTGAACTTGGGCTTTCCAGTTCGTGGTACAGGCACTGCATGCATGAACGTGCTTCACTGCGTGGCTTAGTTAGTGTGGAGTGTATGTAGCTGTCTTACTTGATTATAGAGTAGGCCAAATTCCCAGATAAATTTGTATTAATGAAACAAAAGCATTTCTAGGGAAAAGTTGGTAAACTTTTTTCTTCCACATTTTGAATGTGCTGAATCTGAAAATGTTGTTTACCAAGCTGAATTTTGAACTTGAAGGCGAGTAAAAACAAAAACGGCTACCATATGTAACTTAAAAAAGCAAATAGAAAATAAAGGATAAGTACTATATATGGAATATGTTCCTAATTTCCTATCAGAAAATGCAGGAAGCTGTTTCTGTTGAAGTGCACACTCTCTGCTTCCTCTGGTCATGCGATGGCACGCACTTGAATTTTGTTGGCTTTGCAGTAAGGATGATGTTTAAGATTAAGTAAACTAAATACTTTTCAGGTATTTTTGATATGTGAAGACATTAAATGCACTGCTATGCATTATACAAAATATCATACACAACATAGTATATCACATCACTTATTTGTGTAGGTTCTCTTTCAAAAATATAAGTTATTATTAGCACTACCCACTAACCTAACCTAAAGCTGACTTTTGCTTACAGTGTGAGTTGGGTATTGATTTAGATACCTATGCCACAGCACAAGCTACATCATGGTAATTTATTTATGTATTCAATATTCATGTTGTAGTTATTAATTATATTTATATCATCAAGTATTCCACAGATGAAACTTTGAGGCAGTCTTGAACCTGAATATTGCCTCAACAGTATCTTATGAACAATGCCAACAAGTAAACAGGGATTGGCTACAACAGAAGAGGCAACAAATGCAAGACAAACTCAGGGACTACCAAAACAGGCATGCAACTGACAGAATTCTAAGAGCGCTTCAATCGGATTGCAGGCAATTGTTACTTTGGCCACAAAAATCGAACAAAAAAGCCAACAAACCTGTTATGCAATGTACATAGATAAAGGTAAAATTGGAAGACTTCATCAACAAGCAAAAGTGAGCTGCAACCCCAATCTTGTATTACAATCACCAAAAGCTTTACAGTGCTTCAGAGCAAGATTCCCCCCAGTGAACTGTAGTCTGCATTTTCTGCCAGGTGGGAAGTACCAAACAAAAAACTTTCTTCTGTAACAAGATTCAAAATAAACAAACAAATACTTATGGCAGCAGAGTTTGAACATGACCTCAGTGGATGTTTAGATGGTGTAAGGTGACCTTATAGCCTCAGAAGGGAAATACCACCCTAAGCATTTATTGAGAAAAGTAACAAAAACTAAGTATGAAACCACTCATTGTGGTACAGACTTGGCAATGATTGGGCTTACTAATGAGTTAAAACATGGTGCAGAAAAAGGCCACATTTTGGAATTCTCACAGGTATGGACTCATTACCGTTTTCTCTCATTTTTCTGGCAGAGACGTCCCATGTTCATTTGTGAGTCATATGACAACTTTCAGAGAAAAACATTCTTCATCTTGATGGTGCTTATGAGTTCATTATCTTACCTGACCAATCTGCTCAGTGCCTGTCAAATTCCATCACATCTCTTCCTCTAAATTGTTTGACAGTGCAGGAAAAGAAAATGTATCAACCATTCCAGTTTACAAGACTGAGCGAGGAGATGATTTTCTCTCAATTTAGCACTGAAATTATTCTCAGATATGCTTGCTAATCCTGGGCTAAACATCAGTGAGAAGAGGCACTGCCTGTGTGCCAAAGAGTGTATACATGTTTTTGCGACTTGGGTAACCAGTCTATTCCCGAAGTCAGGGAATTTGAAGGTAGTGGTGATGAGGAGGAGGAGAAGAAAGAGAAGGAAAAAGACAGAAAAGACACTAAAGAATATGTTGAAGCATATGAAGATGAGAACCAGAAATCATATAAATGGTCCATGATGTTAAGTATTGCACAAGATTTCATCTTCAATGTAAGTGGAGGTAAGAAGTGGATACCCAAATGTGTTGGGCTTGGAAGCACCCTTCAATAGACCACAAGATCAAAAAAATGTGTCTAGGTGTTTCACAGTGCTGGGCACGATCAGCTACAAGAACATACTTCGAGTTCACACAGCACTGGCCAAGAGCATACTGATGACAATGAATGGAGATGGAACAGTGATCCCATCAAACTTGGTTAAAGGAAGATTTACAGATTTCACTGCAGCTAATGCTGATATAAAATGAGTGTACACTTGATGAGCAAAACACTTTTCATATCACATAGTATGCCACCTGGCAGAAGACCCGCATTTGATCTGATACTGCAGGACATTGAGCCAACAAATCATGTTACTCTGAATGTCCCAGATGCAATGAACACCATCTTTTTCTGCTACTATCACAGAAGGTACAGCAGAACCAAAATTCAATGAAGATGTCCTGGTATAGTGGTTTAATGGACACATAAATGATTGCCAGTCAGCTTTGAAAGCACAAACACAGGATATGGCATTTTCCCTCAAACATCAATTTTAAAATCTAAAATCTGGATGGACAAGTTTTAATGAAAAGTACAGCAACAATTACTCTCCACTAACAACATACAGCTTCATGTCTATCATTCAGTCCCCAGCTCATGAATTGATGCACTGAATACTGTTGTGCAAAGATTTGCACAAGTCACACATTATCTTTAACAGAAACATGTAGTCTTGACAGTTGATCAAGCACTCTTCCCTGCTTTGAGGAAGCGAAAATGGATGTACCAGAATATAAAAATCTAGATTCCATGCTTAGGAGGTTTACACATAACAATGAACTTCCTAAACGTGCTGGGGCAGCATACTCAGGATTCTGGATTGTCGAGTGTGTGGACTGGAATTTTAGGTAGACAAACAATAGAGCATGTAATTGCTGGTAAAGATTGTGCAAAAGCCACTCATGCTCACATGAACACTCTACAGGCAATGTGGCAACTGTCATTACCACAGCTTCTGAGCTATCTACAGAAACATGACAAGAAACTCAACGAAAATTTTTTGGATTTTGCAAAATCTGATGCTGCAGAAGACTACAATAACCTAGTGCGTATTCTGTCATCAGCAAGTTTCTATGACCAGATGTCATCGTTTGTGCTAAGCAACATGGACAACTCAGTTGTGAAAGGTTCCAACCACAGCGTCTATCACAGGAGTGGCAAATTTTTTGGCCCGAGGGCCACATCTGGGTATGGAAATTGTATGGCTAGCCATGAATGCTCACGAAATTGGGGGTTGGAGGGCAGGAGGGCTCCGGCTGGGGCTGGCGATGAGGGGTTGGGGATGCAGGAGAGTGCTCCAGGCTGGGACCAAGGGGTTTGGAGGGCAGGAGGGGGATCAGAGCTGGGGCAGAGGGTTGAGGCACAGGAGAGGTTTGAGGGGGGCAGACTCTGGGTGCCACTTACCTCCAGCAGCTCCCAGAAACAGCGGCATGTTCCCACTCTGGCTCCTATGTGGAGGTGCACCCAGGCAGCTCTGCACGCTGCCCTGGCCCCTGTCCACAGGCGCCACCCCTGCATCTTCTATTGTTTGCGGTTCCCAGCCAATGGGAGCTGTGGGGGCAGCGCTTGGGGTGAGGGCAGGGCCGGCTCTGGCTTTTTTGTCGCCCCAGGCAAAAAAGCCTCCCACCGCCCCGGCCTCCCTCCCCCCACGCGGGGAGCGTTAATGACACTTAATAGATTCAAATTATTCACTAGTGAGCCAGCCTCCAAACACTGCAAAACATTGCAAGAAAGGATTTGTCTACAGAAGCAATTCAGGAAGCTCTGCCGAATGCAGAAATATTTGGCCAGGAGCAATTGAATACCTTTGTTCAGGAAAAACTCATGACGCCAAAGAAAGGAAGTGCCCATACCAAATTCTGTGATCCACTGAAAAAGACAAGGGCCTTGACGTTTTCCTCTCTGTGTAGTTGGAAAAGAAAAGAAAAGGTAGTCACAGTAAAGTCTGATCATTTCATACTACAGCACATCATTACTGCCTATAATGCAGGAGGTAGAATAAAAATCATGGAAATTTACTAATTTTTCAAATTGACTTCAGATTTGAACTACAATTTAGATGGTGAAATATTCAAAATTCAATTTGGTGAACATTTTTTTTTTCAGATTCAGCACATTCAAATTATGAAAGGTAACATGTTTCCCTACTTTTCCCCAAAAATGCCTCCTACATCTTATTTTATAGAAAATGTGGCCAGTCTATCGCAGACTCGGTTGGCTACATCTTTTTTTTTCTCCGCTAGATGGTTTACCATCTTTACCTTTTAAACAGTTACTAAGTTATCAATGGAATTTAAACCACAATTCTTAAGCACTGTTATTCGACATTGGTGAGGCCTCATCTGGAATACTGTGTCCAGTTTTGGGCCCCAAACTACAAGAAGGATGTGGAAAAATTGGAAAGAGTCCAGCGGAGGGCAACAAAAATGATTAGGGGTCTGGAGCACATGACTTATGAGGAGAGGCTGAGGGAACTGGGATTGTTTAGTCTCCAGAAGAGAAGAATGAGGGGGGATTTGATAGCAGCCTTCAACTACCTGAAGGGGGGTTCCAAAGAGGGTGGAGCTCGGCTGTTCTCAGTGGTGGCAGATGACAGAACAAGGAGCAATGGTCTCAAGTTGCAGTGGGGGAGGTCCAGGTTGGATATCAGGAAAAACTATTTCACTAGGAGGGTGGTGAAACACTGGAATGCGTTACCTAGGGAGGTGGTGGAGTCTCCTTCCTTGGAGGTTTTTAAGGCCCGGCTTGACAAAGCCCTGGCTGGGATGATTTAGCTGGGAATTGGTCCTGCTTTGAGCAGGGGGTTGGACTAGATGACCTCTTGAGGTCCCTTCCAACTCTGATATTCTATGATTCTATGATTCTAATAACAGTACAGGATCATATACTAAAGTTACCTCAATTATTTAAAAATAGTGAACTAGCAGTTTTTCTTTACACAATATTTCTTAACATAAAGAATATGTTCCTTCAGAGGTGTTAGCCATTAGCCAATATTCATGGATGTCTGACCATTAGCAATAAAGAGACAGTGATTTGCAGGTGGAGTTCAGAAAGTGGAGTTGAACATGGCAAATCTGGAACCTCCGATGCCTGACCAGGAAGCCATCCTGGGTGCTTTAGTGAATTATGATCATAGTAAACATACCAAAGGATAGGTACTGTAGGAAACATGCGTTTATCTATTTTAATATACAGAAATTGCACAAAATTAAACCTCAAATGAATACCTGCAGCCATGTATAGACATCTTGCTGGATATCATGAATTAAGCAGAGGCAGCACTTGAATTGTAGACCCCTAAAGAAAAGCATGGGGTGTTGCATAAAATGGGTTGGTAATTCAGTAGGTGGCACTTTGTCCTCCAAATTTTTACTGAATTAATGTCACAAAATTGTGTTAAGGCATAATATGGGGTGAGAAGTATTACCTTCTGTCTTGATCTGAGTGAGGCAAGTGGGATGCACTTTGGGTGACCAGATGTCCTGATTTTATAGGGACAGTCCCGATTTTTGGATCTTTTTCTTATATAGGCTCCTATGACCCCCCACCCCCTGTCCTGATTTTTCACACTTGCTGTCTGGTCACCCTAGATGCACTGGTGTATTGTTGATCACTTACTATACGTGCTCATTTGGAAAATTCAGTAATTCCAGTGCTTCAAAAAGTTACCTGTTGATCCCCTCACACCTGCAGTCTCTGGTCTACCTTAAGAGAATTTGTTAGCAACATGTTATTCCTTTAAATTAAATCCCAGTCAGCACAACTCTATTAATAAAGTATTAGTCTTATAGCTTCCCATATTCCAGCTTCTGGTATTCCAGACAAAGAATAAAAAGACAATACTAAAAACATGGAGCCAGATCCTCAACGGATATAAACTAGCATATACTGATTTACACCTTCTGAGGATCAGGCCCATAACATTTTATAAAGACATGCTAATATTAAAAAAACAATAACACAAACAGAGCAAATGGACGTTTTGAGAGTTGAGATTTAGGGAGACAAAGAAGGGAATTACAGCAGCCAAAGTAAGAAGAGATGAAGGTTAATCCAGGCTGCATCCAGTATAAGAATGTTGACAGAAAATTGGTTGAGATAGTGGGCTAAAATCTGCCCTTCAATTTATCAGTATAAATCTGGAGGGCAGAATAAATTCATGCTAGTGAAGTCACTTTGGGTTTACAGCACTATAACGACAAGCAGAATTTGGAATTCTGTTGCAGGTGATGTTCATTGTAATCACGTATATAGATCTGGAAAGGCACAGAGTTCAGAGCCATGTGGAATGCCTACTATAAATTCCTTATAGCAGGAGCAAATGTGAAATTTGGCTTGAGAAGGGAGAGAGAAGAAGTAGAGTTCTGAGTGAGGGTTTTTTATTTTGTTTCTTTTTTTTTGCTTTTCCAATCAGGATACCAGTTTTAGATACTTTGTGTGGAAAGATATGGCAAATCTAGGCGTTAATAATACTGAAGTAGCCCAAAAGGACCGAAACAGGAAGAGGGATAAGCTCTAGGTATTGTCTACATATTATTGGTTGAATTCAGAAAGGAGGTAGCCAAAAAGGATGAGACCAAGAAAAGAAGGGGAATCCTGCAGTGCTCCATAATGGAAATTTCTAGGTACGAGATGTGTCCCTTGCCAGTCACCAAGGAGAAGTGGCATTAGCAGGATAGCATAGGTAAGGAACAGAAACCAGGAAATCAGAGCAGATCTAGTCCATGTCCAGAATTTACAGAGTATTGTTTCAGTCCATTTTGAGTGCCTTAGATTCCCAGGTGTGTTGGAGAATCCGGCACTAAAAGGGGCTATCTGTTAAAGAAGAGATTTTCCTCATCAGTGGTAAATAAAGCCCTGTGCACACAACACCCTAGGGACATCCTGGGGCCTCATCATAAAACATATGCTGAACCCCTCCTCCCCCCGACACACACACTATATGCCACTAATACCAAACAAGGTATCTCTGATAGTCTGTAAAAAACACCAAAATCATGCATATTTCAACATTTTAAAATATCTTTTAAAAATGTTAAGCATCATTATAAAAGCTTATTCCAATTTTAGCAGCAAAACCTCAATACAAGAGGTCAAATATCCTGCCACACAGGATAATCCAGCAAACAGAATGCAAATAACACTGCAGAATGATCAGAGACAAAAGGAAGCAATTCTATAAAACAGCACATTCATAATTTGGAAAACTTCAAACATGGAATTTGGTCTGCATGAAAGAACTGCGATGAAGAAACGGAACCATGCAACAGATAAAGAAGACCCAGAGTAAAGAACGCTAACAAAAACTAAATATTAAACATTTGTCTCTTATTGCTTTGGTGCTTCAGCTCCTCTCCAAAACAAAATATAAACATAGTTGATTTTTAATGTTCTAGTGCAGTAAAGTTGTTATTAATTTGAACAGAGCAGTGAGGAGCAGCACCCAAAAGCATTCGTTTCAAAACACTGCAGTTCACTAAGCGACATTTGTCAGCTGTAGAAATTCAGATTTCTGCTTCCTGGCCAACCACTGCAGGGTTGGCATATTTCCTCTCTTTATAAAATCATAGAAATGTAGGGTTGGAAAGGACTTTGAGAAATCAAGTCCAGTCCCCTGTACTGAGGCAGGACTAAGTAACCCTAGACCAGCCCTGACAAGGGTTTGTCCAACCTGTTCTTAAACACTTCCAGTGACAGGGATTCCAGGAACTCCCTTGGAAGCCTAGTCCAGAGTTTAACTACCTTTATAGTTGGAAAATTTTTCCTAATATCTAAGCTAAATCTCCCCTGCTGCAGATTAAGCCCATTACTTCTTGTCCTGCCTTCAACAGACATGGAGAACAATTGATCACCACCGTCTTCATAACAGCCTTTAACATATTTGAAGATTTATTAGGTCCCCCCTCAGTCTTCTTTTCTGAAGATTAATATGCCCAGTTTTTTTTAACCTTTCCTCATAGGACGGGTTTTCTAAACCTTTTGTCATTGTGTTGCTCTCCTCTGGACTTTCTCCAGTTTATCCACATATTTCCTAAAGTGTGGCACTCAGAATTGGATACAGTACTACAGCTAAGGCTTCACCAAATGCCAAGTAGACTAGGACAGTTACCTCTCATGTCTTACATATGACATTCCTGTTAATACACCCCAGAATGATATTAACCTTTTTTGCAATTGCATCACATTGTTGACTCTCATTCAATTTGTGATCCACTATAACCCCCAGATGCTTTTCAGTAGTACTATCACATAGTCAGTTATTCCCCATTTTGCAGTTGTGGATTTGATTTTTTCTTCCTAAGTGAAGTACATTGCACATGTCTTTATTTCATTTCATCTTGTTGAATTCAGACCAATTCTCCAATTTGTCAAGATTGTTTTGAATTATAATCCTGTCCTCCAAAGTGCTTACAGACATCTGCAAATTTTATAAGCATACTCTCCATTCCAGTATCCAAGTTATTAATGAAAATATTGACTAGTACCACACCCAGATTGACTGCTGTGGAACCCCACTAGTTACGCCCTCCCAGTTTGACTGCAAACTATTAATAACTACTCTTTGAGTAGTTATTCAACCAGTTATGCACTCACCCTTTGTAATTTTATCTAGACCACATTTCCCTAGTGTGCTTAGTAGAATATCATGTGGGACTGTGTCAAAAGTCTTACTAAAAATCAAGTTATATCATGCCTACTGCTTCCCCTCATGCACTAAGCCAGTGACCCTGTCAAAGAGGGAAATAAGGTTGATGTTGGCATGATTTGTTCTTGGCAAATCTATGCTGGCTATTCCTTATAGCTAAAGTTAAGATTCTATCACAGGCATTCTTAGTAAAAGTCAGGGACAGGTCACAGGCAATAAATAAAAATTCATGGAAGCCCATGACCTGTCCCTGACTTTTACTAAAAATACCCTGGGCATGGGGGACCACAAACAGAGCACTGCTGGGACTTGCATCTGCTCCAGCCCCGCCACTGCTCCTGTGGCAGAGTCTGACTGCTGCTGCTCCAGTTCTAGGGGGACTGACCCAACTTCAGCCGCTGCTCTAGCTGCGGGCCGCCAGTCAGCTGTTCTGGCACACACTTGCACCCCCATCTGTTGCTCTGGCACCAGCCCGGGGTTGGTCACGGCGAGCTGTTCCAGTGGCCACTGCTCCAGCAGCCCTGGGGCTTACAGCTGCTCTAGCCCTGCCTCAGAAGAAGTTACGGAGGTCCCAGAAAGTCACGGAATCCATGTCCTCCGTGACAGAATCGTATCCTTACTTATAATCCTATTATCCTCTAGGTGCTTACAAATTGATTATCTAATAATTTGTTCCAGTATCTTTCCAGGTATTGAAGTTAGGCTGAATGGTTTATAATTCCTGGGGTCCTCTTTGTTCCCCTTTTTAAAGACAGGTACTATGTTTGCCCTTCTCCAGTCATGTGGGACCTCATCCATCCTCCACGGAGTTCTCAAAGATAATCGCTAATGGTTCCCAGATTGCTTTTGTTAGTTCCTTAAGTACCCGAGGATGAATTTTATCAGGCCCTGCCAACTTGAACCTAACAACCTCTAACTTACCTAAATATTCTTTAACTTGTTCTATCCCTATTTTGGCTTGCACTCCTTTCAACTTGTTAATATTAATTGTGTTGATTATCTGGTTACCTTTAACCCTTTTAGTGGAAACTGAAGCAAAATAGTCATTGAACACCTCTGCCTACTTGATGTTATCAGTTATTAGCTCTTCTTCCCCACCAAGTAGAGGATCTACACTTTCCTTTGTTTTTCTCTTGCTCCTAATGTATTTAAAGAACGTCTTCTTATTGCCTTTTATGGCCCTTGCTATGTATAACTCATTTTGTGCCTTAACCTTTCTGATTTTGTCCCTATATGCTTGTGCTATTCTTTTGTACTTCTCCTCAGCAATTTGTCCACCTGTCCACTTTTTGTAGGATTTCTTACTGATTTTCAGGTCATTAAAGAGCTCCTGATGTAGCCATATCAGCCTCTTACTATTCTTCCTATCTTTCCTTCTCATTGGAATAATTTGCTGTTATGCCTTTAATATATTTTCCTTGAGAAACTGCCAGCTCTCCTGAACTCCTTTTTTGCTTCAATTTATATAGCATACAATCCATTTAGGGATTTACACTGGCTTAGAGACACATGTACTATACTTTGCCTCTATTTTATTTTTATTCTTTGATAAGCAGGCTTGAATCAAAGATGCTTTGGCACTTTTCTTCCCTCTGATTTGAGGTTGTTGCTCTGCCAGATTTCATAAAGATTTTATTATTTGTTATTATTAGTGATTTCTTAAGTGCCCCCAAAATGTCCTAGGCACTCACAAAACAAGTAAAAACCCAAGCTTTGCTTAGAAAAGCATGCAAGCCTGATTTGATATGACACGACAAGTGGGAGGGCACAAAGAGACAAGATTGAGGGGAAAGGATGACAATAATAGATATCACACAGTTACTTAGGGCCAGCTGGTGTTCATTGGTATAGCTCCAACATTGATGCAGATGTATGCCAGCTCAGGAGTTGTCTTTAGTATTTCAAAGTGACATCCTCCTGTTAGGGAGTGTGACGGGGCGCACTCACCCCTCACTGGACAGGGAAGGGTTAACCTTACATTGTGGGTTGAGGTAGCCACACCCCCTTTACTCTACTGGGCATGCTCCATTTGCACTGGTATAAAAGGGAGCAGCTCAGCTCAGTTGGGGCTGACTGCTGGGGAGGAAGGATATGCTCCATTAGCTCCAGCCAAGGATCAGCCAAGGCCTGAGATGCTGTAACCCAAGCAGATGCTTAGGTACCTACTGAGACCCTGCTGTGTCAGGAGTCACAGGGGACAACACAGACTGGGGAACCCAGAGACAGCAGAGATGCTCAGACTGTAGCCATGGGAACTATGGTAGGAAGCAGTCCAGGGAAATAAGATAGAGGCCTGGTTGGTGAACTGGAGTTGTGAGTGAGCATGTTTCAGTTGGATACTGCCCCGCCCCTCCCCCCCGCTGACTCAATGGCCCATGCCCCTGGCACTACCAGGGCTCTGGGCTGGGGTCCAGTGGAGAGGGAGGGCCTGGACCCCACCCCCAGGGCCACCACCCTCTTCCTTGTGTGTGGTGCCCCCTTCTGGACTGACTTTGGCCACTAGGCCTTACTGCCCTGCTGAGAAGGCCAAACCTATGGACTTTGGCTGCTAGGTCTTATACCCTGCTGACTATTGATGTTGGCCAGTGGGCCACATTGCCCTGCAAACTGGGGTGAGTTTACTGACTTTGGCCACTAGGCCTCACTGCCCTGCCAAGAAGGGTGAATCTATGGACTCTGGCTGCTAGGTCTTATTGCCCTGTCTTCCTGGGGTGACTGGACTGATTGTGGCTACTAGGCCTCACTGCCCCGCTAAGAGGGGTGAACATACTGACTTTGGCCATTGGGCTGCACTGCCCAGCTAGTAGGGGTGAATACATTGACCCTAGCCATTAGGCCTCATTGCTCTGCTGAGAAGGCTGAATCTATGGATGCTGGATGCTAGGCCTTACTGCCCTGTCTTCTTGGAGAAAAGGTACTGATTGGGGTTACTAGGCCTTACTAACCTACTAAGAGGGGTGAATCTATTAATGCTGGCCATTGGGCCTCATTGCCCCATCTCATTAGAGTAAACTTACTGACTGTAGCCCATGGGCCTTACCACTCTGCCAACTGGGGCCAATTTATTGACTCTGGCCATTGAGCTGCACTCCCCTGCTAAGAAGGACTAATATATAGACAGGGGTTAGGCATGTGAGGGGATGCACTGGCCCCGCACTGAACAGGGTTTTCCCCAACCCTGTCACAGGGAGGTTCCCACCTCTCCCCCTCTCTCTGCACGTCTGCTGATCTTTGCAACACATGAAGACAGCAGACCTAATTACAAAACCTGCCACTGGGATATGAGTATTTCCTTCTTTGTACCTTTTAAGGAAATATTTTCTTATTTCCCTTTTACCCTGCATTAAAAATAATCTCTTCAGTACAAACATGGCAGCTATATTTTCCCCATCTTTCTGCCCCCTAACATCCATGGAAAAGTCTATTTCAAATACAAAGGACAAAGTTGTGGCTGTCCAAAACAACAACTGTGCCATGATGGAGGCCAACAGTGAACTTTACTAGTTGCTAGATGTTCCAAAATATCATGAGATCTGGGCTAAATCCTTCATTGGTGAATGTTCTGTATCATCAACAACTGTGAACTATTTATTCAAGGTACTTTTATAGCCTCGTCTCCTCCCTCACCCACCCCCGGTACAGGACAGATAGAGAAAATACCACCACAAAGCGAATGCAGCAGAACAATTCCCCAAAGTTCACAAGTATAGGGATCAAAGGGCGATAGATGGACCATAACCCTTCATTGAGTCTAATTTTTAAAAAAATAATAATGCATTCAAGGGATAGACTGAAAGGCACACTCCTGGCAGTCTGCAACCCACCTGCACAGTGCTGCTTCATAAAGAAGCAGAACTTGAGAGAGCCAATAAGTCTTCCAACAACATCATTTCAATTAGTTGGGTCCACTTGCTGTTCCTCCAGCTATAACAAATAGCTGTTCAAATTCATGTTGAATTTACTAAATTGTTTTGGTCCCAGAAACCCAAAAGTTTTTTAAAAATTGAAACATTTCATTTTTAAAATGCTTAAATGAAATGTTTTAACTTTTTAATTTGAAATGGCATTTCCTGTCAAAATTTCATTCAAATTTTATTTAAGGATTTAACCTAAAAAAAGCCCAAAATTTAGGTTATTTTTTTTCTACAGTTTTTCAGAACTACTAGTGAAGTGAAAGATCATTATAATTCTCACAGTTCTAGTCAAAGTCACATGGAGATTAAGTGACATGTGCATCAAGGTTTGCATAACAAGCTCTAATATTCCAAGGAGTGACACCCATTAAAAATATCTCCATTAATGGGCTCTTTTAAGAGTGACTGGTACAATCTAGATACTGTGATAGTTCCTGTGCCTAAAATAACAGTACCAAGTCCTCCATGTTAGCCAACTGAACTCTAGAGTCATGCACTTCACTGCAGTGTGTTTGTCCCTTTGCCTATATGTGATCCTCCGGGCATTAGAGATGCACTCTACATAACACTGCAACATCTTCATCACCATGAGATTTGTGAACCATCAAATAATTTAATCACAAGGAGAAGGCCAAGATCATGGAAGGTTCATAACTGTGGGTAGAAATATCATTGTGGTGAACGGTCTTATATGGACCACCTGCTTTCCCATCTAGGACAATGCAACTGTTTTTGGTTTGGTACAGTAACTAGTTGCTGACATGACTTTTACCCTGACCTTACCTCTATTTCAGACAAGGTTGTGGTTATAGGATTCAGAATAAAGGTGCCTTAAGGCAAAACGCACTTTTTGTTCCAGCTGTGCTGTCATTTTGGAGATAGACTGGTTCTAACACAAATGTGGTGCTCAGTAAACTTACAATCTGTTTATAGCACAAAAGCGTATGCACAGAAGGACCATTTCAGTCCTGAAACCAAGATACATCTTTTAGGTTGTGGGACTCAGAATTTCAAAGGTGGATTTTATGGACAGCTATTACATGACTCATGGATTTTATTCCTGGCTCTGCCACTGACTTTCTATGTGGACCTGGGCAAATCATTTAACATCTTTGTAGCTCTCTCTCTCCCCCATCCATGGAACAGGCATAATAGTCACCAAACTCAGGGATATTGTGATATTTAATTAAATATTTGTAAAACATTTTGAGATTTTTGGATGAATGGTGTTGGATATGTACAATTATATGTACCCATATTATTGTTTATATTACCTCTAGGGGCTCAAACTGTTCAAGTTGTTGGAATACAGGTGGCAAGTTTAGTTCAGGACTAGAGCTGGGTAAATAATGCAAAAAATTTCAGCATTTACAAAGGCTCATCCTATGAGATAACAAACAACTTCATGCTATAATCTGACCAGGCACAACTAAGCAACAATTCAAATGTACAGTATTTGCAATCAATCCCTAGAGTAAACAATGGAAGATATTCATTGATCAAATTTGAATGATAAATCCATATGAGGAAATCAGTCTGTTCACGGCTATTCTATAAGCTGTACAAGAAGAAAAATGTGTTAAGTATCTTGTTCATTGAAAATTATTCACTCAAGTCTGTTCAGTACCCACAGGGCCTTCTATCCACTGAATAAAAAATGCTGTCTGTTTTAGTCTCCAGCAACATGCAAAAATCCCACTTATGGAAAGCAGGCAAAATTAACCCTCAGCCTGCTAGTAAGTTTGATAGAATAAATATTTAAAGCCAACAGATTTATTCCTTTAAAAAAAAATGGTGACCTCTTCATCTTAATTTTCAAATGCCTTTCCCTCTCCCCTCCATCTTTGTTTTACTTCTCAAAGGCCTGCTTTGCTCCTTCTCTTAAGAAAATTATGATCTAAGATAAACCTTATTTCTTCATCTTAAACAGCCAATTTTCTACCCAGATTCTGGAAGCCTGGGCACTCAGAAGTCAGTTGATGCTGATTAAAGAGCACATAATATTTTAGGGCCCAATCCTACTCCCAACGTATTCATTGGAGATTTATTATTAATGTATATTGCAGACTGTAGCACCTGGAAACCACAGCCCTATGCAAACATAACAAAAAACAGTTTTGCCATTAACTTCCATGGGAGTTTAAATGGTCCCAAATGTATGGCTTTTTATTGTCGTGTTGATCCTGGGGCATAGCTGATCTCCTCTTCTAACCAAGGATGCAGCCAGCTCACCAAAAACTGCTATCAGTTACAGGCTTGCTGATTTCCTAGCTCCTTGTGGTTCTCTGATTTCTTGTGGTTGGAGGCTATGAGGGTTGAATGGTGGTCACTAGGAGCTGAAGCTGGGCAACAATCTGGAGAAGTGATGGCTAGGACCTTGACCTGATCACCTTCTGTGTAAGGATTTTATGTAGACATACAGAAGAGCTCTGAGTGTGAGACTAAGTGATGTTATTTTTCCTTAGCCAGAGACACTGAAGAACTATCCAGCTAAGCTCTCAGGCAGAGGAAAGTCTGAGTAATTTAGACTGATTTGCCCCTTTGTTAATTTCTGCAATTGATTATTGTGATCTTGTCAGACAAGATAGGAAAATAGGAATTTCAATACTGGATCTGTGCAGGGTTCATCTAATACAGTATAATCTAATGGAAAGAGTACTGGACTGAGACTCAGGAGACCTAGATTCTATTCCTGGCTTTGTTGCTGACTTACTGTGTAACCTTAGGCAAGTCACTTTGCCTCTCTGTGCCTCAGTTTCCCCTCCTACCCTGACTTTTGTGTGTCTTTTCTATTTAGGTTATAAGCTCCTTGGACCAGGGATGGTCTTTGACTTTGTTTGTACAGTGCCTAGCACACCTAATAATAATACTCCTATCTCTGACCATGGCCAATACCACCTGCAATAATCCTCATAACAGACAGTTATGGAATAGATTGCCCATAGGGGAAGCTTCTTCCTAACGCCCATCAGAGGTTTGCTTATGCCCTGGAGCATGGAAGTTTATATCCCCTGTATTTTATCATCATATCCAATGTAACTGTGGATGGTTTCATTATTCATAGGAGGACACGTTTGCACTAGCAAGGATCAGACTCATCAAGTTTCTTCTGTATGCCAATGATACACCTCTACATCTCTAGCCCCACGGACCCTGGGTGTTCCATGTCTGTCCTGGAATAATGTTTGAGTGATATTATCATCAGCTACCTCATCCTGAGCCCTGGTAAAGCAGAGGTTATGACTCACTTTCCCTTCATGTACCAAATTGAGGTGATTTGCTCAGGAAGAGCAAGTCAGGTTAAGAATCTTTGCATCACTTTCAACCATTCTCTTTCCAGGGAAAACCTTTTGTTGGATGTGGCACAATTTACATAGTCTACACCCTTATTTATTCAGTGACAACTTTACAAAAGCCGCACATGCCCTCATGATTATGAGATTCAATTATTATTGTATTCCCTCTTGGTGGAGCTGATAGCAGGGCTTCTCTATCACTTGCAGCTTGTTCAGAATGCTGCAGCACACTTGCTCCCATTCCCTGGTGCCCATCATAGCAAAGACAATCACCTACTCCCCACCTAAGACTTGATGGTGGGGTATCTAAAAAGTGGCTGACATATGAGCACAGCTAACTATCATGATGAGATTTAAGGAGGAAACCTGTTAGCCACCTAAGGCCTACCCCATTAGGCTTTGACACCTACCAGGGCCCGTCCAA
Source organism: Chrysemys picta bellii (assembly GCF_011386835.1). Taxonomy (NCBI): domain Eukaryota; kingdom Metazoa; phylum Chordata; order Testudines; family Emydidae; genus Chrysemys; species Chrysemys picta. Next base: position 70,522,802 of record NC_088793.1, on the reverse strand, counting down.
CAATTTACAGAAAGCCAAGGCAAATCTCACAGGATGAGCACATGAAGTAAGTATTTTTGATCTCATTATGATGGATAAAGATAAATTAATCAGTGGACTAGAAACTGGTGGTTGCCTTGGGACCAAAGATTATGACCTGGTTACATTCAATGTGGACAAACAGAGAACTTCACAGCCAGTTACATACATGATGTGATATTAGTTGTGAATGTTTAGAGCTGCCACTAGGGTGCACACTGCTAAGAAACAAGAATGTGTAACTGGAAATAGAGTCAGTCAGGCTTGCATCCACCCTAGCCAGGGTCTGCTGGGTTTCTAATCCAGATGGTTATATCTGACCCAGGCTTTTTCCAAATACCACTCTAGCAGAATTTGATTTCCAGCACCCTCAGGGTAAGCAGATTCCTGAGGTTCTATCAGTCTTCCAGCTTGGATGAGCAATCGGAAGAGAAACAAGTTAATACCTTGCTCCATACAATGGTACCTGCAGCAGAGGACATTACACTTTCCAGAAGCCTCACAGCTGCTCAAATGAAACAGAGCAATACAGTTAAACAACTAAATACACATTTCATGCCATGCTTCAATACAATTTCTTGAGCAGGCACAATTTCACTTATGCAAACAAGAGAAGCATGAATCAGCAAATGACTTCATAATAGTCCTGTACAACCTAATCCAACACTGTGGCTATAGGGAGATGAATGAAGAACTTAATCAGAGACAGGATTGTTGCAGAGCAGAGGGACAGCCAGCTATCAGAAAGTTTTCAGAATGATCCTAACCTCACACTAGAAGCAGCCAAGAACATAGTCCTCCAAAGCCAATACATAAAGCAACAGACTCTCCTCAGGAATAACTAAGGAGCAGGCCACAGAGACTTGGGAAGGAAAATACCTCAGGATGCAGAAGCATTACACACCCAAACCAGTACAAGCACAAAAGGATCCAGAGGAGCTATACTAACATGGAGTAAGAGAAAAGGAATACAACAAGAGCATGAAAGAATGCCCATGGTATGGCAAGCCACCTCACAGCAAACTGCTCTGTCCAGCAAGGGACACCACATGCAGGAAGTGTCTAAAAAGAGGGCATTATGCAGCAGTCAGATGGCCTAAACATATGGTAGCTGCTGACTTTCAAGAGGAGGATCCAAAAGACACAGATTGCACACCTTGTAGCCAGAGATGACCAAAGAGAACCACCATGGATTACCACAATCTTCTTGGGAAAGTATAGACTAGACTTCAAAATAGATTCCATGGATTTCAAGGCCAAAAGGCACCATTGTGATCATCTAGTCTGCCCTCCTATATAACTCAGTCCCTAGAACTTCCCCCAAAATAATTGCGACAGCATACCTTTTAGGAAAACATCCAATCTTTATTTAAAAATTGTTTGTAATAGAAAATCCACGACCCTTGGTAAATTGTTCCAAAGGTCATCCAGATATTTTTGCATGATATTCTGGTCCTCCACCGTGTTGGCAATACCTACCCACTTTGGGTAATCCACAAATTTTATTAGCACACTCCCACTTTTTGTGCCAACATCATTAATGAAAATGTTAAATAAGATTTGTCCCAAGACTTATCCTTGAACTCCACTAGTAAGCTCCCTCCAGCCTAACAGTTCACCTTTCAGCATGACCCATTGTAGTCTCCCTTTTAATCAATCCCTTACCCACCTTTCAATTCTTGTATTAATCCTCATCTTCTCCAATCTAACTAATTTCCTATCTGGAACTGTATCAAATATTTTATTGAAATCCAGGTAGATTAGATCTACTGCATTTCTTTTATCTAGAAAATCAGTTATCTTGTTAAAAAAATATCTGGCTGATCTGGCATGATCTACCTTTTGTAAAATCATGTTATTTTATCCCGTTTACCTCTGTCTTTAATTACTCTTTCAAAATGTGTTTTAATACCTTGCATACAACTGAAGTCAAACTAACAGACCTGTAGTTTCCCAGGTCACTTTTTTCACCTTTCTTAAATATAGGTACTATATTTACAATTCTCCACTCATAGCATACGTCCCCCCATGTCTCTCTTGTGACCTGTGACATACAGGTCAGACTAGATGATCTAATGGTCCCTTCTAGCCATAAACTCTGTATACCAGCTGAGGTGTTCAATAGAGCTATGACAACTTAAGTCAACGGCGCTATGACAATTTATACCAGGCAAGAATCTGCCCCAATGTCTTTAAGAGAAATCAGCCTGAAGAGAAGGTGGTGACTAGTTGTCCTGGTATAGGGTGCGAATTGTATGCATAGCGGGCATGTAAAGAAAAAGTATTGGTGACAGCTGTGGAAGAAATGGAGGACTAGGGTAAATTTGGCATCAATGGTAGAATGCAAGGGATAGTAGCAATGTGATAAGAGATAAGGTGTAGATCGACGCAGAGCTGCATAGGGTCACGAAGCCAGGAGTTTAAACTTGAAGCTGTTGATAATGGGGAGCCGTTATGGTGCTTCAAAGAGAAGGATCAGGATATTGGCAGTAAGTACAGAAATGCAAGCAACAGCTATTTCTAATTTTAATTAACATCAGAGACAATTTCTTTACTTGCTAAAGATGTAGAACATTTTTTCCTCTAGTCCTTTGAAATCCTCTGTTGCTCTCTTCACCCTGTCATTCTCTAGTCTGCAAGTGACAATCAACCATGATCTCCTATAAATATCCAGCTGCAGAGAGGATAAATGAGTCGCCCTATGCTCATCTTTACCTCCCTAACTAGAGATTTTCCATAGATCCTGTGTATGTCCAAACAGCTTGGCAGTGAAGTGCGTGACACAGGTTCTGTAAGCACATCAACAATGGCATCACCACACGCTGCAAGCATGATGCAAAACCAGGGAAAATAAGATCAAATATGTTCCTTAAAAGCTAGATAGAAATTATGATGATTGTATCTGCTTCCAGCAGCTAAACAGGTGTTTAATAAAGACTATCATATTAGGCATTAACAGGTACACTTAAATCAGCAATTAAAGAAATCTTTGATCAGCTAGAATATCTTGGTTCACCAGAAATATGCCATTTTCCAAAATACCTGAAAGGTTTTGTCTTAAATCAATTTATACAATAGCCTGTTTGAACAAAAAAAAAAACATTCTGTAGGAATACGTGAATTCTACACTGTTCGAAAATCCCTACCATCTGACGTAGAGGGATTTATAGGTTTAGTGGAAATTGCTTTCCCCACTGTCCAGATTAAATACTGCAGGATGATTTTTTGTATGAGTAAACATCCTTCCAATAACGAAGGGACTGATAATGTCTTAAAAAGAGAAACAGACTCTACATTTTGTTTTTCTTCTTGTGTGGACTATTTCTGGATATAGGACCCCAAAGTATCATGTTGACTGTCCATAAAATGCAGTTTAGCATCTTCTTGCTGTTGTGGGGATGGGTTTTGTCTACTGAATGCAGAGCTCACCGGCAAGGAAAAGAAATACATGAGGTATATAAGAAGGGCAGGTGAGTCTCCTTGTAAATTCAGATGTATACAATTTGGGCAAATGCAACATTGCAGATAACTATATCATTCCTAATGCAGACCTCTGAAGTTTGTATTGCAGCATATTCAGGGTTATCTGACCAACAAATATTGTGCTTAGCTTTTGCTTTTTCCTTCAATGACTAGTAGATTTACATTTTTTACATCCAAAACCACTAGTATCAACAATCTGGTTTAACGTGGCAACAATCTGGTTTGCTTGTTCTTGATTATAGCAGCTTTGGGGAAGGAAAGGAGGAGTTGATTGCTTATTGCGGTAGAATGCTGGGGTATTTACAAGACTGGATACAGAAGTTTTATTAGTTCCAACATTTCTGCAGACTACAAGGATACAATCAGTTATGCCTGTGAACAAGAAAGGACATTGAATAACCTGCAGATCAATTGCCCAGTTGTTTCCAAAAGGGCTACATGCTAATTTTTTTCCAGTGCTGCCATATGCGGTCATTTAGGAGTTTGACTGGAGGGAAATTTTCCTGATATTAGAGCAGTTTCGTGTTGTGCGTTGGAGTACTCATGTTCTGTTTTGTAAAAAATGTTGAGGTCTAGTAAGAATAATTACATGAACATGACCTGTACATGCAAGTAGACAAACACCAGGGGATATTGCTGGAGGAAAAAAAATTCTGTGCACTTGTCTGGAGGGTATCACTGGCTTATGCCTTCTAAGAAGTCAGTGTTTAAAATGATGTCTGCTGAAGCTGTCCAACACAAATTAAGATTTTCCCTTCACTGCAATCATTGTTTTTGCTCATTAGCAACTATGAATTGTCACCAATGCTATCTTAATTACCATGAGAAAAGTAGTTTTAAGGGAGATGAACTATTAATAGAGCTGCAGTAGTGTCAGGCAGGAAGAATTCAAGCCATTTCTATAAACATCAGTGTTAGGGGGAAAATCATCAGAGAATGAAGTATGGTTCCTGTCTGTCTTCAAATATTCCCCTTCTCTGCTTTCTTGAAAATGGGCCGGACTACCCTATTACAGAACTATTGCAGTGTTAATATCTGTGAATCCAAGATCCATCTTGTAAAGTATGAAATAGGTTCAATGGTGATGCCACATAGCCAGAAATAAAACTGGGAAGATGGATGCAGTGGCCCCTGTTCACAAACAGACCCCAATGGATACATGGCAAGAGATATTAAAACAATGCCACCCTTTGTTGTTTTCATTCAAGTTCACAAAAATGGCGGTGATGTTCTACCATACTGTAGTTGACACTAGCAAAGTAGATGGCAAGGTGTAAACTGGCAGCTTTAACAGGTTGAACAAAAACACAATGTACAAGTTGTACAAACCTGTGTATGCCCATAATGCAGCTGTAATTAGCATCTTTATTAGAGAGATAGCCCCAAGCACTTCATGTAAAATACAGTTAAGGGAAAGAATAAATCCTAGTGGGGGGGGAGACGTTAAGAGGTACGTGCCAAAGGAAGAATGCTACCTGAATATGCCACTTGAAAATAAATAGACTGTTCTTTGTGCCTTGTGTGGTTTCATTGTCCCACCAGGACCTCTGAAGCACTGAGAATCCAACTGAGGTGACACTGCTGCTGGCTGGTGTGGAGGGGAGCACACCCTGGACCCCACCTCCTCCATACACAATTTGGGATGGTTACCTCTGCTAGTGGCCAGGGCTGGCATTAGACTTGTTGGGGCCCAGGGCAGAACCTAAGGTGTCGGCCTCCTATCCTGCCTCCCTGGCCTGCTCACAGGTTGGATTTCTGCAATGCCTGAGGCCCCCTGTGGCGTGGGGCCCTGAGCATTTGCCCTGCTTGCTACCCCTTAACACCAGCCCTGCTCGTAGCAATAGTCTCGAGCAGTCCATGCAATTAGAGAAGTGTGAGGCCTGGAGCTGTGCCCAGTCCTTCCCTAGTGGTACAAAATGGAGGTGGAGGGGAAAGGTGCCTGGCACTCTTCTCTCCTGTGCGCTGCCTGTTCTGACCTAAGGTGTCAAAGACGTGGGGGAACAAGGAAATTGCATGTGTTCCTTGAGAGCTTTCAACATAGCAACAGCCACAGAGAGCATAGTTCACTGTTCTGATCTATAGACACAAGGGTATGTCAATTTGTTTAATAAACAGAAGCAGCATCTGGGAGCGTTGCAACAGTTAAGTGCCTTTAAGTATCTCTTTATTTTTGCAAAAAAGGGAGAAACATGATGAGACAGAACATAGGAATGTAATAGTAATGGAGAGGGCTAGAAGTAGAAAAAAAGGATAAAGAACTTTATCCACAGGATGAAATAGGATATTAAGATAGTTCCAACAGAATCACTTAATAAGTAGGCACACCCACGGCCAGCTCCAGGCACCAGCTGGTCAAGCAGGTGCTTGGGGTGGCCACTCCGGAGAGAGGTGGCACGTCCAGCTGTTTGGCGGCAATTTGGTGGATGGTCCCTCACTCCAGCTCGGAGTGAAGGACCTCCCGCTGAATTGCCTCCGCAGATCACGATCGTGGCTTTTTTTTTTTTTTTTGGCTGCTGGGGGAGGCCAAAACCCTGGAGCCGGCCCTGGGCACACCCCAACCGCCCAGAGTGATGGGGTTGTTCAGCAAAGCAGGATGTTAGGCCAATCAAGCCGATCTATTTGAGGACCCAATCACACAGGGCCAGATCCCAAGCTGCAGTCCAGCAACACTCCACTCAGCACACCCTGGGAGACCACCTTAAGCAACTTTTGTGCTCCCTGATCCTGGATCACTCTGTAGGGCTGATCCTCTTGGGGCAATTTGGAATAGCCGGAAGGCTGCAAGGGGCTGTTCCAGCAGCCAAGGATCACCAGGGTATAGGAACACACCATCCATGCCCCCTCTACCAGCCACAAGGAGGGGGAAAGGTGAGTACCCCATAGAGCAATGCTACTTCACTTGAAAATCCTTACTTTGAAGTGATCCTCCACTGGCCAAGTAAGGAAGTTTTCGGATAGCTTTGCAGCAATGATCAATCTGGACCTGGCCCAAAATCTCTCAGAGGTTTGTCGATTTTAAGGTTAGAGGTGACAATTATCATCTGGTTTGACCTCTGGTATAACACAGGCTATAAATCCTCATTCAGTAATTTCCACTTCAAGCCCATAAACTTCTGTTTGAGCTGTAGCATCTCTTTTAGAAATACATCCAGGCTTGATTTAAAGACTTAAAGTGATGGAGAACCCACCACAGTCCTAGGGAAGTTGTTGCCGTGGTTAATTATCCTCACTTCTAAAAAGAATTGCATCTTATTTCTAGTTCAAATTTGGAAACGGAAGCTAGGCAACCATTAGATCTTGTTTTGCCTTTTTCTGATACGTTAAAGACCCTCTACAATCAGATATCTCTTCCCCATCTAGGTACTTGTAGACTGTAATCAAGTCACCTCTTAACCTTTTCTCAGCTAAACTATGTAGACTGAGCTTCTTTAGTCTCTTGCTATAAGGAATGTTTTCCAGACTTCTAATCATTATTCTAGGACTTATTTGAACCCTTTCAGTTTTCAACATCCTTTTTCAGCTGTTGACATTGGAAATGGACACAGTATTCCAGTAATGGTTTCGTTAATATCACGTTCCTATCGCTGTTTGCTATTTCTCTGCTTATACATCCAAGGACCGTGTGTCCTTAAAATCTTTTCAGTGTCCTTACACCCTAGGACAATCTTCTATTGTCTGTGGCCTGCATGCTCTGTTCTGAGATGTACTGACCTCGCATTTGGCTGTATTAAAACATCTTCACATGAGGCAATCTTGATGCAGATAAGATTCCCTTTTATTTTACTGAGAGTGCAGAATTGGACTCTGGGAGGCAAAACAATTCAGGAGAACCTCCACCCACACAATTTCAGAATTAGTAGATCATGATGAAGGCTGTAATTCAGCATTTCTATTACAAGCTCTACTTCCTCATGCTTCATAAGCCAGCCCTTAAAATTCATTTTGTACAAGAATTTAGAGCAATTTGGCTTTTTTTTTCAGTTTAAGGTTGCCTTAGTCCCTAAATTAGCTAAATGCAGGAAATGGCAAAATTCAAGTTCTTCTGATTTCAGGCTCTCTGCACATGGAACAGTATCATTTCCAGCAAAATATTGTAATCTGAATCTGAGCCATGCTCAGGCTAAGAGGCTGCGTTAAGCATAGAATCATAGAATATCAGGGTTGGAAGGGACCTCAGGAGGTCATCTAGTCCAACCCCCTGCTCAAAGTAGGACCAATCCCCAACTAAATCATCCCAGCCAGGGCTTTGGCAAGCCTGACCTTAAAAACCTCTAAGGAAGGAGATTCCACCACCTCCCTAGGTAACCCATTCCAGTGCTTCACCACCCTCCTAGTGAAAAGTTTTTCCTACTATCCAACCTAAACTTCCCCAACTGCAACTTGAGACTATTACTCCTTGTTTTGTCATCTGGTACCACTGAGAACAGTCTAGATCCATCCTCTTTGGAACCCCCTTTCAGGTAGTTGAAAGCAGCTTCAAATCCCCCCTCATTCTTTTCTTCTGCAGACTAAATAATCCCAGTTCCCTCAGCCTCTCCTCATAAGACATGTGCTCCAGCCCCCTAATCATTTTTGTTGCCCTCCGCTGGACTCTTTCCAGTTTTTCCACATCCTTCTTGTAGCGTGGGACCCAAAACTGGACACAGTACTCCAGATGAGGCCTTACCAATGCCGAATAGAGGGGAACGATCATGTTCCTCGATCTGCTGGCAATGCTCCTACTTATACATCCCAAAATGCCGGAGTCTTCTTGGCAACAAGGGCACACTGACTCATGTCCAGCTTCTTGTCCACTGTAATCCCTGGGTCCTTTTCTGCAGAACTGCTGCCTAGCCACTCAGTCCCTAGTCTGTAGCAGTGCATGGGATCCTTCTGTCCTAAGTGCAGGGCTCTGCACTTGTCCTTGTTGAACCTCATCAGATTTCTTTTGGCCCAATCCTCTAATTTGTCTAGGTCCCTCTGTATCCTGTCTCTACCCTCCAGCGTATCTACCACTCTCCCAGTTTAGTGTCATCTGCATTTGGAGTTTCAACCTTCACTCTGAAAATGCTTGGGGTTTTCTGTCTAAGACTTTGAGACTAGACAGGATATTCTAAAGTAAGAACTGAAATGAAAAACAGTACAGAACCTACATAATGAGGTGGTGGTATAGCAGCAGACCAGGTGCCAGCTCACGCCACGGCCCCTAGGCCTCTCTGAACACTGACCAATGCATAGCTGGAAGCCATTCTGGCTCACCTGTGTTAGTATTGATAAAATAGATGTTAAGAATGTGTTTATGCAATGCTTGTGAGTTGCTGCCTGCATTCATCTCACTTATATCATCTGTATCCCATGTTATAGGGTAACTACTTGCTTTGAAACTATAAAAATGTTTGCTATGCAACTGGAAACCCCCCAGTCAGGAGAGAAGCATTACCAAGTGTGAAGTACTAATTTACGACAAGAAGTGTCATCTCCTGTCCAACAAAAGAAGGCCCATAGACATCAAATGAACCATTGTGGAATATCGGTGGACAAAAGACTTTGTTAATTGTTCCCTATTTGGAGAGGGCAATATTTCTAAACATAAGCAAGGGATCCCCAAGCTGCTTAGCATGGGTTAGCCCTAAAAGACATATATACAGCAGCTTCTAGTACTTTTTGAAACCCAAGACTAACTCATTTTTGTGTGTCTGTGTGTATTTGTTTGCCTTCTTTAAACTTGTAAACTTATTTTGTTTTCCTAGTTAATAAACCTTTAGTTAGTTTAATATAGGATTGGATAAAAGCATGGTCTTTTGGTGAGCCAATGCTGCTAAGAGAGGAAGCAGAGAATTTGAGTATCAAACAGAATGGTTTACTAAGTTCCAGTCAGTTACACCTGTTGAAACCCTTTGAAGGCCAGCAGCCTGCACAAGTGTCACTGAGGAGATAATCTCAAGGACACTAGAACTACACGGGTGGTGTTGATGGCCTAATTAGACCTGCAGAATTATTACTGATGAAGATGAGCATATGAAAAGAAGCCTAGGCTCTCTGAATCCAGCTGACCATTAGGCAAAATATCTTTTAACATTAAAATCCTGAAGCCATTGTTACAGTCACATTTCAGACATGTGCCACCCTACTAGGTAGGTTTTGTTAAACATACGCATACTGTCTTTTTAAAAAGGGGGTGGGAGGGAGTATCTGCAACACTTGCCTCTTCACCATCTCATTGCATGACCCTATCCATATTATTTCAGCTCATTATATTCTCCACCTAGGAACTCTATTTCTGCTACTGTGGTGCAAGTGGTCCCACATTTTCTTCAATGGAGAGCAGTTATAACAACTGAAATATGTGCTTGCACCATAAACCATTTGGATCACCCTGGTGTTGGATGTTGGACTAAACCTATGGACTAATTCTATGAACTCTGTGCAACTCCTAAGCTCACCATCTCTACTATGAAATTGATCCCAGAACTGTACTCAAGTCTCTATGTATAATGATCTTTTAACAAATACACACCCTCTCTCCTCTTTTTTGTAATAAATTTTAGTTTAGTTAATAGGAATTGGCTATAAGCATGTATTTGGGTAAAATCTGAAATATTTATTGATCTGAGAGGTAACGTGCCCTATCCTTTGGGATTGGTAGAACTTTCATATTTGACTTGGCTGTCTGGGAGGGAGCCCAAAGGTTGGGTTGCTTTTAAGGGAACTGTGTTTTGGCTTCTGTGTAACCAATAAGGTACTGTAGAAGCTGTTCTGTTACTAGCTGGGTGGATTTAAGTATTGGAGTAACTACCAGCTTTGCGGATTGTCTACCCTGTTCTTTGCAGTTTGCCCTAATTGAGCAACCTCAGTGTGCCCCCCGGGGACCCTGGTCACACCCTCAGACTCCAAGGTCTCAGGAGTGGCCCATGATTCTCACAATTCCTTCCTGGAGTTAGCCAACAAATCCCAAGCCAGAAATTCAAACTTAAACCACTCCCACCTTTCCTAGGCTTGAGCTTTGGTCCCTCATGAGTCTTCTCTGATTCTCTGTTCCTCAGCTGAGCACCAAAATCCCATGGCTGCCTCCCAGGAGTCTTAACTCCTCTGGCAGGTCTCAAAATGGGGGCAACTCCCCTCTTATATCTTTTCCCAATTCTCCTCATTCCTGACTTTTATCAAACCATTCTCAGAAAACAGGAAAAAACTCTCTCTTTTTTCCCCCCTCTCCTCTCACCTTAAGGATACCTCACTGCTTTCCAGTGGACCTGCTAATTGACATACTGAACACCTTTCCAGGTGCCAGTAGATGTGGTAATTGAGCTCCCAGGCTCCTATTAACCCACTCAGTATCACTGTGAGGTTTACATCCCATCATAGTTCCCTTCTCTTTTCTTTTTTTTCCTTTTAATTTAGGACTCAATTACATAAAGCAACATTTGCTAAACATGCAAACAGGAAAAGCAGAGGAAAAATATGGCTAGAACAATTAAGAAATGTGTATATTACACCTAGCACACAGTTTACTAGCCCATGTTCTCAAGCTGACAGTACAAACTAGTATGTGTGAATCATCATCGTAAATGCACTTTTGTTTAATTGTTACTTTTACCTCTGTAACTGCTCATTTTTTATTGCTAATATGGTATGTTAATGCTTGTAAGAGGCTGCCAGTCCTGAAGACTTCAGCATTCTATTCACTAAACTGTTACCACATGGGTAGCAGCAGCACAAGCTTCTTAGCACTACTCTGCCAGCTCAGGTCTGTGGAACCAGCTCAAGGGGTGAAAGGGCACGTAAAGGGCTCCACTCACTGCACATGCACCTCTGTGGCTAGGTCTAGGAATTAGCTTTTGCCCCACAGAGCAAGTGTCATTGGTTGCTCACCCTGTGCTTTCTCTCTTCACAACCCAAGGTGCTCCCTCTTTGTGGTGTGCCCCTCCAGCCAAGTCACAGCATACTATCCAGGATACCAAAGTCCCATTGGACAAGCTATCCAGGTGCCACCTCAGGCAGTCTTTCATTCCACTTCTAAGTAAGGTGTCGTTTCCCAGTGGCTGGTAGGAGAACCCCAGCCCATCTGCAACTCCAGGTTCCAGCCCATGGGCCTTACGACTAGCAACCCAGGTCTGCACTCAGTCTCACTCCCTGTTGCTATCTCCCCAATTCCTTCCTATCCCACTTCTCTATCCCCTGCTCTATCTCTGGGTTTGCCACCCGAGCTTCCTCTACTCCCCATGGCTACTTCATCCCTCTTAGCCCCTTGCCTATACCAGGTCAGGATCCCAGGAATAGTCTGCTCCCCCGTACAACTGCAGGCCCCTTCCCAGCAGTCTCCTGCTGACTTCACTTAGAATCATAGAATATCAGGGTTGGAAGGGACCTCAGGAGGTCATCTAGTCCAACCCCCTGCTCAAAGCAGGACCAATCCCCAACTAAATCATCCCAGCCAGGGGTTTGGCAAGCCTGACCTTAAAAACCTCTAAGGAAGGAGATTCCACCACCTCCCTAGGTAACCCATTCCAGTGCTTCACCACCCTCCTAGTGAAAAAGTTTTTCCTACTATCCAACCTAAACTTCCCCAACTGCAACTTGAGACTATTACTCCTTGTTCTGTCATCAGGAACCACTGAGAACAGTCTAGATCCATCCTCTTTGGAACCCCCTTTCAGGTAGTTGAAAGCAGCTATCAAATCCCCCCTCATTCTTCTCTTCTGCAGACTAAACAATCCCAGTTCCCTCAGCCTCCTATCATAAGTCATATGCTCCAGCCCCCTAATCACTTCTTGTCTTGATCATTCTAACCCAACTCCTTCCCCTCCCCTCCCCCCGGGCTTCATTTTTGAATTAGGCTTTATCAATCCCTGGCTGCCCTCCAGCTGCAGCATATATGATTAATTGGCTCTTTCTGGCCCATATTAACCTGCTCAGGAGTTGTGGGGAGTGAACACCCAATCTCAGGGCGTTCATTCAGTCATTGGTGTTCTCATTCAGTGTTCAGCCTGGCTACCTAGATTGCCAATTAGGATAATTTATAATGTGTTTTGAGATGTTTATACCTCTCTGTGATGCTCTGTACCTTGGGGGAACACCCAGCAACCCCATGTTCATCCTTATAAAATGATTATGTGGGTTACCCAATGCAAAGTTTGTCATGTGTGTCTTCGGAAGGCTCGTGATGCACTGAGCATTGTTGTTATAGTGATGTTATAAGTTATAATTTCATGTATATAGTTATGAGGCTGAAAATGTGTCTTCATTGCTTAAAATAAGCCCAGGCAAAAACTCTCGAAGAGCAGAGAGGTCGTTCACATCTCATCAGGGCATGTAATGGACAAACCCAGCCCAGCCTCACAGGAACAAAGGACACTGGCCTAGGCAGCAACAAAAGAATCTGTTGGACTTTCGAGTGAGTCACCCTCCTTCCCTTGGTCAGTTTGGAACTGCGATGAAGGGGGCGGGGCAAAGCCAAGAGGGAAGAAAGGACATGATAAAAGGGAGAGACATTTGCCATGCTCTCTCTCTCTCCCACCTCCATCTACAGACGTGACTGAAGTGCTGATCAAAGGGGAGAACCTGGCTGAAGGGCAACCAGCCAGCCTGTGGTAAGAAGCATCTAAGTTTGCAAGGGCACTGAAAGTGTTAAGATCAGCTTAGAATGTGTTTTGCTTTTATTTCATTTGACCAAATCCAACTTATGTTTTGACTTACAATCACTTAAAATCTATCTTTCACAGATAATACATTTGTTTGTTTATTCTACCTGAAGCAGTGCATTTGGTTTGAAGTGCATCAGAGACTCCCCTTGGGATAACAAGCCTGGTACATATCAATTTCTTTGTTAAATTGATGAACTTATATAAGCTTGCAGTGTCCAGTGGGCATAACTGGACACTGCAAGACGGAGGTTCCTAGGGTTGTGTCTGGGACCGGAGGTATTAGCTAGTGTCATTCGGTTGCACAATCCAAGGAGCAGCTTACATGCCAGAGGCTGTGCATGAACAGCCCAGGAGTGGGAGTTCTCACAGCAGAGCATGGTAAGGCTGACTCCTAGAGTCAAGGACTGAAGTGACCTAGCAGATCACCGGTCCAGATAACATGAGAGGGGAATGCCACACTCTCCATCAAGAACTAGGACACTGACCATCTGCTTGTACCATACAGGCTATTAGCCAGCTATTAGATGATAATTTTAAGTCATTACCAACCTGAACTGGAGATGGGTTGGTGACCTAGAGAAGAAATGCTCTGCACCTCAATATTAACCCCTGGAAACATAGTGCCCCCCTTTAATTTTTCATTTATATGTATCAAATTAAAGAGGGCAGATTGGGGTGTAAAATAATCATTTGTGCATTTAACAGCATGGAACACAAATGGAATGTTTTAATGCCAAATGAATTTTGAAATTTCAGTGAAGTTTTGAATTTTTTTAAAAATGAGAAATTTTGAAGAGAGTCTCTACATTCTTTTTTTAAAAAAAAAAACAGTGCTGTATGTTATGAAGGTTATAGTTTCCATACATATTTAGCTTTGGTTACATTGTGAAGAAACACTCATTTTCAAGTACATTAGCAATAAGCTATAGATATGTGCAATACGAATGGGTGAAGAGAGTGCAAACAAAGGAATGCAAAAAGCTATTCTATATTTATAACAACTCACTTCAAGGTGCACGTACATCATTGGTACATGTTTCGTACTTGAAGCCAGGGACAGCTTAAGTAGAACAAAAGTTTGAATCACCATTGTGATATTGTGGTAAGATCTGATGATGTTGCATCATGACATTGTGCTGAAATATCATACCTTAGTATAGTGTTACAATGCCACAACAAATACTTTTTACTAGTAGTAAAGGAGTATACAAGTCAGGGAGGAATAATGTCACCAGAACGTGAGAACAGGTGTTTGCATGGCACTGTTGTAGCCAGCGTTCCAAGATATTTACATGCCAGATTCACTAAAGATTCATGTCCCTTCATGCTTCAACCACCATTTCAGGGGACATGCTTCCATACGGATGACAGATTCTGCTCAATAACAATCCAAAGTAGTGCAGACTGATGCATGTTCATTTTCATTATCTGAGTCAGATGCCACCAACAGAAGGTTGACTTTCTTTTTTGGTGGTTTGGGTTCTGTAGTTTCTGCATCAGAGTGTTGCTCTTTTAAGACTTCTGAAAGCATGCTCCACACCTCACCCTCTCAGATTTTGGAAGGCACTTCACATTCTTAAACCTTGGGTCGAGTGCTATAGCTGTTTTTAGCACTCGGTACCTTCTTAGTGTGTTGTCAAATCTGCAGTGAAAGTGTTCTTAAAATATACAACATGTGATGGGTCATCATCCGAGACTGCTACAACATAAAAGATGGCAGAATGCAGGTAAAACAGCAGGGAACATAAAATTCTACCCCCAGGAGTTCAGTCACAAATTTAATTAATGGTTTTTTTTGTTTGTTTGTTTGTTTGTTTTAAACTAGCGTTATCAGCATGGAAGTATGTCCTCTGGAATGGTGGCTGAAGTATGAAGGGGCATACAAATGTTGAGCATAACTGGCACGTAAATACCTTGCAATGCTGGCTACAAAAGCGCCATGCAAATGCCTGTTCTCACTTTCTGGTGACATTGTAAATAAGAAGAGGACAGCATTATCCCCCGTAAATGTAAACAAACTTGTTTCTCTTAGCAGTTGGCTGAACAAGTAGGACTGAGTGGACTTGTAGGCTCTGAAGTTTTACGTTGTTTTGTGTTTGAGTGCAGTTATGTAACAAAAAAACTCTACATTTGTAAAGTTACACTTTCACAACAAAGATTGCACTACAGTACTTGTATGAGGTGAATTGAAAAATACTATTTCTTTTGTTTATCATTTTTACAGTGCAAATATTTGTAATCAAAATAATGTACACTGATTTCAGTTACAACACAGAATACAATATATATGAAAATGTAGAAAAACATCCGAAATATTTAATAAATTTCAATTGGTATTCTATTGTTTAACAGTATGATTAAAACTGCTATTAATTGCAGTTATTTTTGAGTCAATCATGTGAGTTAACTGCGATTAATCAGCAACCCTAATTTTTAAGCTTTCATACAGACAGCAGCCTACCTATCGTACTCTTCATTCAGCTACTCGCTTTTATCGGGACAGAATGCATCTCGCTCTGCATGTAATTAGAGATAAACACACCTCTCAGGCTATTTTTGATTCACCAAAATTATTTCAAGGCAGCAAACCTTTTATTAATGTAATTTAAATCCAGGGTTTTCCCCTCCAAAGATGATTCGATTTACAAACAAACATGTTTCTCAAACTATAAGAAAGCCTGTGCTTTGTTTAGGGGAAAAGAAGAATTTCCAAAGTTAAGTTGGCACTTGTATACTGTGTATATATTGTATTCTTTTATTATATTTTCCCTACTCTCCTTGTATTTGTTTCTCATTCTAATTTCTCTCTTCATTTTTTCACCCCATCAGATATTTGTTCCTGTCTGATTTTTAGCCTCTTATAAGAGGGATAACAACCTCAATGTTTGAGTTCTAGTTAAACTCTACAAGCCATAATGATTGAGTGTGTTCCAAAGTGGGCAAAACTGGTTTATCAGCCTGTCTTTATTTACATTATCGCATAGTGTCTTCTTAACGCTTCCCTTTCATGGTTTTTAAGGGGAGATGCTCACCAACACATTTAAAAGTATATTTTCTAAAATGCTGGAACATAACATATGACTGGTGGATGGAAAACACCAGGGGATAAGAAATACATTTACAAACTTCATCTCTTTGCCACTACCACCCTCTGTTTACTCTGATAATTTGCCAGAAATACATATCAACACTATTTCAGCAACTACACTGTCCAAGCAGCTCTTCTGTGCCTTTAACCCTTTTCATTTTAGTTACTGAATTTATTTTTTAATGTTTCCTTCAAGTTCCAAACTTCACTTTGTCCAAAATGCAGAAATCATTTCCAGTTTTCACTTACTAGTTTCCAAAATAAACAAAAAAACAAAACAAAAAACCAACCCAGGAGCGCCGCCAGCTTTTCTGCTGCCCTAGGCGGCGGAAGGTCCCGCCGCCGAAATAGCACCGCGGTCGCCGCCCCCCAAATTGTAGTGCCCTAGGCGACCGTGTAAGTCGCCTAATGGGTTGCGCCGGCCCTGCTCTGCCACATAAATCTTTGAGATTGTCCATAGACTTACTGATGCCCCACCTTATCTCATCACTCAGCATATTGCCCTTGGGTAGTCAAATACCAAACTAGTCTGTCTTCACTCTTTGCCATCTAAGATATGCCATGAAGCTTTGGGGACAATGCTGACCATGAGATGCAGATTACATCCTTATAGATCTGTTATCACTGGTAAATTGAGTGTTAGTATAAATGTTGATATTTTAAAGTGAGAAATTTAGATACTTCCAGTTCTTTAGTCATGAAACAATTTGTTTAATTGTTGATTTTTTTGGCTGCCCATATAAAGTATGAAAAGGCTTTGTCTGGCTTTTTCCCCCAAAGTACTTCTTTGCATCTCAGTGCTATCATAATATAACTAAATCAAGTTACTTGACATTTTTATTTCAATCAATCCATCCCAGAAATCCCAAGGTGGTCTGTCATATGTTGCATTGTCCAACATTGGACTCAGTGTCATCTCTCATCTAAAAACACCCTAACATCCCATTTCCTTCCATCTCTTTAATTTTAAATCATCAAGCAAATTAACTGTTCACACCACTTACATTTTTTCTCCTCCATTTTTCAATTTAACCCCTTATAATCTATCTTTTGCTCACTTCACTGAAACTCCTCTCACAAAAAGAATAATGGTCTCATTCACCTTGAGTTACTTCCTTTTGACATAGTCAATCACATGACGCCAGGAGTTGGGATCACAAAGGGTCTATATAGCCTATGGCTTAATCCAGTCCTGCCTACATCTCATCTCACTCCCTCTGCTCTACTTTATTTTGCTTCTCTCCTGTCTATTTCTTGTGTATACTTTGTTCACTCCTGCCTTTGTGCCTTCTGGCCCTTCCTACCACTCATTTTGCCTAGAATAGATCCCAACAGTATGTTCCTAGTGGTCCCTCAATCCTTTCCATCTTCAAAACTGGCATTGTACTGTCTCTCAAGATTGCTCCATATTCAGATAATATGGGGATGGCAGGGGGATTTCATATAGAATTTTCTGGATCACTTCAAGTAATACAGTAGAACCTTTTCAGCTCATCTCCACTGATCCTCACACATCATTTGTATGCCGAAAAGGGCTCTCTCTTCCAGCAGAGATTTAATAGATCACTGTACTGAGGTGAAATATTAAGACTTCATACTACAGATTACAAAGTATGACCAGAAGTAATGACAACTAAACTGTTTGCCAAATATCTAGATAAAGTACCGTTACATTTTGTGTTACGTTCTCCTTGCTTTGTTTGTTCACAATTCAGAAATTTACAGTACCCTTGCTCATAAATGCAAATCAATGAGGTTTTATGCCACATCTTCAAAGAGTAATATTTTTTATATTGTATCTTCTGTTTCAGTCTGTATGTGAGTGGATAAAACTAAGGGGTATAATGGCTTGTGGTCCCATGACTGCCAGTTTCCTATGCTGTACGTTTGCCCTTTCTTCCTTCAGCAACTGTATGCTTTTCTCCTTGTTAAACCATCTTACTCTGCTTTCCCTCCTCCATTCCCCAGCAACTCTAGTCCTCTTTGAATCTCTGCTCAAACTTGCTGCACCAACTCCCCCTCTCCTACTAGTCTGGACAGTTTGACATCAAATGGAGACTCGCAAGAGCTCACTGTCATCCTGTCCTCATAGCCCTTCCCTATTTTACCACAGTCTCTGACTCCAAAATCTCCTGTCTTCTATCCACTTCAAAACCTTTGATGTGTCCCCTCAACCTCATTCCCTCCAGCCCTACCTAGTGGCCTCTCCCCCTCCCTTTCCCTTATTATTGGCTTCACTCCATTCACTGGCTCTTTTCCTCCATGTTCAAGCACTCTTTTTTTTTAACCTCTATCCTGCAGTACTCCAACCTTCAGCTCTACATCTCTCTCCAATTGTTGCCCCAGCTCCCACTTCCCATTTACCTCCAAGCTCCTTAGCCTGATGTCAACTCATACTCCCTCTTCATCTCCCTCTTTGGCAGTCTGGCTTCTGCCCTCAGCATGTCATTGATGCTATACCCACCAAAGTCATTAACTGATGCTGAGATAACCAGAGAGGGACAGATTAGAGATTAGACAAAGAACTAGGCCCATCACCCTATCTTTAGGTTTCAGAGTAGCAGCCGTGTTAGTCTGTATCCGCAAAAAGAAGAACAGGAGTACTTGTGGCACCTTAGAGACTAACAAATTTATTAGAGCATAAGCTTTCGTGGACTACAGCCCACTTCTTCGGATGCATATAGAATGGAACATATATTGAGGAGATATATATACACACATACAGAGAGCATAAACAGGTGGGAGTTGTCTTACCAACTCTGAGAGGCCAATTAATTAAGAGAAAAAAAAACTTTTGAAGTGATAATCAAGATAGCCCAGTACAGACAGTTTGATAAGAAGTGTGAGCATACTTACAAGGGGAGATAGATTCAATGTTTGTAATGGCTCAGCCATTCCCAGTCCTTATTCAAACCGGAGTTGATTGTGTCTAGTTTGCATATCAATTCCAGCTCAGCAGTCTCTCGTTGGAGTCTGTTTTTGAAGTTTTTCTGTTGTAATATAGCCACCCGCAGGTCTGTCACTGAATGACCAGACAGGTTAAAGTGTTCTCCTACTGGTTTTTGAGTATTTTGATTCCTGATGTCAGATTTGTGGCCATTAATTCTTTTGCGGAGAGACTGTCCGGTTTGGCCAATGTACATGGCAGAGGGGCATTGCTGGCACATGATGGCATATATCACATTGGTAGATGTGCAGGTGAACGAGCCCCTGATGGTATGGCTGATGTGATTAGGTCCTATGATGATGTCACTTGAATAGATATGTGGACAGAGTTGGCATCGGGGTTTGTTACAAGGATAGGTTCCTGGGTTAGTGGTTTTGTTCAGTGATGTGTGGTTGCTGGTGAGTATTTGCTTTAGGTTGGGGGGTTGTCTGTAAGCGAGGACAGGTCTGTCTCCCAAGATCTGTGAGAGTAAAGGATCATCTTTCAGGATAGGTTGTAGATCTCTGATGATGCGCTGGAGAGGTTTTAGTTGGGGGCTGAAGGTGACAGCTAGTGGTGTTCTGTTATTTTCTTTGTTGGGCCTGTCTTGTAGGAGGTGACTTCTGGGTACTCGTCTGGCTCTGTCAATCTGTTTTTTCACTTCAGCAGGTGGGTATTGTAGTTTTAAGAATGCTTGATAGAGATCTTGTAAGTGCTTGTCTCTATCCGAGGGATTGGAGCAAATGCGGTTATATCTTAGAGCTTGGCTGTAGACAATGGATCGTGTGGTGTGTCCTGGATGGAAGCTGGAGGCATGTAGGTAAGTGTAGCGGTCAGTAGGTTTCCGGTGTAGGGTGGTATTTATGTGACCATCGCTTATTAGCACAGTAGTGTCCAGGAAATGGACCGCTTGTGTGGATTGATCTAGGCTGAGGTTGATGGTGGGATGGAAATTATTGAAATCATGGTGAAATTCCTCAAGGGCTTCTTTTCCATGGGTCCAGATGATGAAGATGTCATCAATGTAGCGCAAGTAGAGTAGGGGCGTTAGGGGACGAGAGCTAAGGAAGCGTTGTTCTAAGTCAGCCATAAAAATGTTGGCATATTGTGGGGCCATGCGGGTACCCATAGCAGTGCCGCTGACTTGAAGGTATATATTGTCCCCAAATGTGAAATAGTTGTGGGTGAGGACAAAATCACAAAGTTCAGCCACCAGGTTAGCTGTGACATTATCAGGGATACTGTTCCTGATAGCTTGTAGTCCATCTTTGTGTGGAATATTGGTGTAGAGGGCTTCTACGTCCATAGTGGCCAGGATGGTGTTTTCTGGAAGATCACCGATGGATTGTAGTTTCCTCAGGAAGTCAGTGGTGTCTCGAAGATAGCTGGGAGTGCTGGTAGCGTAGGGTCTGAGGAGAGAGTCTACATAACCAGACAAGCCTGATGTTAGGGTGCCAATGCCTTTAGACAGCTATGTGCTTTCCAAGCAAATTAAATCTGTGTGATGAGGGACTTTAAGGAGTTTTTAGATCTTCACCCATCTCTGGATAAGGAGGCTCTCCTCAAAGAATAATACATATTTTAATTACTTGAATATGCAAAGTATTCAGCCATTATTTATTTAGGCACCTCTTTCCCCTACTCCTGCTCCTCAGTCTTTTGGCTGCCTTTGGCACTATGGACCACTCCCTTCTCCTCAAAACCCAAGCCTATGCTATACCAGCAAATCCTCCTAGTATAGATGCTGCTTTACCAGCAAAGGAGTTATGTATACAGTTTGTATCAGTTCCCCAAATGATATACTGTCAAAAGGCCTTTGTTGGTGTAATGGTGTCTACACTAGGGCTTTATACTACACTTCCTACATCTACACTAGTATATTGGAAAAGCCTCCCAACTGTATACCCGCCTGAGGTGATTTGGCCAAAAAGTCTGGTGGAGAGAATTGAATCGTTGTTGCCCAAGTCAACACCCTAACCACTGGACCATCCTTGCTGTTAGGAGCCAAGATTTGGGTTTAGGTGCATCATCATTCATACCAAATAAATAGAAACTAAGGTGCAAGTCTTCAAGCCTGTGCCCAGCACAAGTAGCCGGGGAGATTAGCAGGCAGATCCATGACATCTCTCCAGGAAGTGGGGAGGCAAGTGTAAGAGGTCCCAAACAACAGGATACTCTGCCCTTCCTCAGCACTGGCATCTGAGTGCTGACACACAAGGTGGCACTGCTGGACTGAGCTCCACACTGCACAGGGGTGCTCACCCTCTTCGCAACTCCCGCTAAGCAGGTCTCCTTTGCACAATGGTTCAGCTTCCCAAATGGTGTCAGGGTTTATCCTATAAAGAATGATTAGAGATACTTTCCCATTCAAAAGCAGACAAATAATCAGAGCTGGGGCATGATGAGGGGTGCTGGGACTGTACTAGAGAGCGGAGACATTGTGAGGGACACCAGGGCTGTAGGTTGCATGCACTGTTTGGACTATGCTGAGGAATTCTGGACTATGGTTGGGAACTCTTATGTGCATGGAACTTTTGTAATAAATGAATCCCACAAGGGTTGTATTTATACTTGGAAGATGCTTTGGACTATTTCTGGGAGCTCAGAGAGAGGGAAACTGAGGCAGCTGCACAAGTTGTACCATGACCTGCCAAAGGAGGGCATTCTGGGTGTTCTGGCCTTCTTACAGGCACTTTATAGACAAGTATAATCTGGTCTCCACCAAGAGGTGCTTACATTGTAAGTATATTTAATTATTTCCTGCTGTCTGGGTAACTAGAACAGAATAATAATGAGAGCCGTCATCCTTAGTACAAACCTGCAAGCCAGAAGATCCCAATTTCTAATCCTGACCCTAATCCCTCCTATGGTTTTAGGCAAATTAATCTCTGCTTCAGTCTCCTAATCTGTGAAATGGGATAACAATCCTAACTTCCCTGCCTCTCAGGCATGTTGTCTCTCTAATGAATAGTAACAAAGAACTCTAAAGGTGAAAAATGTTGTGTCTTATCTTCTGTATTATATGAAAGTGTCATAAGTGGTGGTGTGAACAGTAACAGATTCGGGGAAGAGGATAGGGTGAGAGATGAGGTAGTACACTCCTCTCGTCTGACATTTTTATCAAGCTATTTTTCCTCTTTTTGAGAGTCAGTTGCTCACTACAATTCTTCTGGTACTCTGTTAGGGCTTAGCTACACTTGCAAGTTAGAGCACATTAAATCAGCCCCAGGCGCCCTAACTCCTGAGGTGTCCACACTAGCAAGGTACTTAGAGTGCCTGGTCTCCGCAGCTGGAGCACCCCTGGTAATCCACCTCCACAAGCAGCATAGAGCTTGCTGTGCCCTGGCTGAAATGCCCCAGTGTCAGTGTGGATGACATGTTGCATTAGTGCACTGTGATTGGCCTCTGGAAACTTCCCATAATCCCTTGAAATCAAGTGGCCACTCTGGTCGTTGTTTTGAACTCAGCTGCGTGCCTGCAGCTATCTCTTTTCAAATGCTCTGTTTCTGACAGCCGGCATGCTTATCTGCTCCAGGACACAAAGCAAACCATTACTGTGGAATGCTGCCGCCGAGGCAGGTGTGCGTGTGAGAGAGAGGGGTGGGAGCTGATGTCAGGGTTTCCTTCTGCTACTGTCTGAACTTACAAGACAGCATGCTGACACACACTCTGCCCCCCAAAACACATTGTGTGTTGGGGGAGAGACAAACACACTCCCTGTCACGCTCCACCCCCCCCATTTGAAAAGCACACTGCAGCCACTTGCACACTGAGATAGCTACCACAATGCACGGCTCTCTGTGGCATTGCAAGAGTTGCTAATGTGGCCACGCTACTGCTCTTGCAGCTGACAATGTAAACACACTTCAGCGCTTTCCCTGCTGCTGTCTCTGAGGGCTGGTTTAACTCCCAGCGCTCTACATCTGCAAGTGTAGCCATAGCCTTAGGATTATGCAGCTGTAGCTGCTGGGGAGGGAGATGCAGAATGTGCTGTGAAGAGAAGACCTGCAGTGCAGGCTGTCTGCTAAGGGACACTCATTAAAGCAGGGTCCAAATTGGGATAAGTGAAGAGGACATAGTTGCCTCAGTAGCTGCTGGAGTGGGGGAGGAACCCATAAAGCAAGGTCCTCATGGGGAAGACAGACATATACTGCAAAACCAGGTGTCAGTGAATATTGAGAGGCAGAGCGGACAGGCAATCACAAGTCAGATGATTGGAGTAAAATCCCATGTCTACCACTCTTTGAAAGACCTCAGGTAAGTCACTGACCCCTCTGTGCACTAGTTTTCCCCTGCGTAAATAGGGATGAGATTTACCCCCTTTAGAAAGTGATGTATAAAGTTAATGTGGTAGAACACTATGAATTACCAACTTAAAAGAATGACTCTTTTCTTATGTTCACCTCTTGTGCTTGTGTTCTATGAATATTTGTGCTAGTCTTAGCAGGAAAAGAACTCTGAAGTTGCATTTGGCAGTACTGATTAAGAGAATTTTAAATCTACACATACAACTATTAATGACAGAAATGTTTGTGAAATTATCCCATCAGGGAACAGGAAAAATCCCATGTGACATAACTGCCCCACCAAAAATAGCTCAGTAAACATTGGTTGCCAGTACTTGTAGAGAACTGTCTGACTTTTAAAAACTCTGGCCTGATCACTTTTTGTAACAAGCAGAGGCTAAATCGGTCAAATTGTTTGTTGCAAGTTTCATTGTCTAGTTCCACCTCACTAAACTAGTTTGTTCAGATCATCAGAGAGAGATTGAGTGAGGATAGGAATTCTAACACTAACACATTAGTAGTTTGGGATTTTCACTTTACAGTACAGTATTTCCCTTGGGCCAAATCCTGTAATCCAGGGGTGGCCAACCTGAGCCTGAGAAGGAGACAGAATTTATTAATGTACATTGCCAAAGAGCCACAGTAATATGTCAGCAGCTTCCCATCCCCCCGCCCCCCCGCTCCCAGAGCCTCCTGCTCGCCGGTAGCCCTACCGATCAGCACCTCCCCGTGCCTCTTGCCCGCCACGATCAACTGTTTCGCAGTATACAGGAGGCTCTGGGATGGGAAGGAGCAACAGTGCAGCAGGCTCAGGGGAGGGGGTGGGGGTGGGAAGGGGCATGAGCCTTGGGGTAAGGGGTTGAGTGGGGGCAGGGCCTGAGGTTTAGCAGTGGAAAGTTGGCACCTGTAGCTCCAGCCCCAGAGTCAGCACCTATGCAAGGAGCCGCATATTAACTTCTGAAGAGCGGCATGCAGCTCCGGAGCCACAGGTTGGCCACCCCTGCTGTAATAAACTTAATTATCTACGCAAACATAGTGGATATGCTAGAAGTTGGAACACCTGGCTCTTATTCTTGGCTGTGCCACTGACTTTTTGCATCATGCTGCAAATAATTTAACTTCTCTGTAAGATGGAGGAAATAAGGGAAGATAACCCAGCGGGCATTTACCTTTGAAAATTACTTAGTGCCTTTCTTCCACAGATCTCAAAGTGGGAAAAATGTTATGAACCAGGTGTTAGTGGCCTACCAGTAGAGAACCTTTGCTTCTGAGATCCCACTGACCACCTTTGAGTAAATAGGTGCATTAAGTGCTCAGACATTGCTTTGTGCAGTAAAAGCAGCTTCAAAAGAGAGATCTGAGTCTCACTCCTAGAACCACCAAAGAAAACTGTGGCCCAGAAGAGTATGGAGTTAACAGGGTTTCACAAGTTTCAAGCTTAGGAGCTGAGGGTGGGTAGTCAACAGGGATAACCTGCATTTTGCTGTACATGTGGGTCCCTGGAGAGAAATACTAGCAAGGGAGCTGCTTCTTGGGAGAAGGTAGAAGGCGCCCGGTCCAAGAACTTGGAAAGAATTGTGTGGGGGCAGTTTTGATCCTACTGCTGTTCAGGGAAACAGAATGTGTATTTTGTACATACAGATTTAGTGCTATCAATTTCCCATCCAAATGGAAACCCATACGGTAAGGCTCTGAATGTGGGTTACTACTTGGACAATGGGACAATACTACCACTATTATAATGGGAGTTTTGACAGTAATTCTCAAGGAAGAACTGGAGGATTTGAATGTCTCTACTTATAGAATACATTCAGTAGACAAATGCCATAGGAGAGATGGCTGAAGATTTTCACTGAAATAAGTTTCTTTGGTTTTAAAAAAAAAAAAACTTTGAAATCAGGATTTTTTTTTTGGGTGGGGTGGGAAGGAAGATTGGTTTAAAGGAAACACTTCTCATTTTGAAGCTGTGGGGAAAAGCCCACACATTCTTTCCGTTCCACTTCTCCCCCTTCCGAAAAAGGGGAAAAAAAAGTTGTGTTACTTAATTTTTAAATTAAGTTTATACTGTGTTAACACTCAGTTACAAAGATGATTTAAAAAGTGAAAGATTCTCTCAAATGAACATTATCAACATTTAACATTAAAATGTTGATAGTAAGGGGAGAGGGATAGCTCAGTGGTTTGAGCATTGGCCTGCTAAACCCAGGGTTGTGAGTTCAATCCTTGAGGGGGCCACTTAGGGATCTGGGGCAAAATCAGTACTTGGTCCTGCTAGTGAAGGCAGGGGGCTGGACTCAATGACCTTTCAAGGTCCCTTACAGTTCTAGGAGAGCTCCATTAATTATATTATTATTATAACTCTTTGAGAGCAAGTGATACAAAATAAAACTGACTTTTGCAGTAAAAACAATTTTAAACAGTGAGGGGAGCTTGGTTGTTCATCTAGAAAGAGTTGGAAAACAGCATGAAAGTGGGAGGGAGGGAAAGATGTTTCCACTTTTTTTGTTTTGTTTTAAACTTTCACCACGAGAACTCATTTCTGAGGGGAAATTCTTGAATGGAGATTTTTTCTGACAATTCTCTCAGAAAAGTTCTCATTTCCCACACAGTTCTAATCAGATATATAGTGCCATAAGAAACTCAAGCCAGCCGAAACTTGCTGTTTGCCAGTGCTTTTTTGAAGCTAGTGTAAAGACAGTATGTAACATACCCTATCTATTTTGATAATGTATTGCCTTGGTTGGCATGCAAGTACACTTACATAAACTGTATCTGCACTGGCAGAAACAAAAGGAGGGATTACCAAATGAAGCTGCTAAAGTGATGCATCATTTTGTTGTTCATGAAACCTGGATTTATGTGCTTAAAGGCCTGGTTGCTTGTTTTGTCCCACCAAGTATGCTAATTTAGAAGATCCTCTTTCAAAGCATGGTACTGCATAACCTGCAAAGAAGAATGAAATTGTCAAATGTTACGTACACCAGAGCATCTCCAGGTCAAGCTCCCCGGAATTCATTGTGTCTTTGACTCCAGGGAATCCCTGAAATGCATAAGATTTGAAGAGAGCAGCTGGCTCAGCAGAGATAGCCACATCTGCTGAGCTACTACAGTGGGCTTGATAGGATATTAGCAAGGGTCAGAGAGCCTGCTCTGGTCAGAATAGATCTTTTTTGAGTTGGAGGGAAGGATATTGTACAAGTCTAAGTAGGACTGGCTTTCTAATTCTGATCACTCTCCAAATAGACACTTAATTCTAAACTCTTGGCTGAAAGAACTGTATTAAATATGTCATGTCTGCCTGGAAGTAACATCCACCATGAAGGCTTTGAGAGCTTGGTTCTAATACACTTCTCTTAACACCTCTAGATGGCACTGCAGGGTAGCCATGCTTTGATTTAGTAACAATATTACCCATAGTGATAGACAAGTAATAGCTTACCAGCCTTAAAGGTAACACATTCTGTAAGGATGCATTACACTAAAAATGGGTTGACTTTATTTTTCTCTATGCAATGTCAGGGTCAAACTCCACAGGAGGCTAATGTTAGGCAAAGACCAACCCTCTTTTGAGGGCTTAAGGGAAAACAAAGCAAATTAGTATAGGCTCAGGTCACATCCCCTTCCTGACATACAGGATGTCAGACTAGATGATCCAGTGGTCCCTTCTGACCTTAAATGCTAGGACTCTAATAAAACTTTAAACATAAAAAACCTAACCAATATCTCCAGAGTTCTGATGCCCGGGTCTTAGAAACCCCAGGACTTAGAGAGAAGCTTAACTCTTTTTAAGGGGAAGGAGCAAAACTTGGTGCATCTTCACCTGATGAAAATTTGGTCTGACATAAGCCCAAAATCTTCTTGGTCACCATCTCTCTCAGTCAGGCCTTTGCCAGAAGCACCACTGAGAAGCGGAGTAGTAACTTTAGGGCCCCTGCAGGGAATACAGAGGACCTGCACACACCATGTGGTCCGTTTAGAAGCTCATATATCTTAAGTATCACACAGAGCACTTTCTGTCCATGTTGAGTTCAAGAAACACCTTAGGATCTTGGCAAGTGGACAGAAAGAGAACACTGTGTGACTAAACAGCCACTGGGGCTTGCCAGGTGTATTCACTCATATTCAGAGGATATTAAATTCTAGATTTGGGCTGGTGGAGAACTGAAGGATCCTGGAAGTGGTAGAAGAGCCTGAAAGCTTTTAGGCACACAGGCCCAAATTCAGAGATGAGTCTAAGGGCTTGCCTACACACAAACTGCACCAGTTTAACTCAGGGCTGGTCTATACACAGATGTACCTGTAAATTACAAGTTAAAAAAAAAACAAAAAAACCAACAAGATTGCTCACACATAAATACTAAATATTTTTAACATTACATCACTAGCTAAACCAGTGCAACTTCTAGGTTTAGTCCAAGCCCAAATTACTGTACTTCATAATTTACTCCAGCCTAGCAATGTCCACTTATTGAGCAACCCTCATGGCCAGGGAGTCACATTACCGGCACCCAGCCTCTATTATCCCCCTCTTGTTGGCCCCTTAAGCACTCCAGACAGTCTCTGTTGTGGCTTACAGCACCCCTTTCTGGGGCTGGTTCAACATGAAAGTTCACACAAACCTCAGAGTCCTCCATCACAAAATGAGCCAAACAATCCAACGAGCCCCCAACATAAAGTCCAAAATCTAGTTAAAAATAGTTTTAAAAAACCCTCATTCAAACTTAGCTCTGATTTTTCAGCCGCACCCAGAGCTCTTTCACTGTCACTCTGCTCCACACAAAGTAGCTGGTTCCCAGCCATCTGGTTGGAGCTTAACCCTCTAGCCATACTTCCCTATGGTCTCTCAACTAGACACATGCCTGCAGCTGCCTGCTATCTTTAATTTAAGAGCACCTGATTCCCCTCAGGTGAGGCTCATCTTGTAATCAAGGCTAGCTTAGCCCCAGGCTCACTAGCTCATGGGCTACCATCCTGTTACCCAACCCCATCAGAGTGTACTGAACATGCCCAGCTGGAAATCCTGTTGACTCACACCAGCCTGACAAGGTGTAATTTACACCACTTTACACATCAATTCTTATGTTGGCCCACTGAGTGTAATGGAGTCTAACAAAGTAACTTACACACTGTGGTCTGTAAGACAAGAGTGTTTCAGGCAAATCACCTAATGCAAAGGTTACATTAGGCCATCTGAGTCTTTAGTTTCCTCCTTTTTGTGACTTCTGGCACCTCAACATGTAAATTACAGCTTAAGTCTCCCTTAGGCTCAGACTCCCCTAACACATTTACCAACATGTAACTTACACCACTTGATATATCACTTATGAATTTGGCCCAGAAACTATCAGGCCTCTAAAGGGAAGTGAGGAAATTCTTCAGAAGCTTGGAAATAGAAAAAAGTAGTGTTGTAACCTGGTACGGCTGCCGGGAATTCAGTGAGCCTCTCCTAATAAAAAATGAGTAGGTAAGAGACAAAAGCTTTGGATTTGGGACTGCCAGCTTGTGAAGACATGGGGAGCAAAGGGAGGGTGGAAGAGGCGAGAAAGGCATAAATGTAGACAGGGTTGGTAAAAGGGAGAAGAGCTTGTGCTTGCTATGGAAGAACAGCAGGAACCAATGCAGAGATTCAAGGAAACAGAGCAGCAAGAAAAGATGATTTTTTTTTTAAAAGTCAGGCTTTGGGAGTAGGAGGGGATTTCCATTATCATCCACTAATGTGATATGTATTAATCTTGGGCCAAGTCCTGAAAACTTTTACTCAGACAGGATGTCTGCATCTGAGCCTGCTAAATGCGGTACATAATGTGGGACAGAGACCCAAAATGAGGAATACGAAAAGCATATTCATGCAGGTAATGTAACATACTGTGGGATTAATTCCTTTGGTATAACTATCTTTCTGTAACCGTGGTTCTTTATTTCTAATGTAAATAATTTTCAACAATAACAGTGACCAGGAAATTATGTGGACTTTGGGGACTAAAATGGGTGGTGTCCCTCAAAATGAGGTATACTTGAGTAATCTGAGTTCCACTGACATCAGTGGGAATGTTTCATGTGTATTTACAAGATCAGACCCTTAAATAACAACCAGAAAGCAGGTTGGGGTTTATAGGGATTGGGGTTTCTTCTAAACACAAATATCATTGTCATACATACCTGCTGTTTCATCTATGTACCTTAGAGAGTATCTCAAGACACTGAGCAAATGTAGCATAGCACAACAAAAATGGGACATTTTAGATATAAAAAATGTCGTCCTTGTAAGGAGCATACCACTATCAGCTGAGAGGATGTGTAACTAAAATTGGCTGCCAGGTAGCTTTGCAGAGTTTCTGGACTAGGTGCAAATGAAATGCAATTCTCATTTGTCAGGAGTGGCTGAACAAGTTTACCCTAGTAGGTTGCAGTATTTTTATAATTCACTTTAGGCTGCCTGCATTCTTCTAAGACTAATTTTTTATCTAAATAAAACTGAATGACTGCTGTATGTCTTGCCACCCTCTTTTGAATACCTAGTACTGAATGCTTTGGCACAGAAATCTCTTATTTCTCTTCTTAGGTGTTCTCCTATACAGGATGACAAAATCCAGCCCAGTACAGTGGCACCCAAAGGTGCAGAAGAGAGAAAGCTGGGTAGAGGACAAAGACCCATTACACCAAATTAAGACTAACTCTACCATCCTCTCCCAAGAAAAATTCAGGGTTTTAAATAAGTTACCCTGAAATCATATAACTTCTGAGTACTGCATTATTCATAGACAATCACTGGCCAGGGTCAATAACCTCCCTATAGCCAAAGGCTGACCATGCTTCTAATTAAAGCAGAAAGGACCAGACTGCCCTATAGTAAACATAGGTCCAGAAATTATTATAGATTTCTTCTTGCAGAGCCAATGAAACCAAGTAAATTATTACAAAGGACAGTCTTGGACCCTGTGTAAAGAATGTGATCTATCCTGTCTCAATCCTCTGTCCAGCAACCTAGAAGCAATACTGACAGTAGTTTAGGTCCTCATCTCCTATGGCTATGTTGGCACTCAAGAGGAGAACAGAAGGATGGATTAAAAAAAATGCAGGTGGAAACATTTACACACTTTGTAAAGGTGGGCAAAGCAAGGACACATAGGTGCTGTAGTTCGCACCTACCCCTTGCCACTACTGCCTCCAACGCCACCTTTTTTCCTGGTATTACTCAAAGGTTAGATTTATAACGTGACAAGCTTTTTGTGATATTCTGAATGTTTAAATTCTTCCTTGTCTCTGTCTTTTTCTTACAGTCAACCGCAAAGACAGAGACGGGAAACACATGGAGAAACACACAAGCAAGGCAGGTATGCTACTAAAAACATATCGTCCCGGTAGCCATTACATCTTGCTAGCTCTTTATATTATTGGCTGTCAGCAGCAAAATCACAATGCTTTCCTCCCCATCTGAAAGGGTCAGATTTAAGAGAAAAATCCCAGTTAGCAAATGAACATGGGAACTCCAATGGTAAGTTCCGGTTTGATGCTCAGGGTGGTGAGGTGTTAGTCTGTTCTCTCTGCTTCTAGGGCAGGTAACCCACTTGTCAGGAGGTGGTGGTATCCTCCTTTGTGCCTAATCCACTGAAGATGAGTCTGTTACAGGCTTCATCTACACCAGGGGTCGGCAACCTTTCAGAAGTGGTGTGCTGAGTCTTCATTTATTCACTCTAATTTAAGGTTTCGCGTGCCAGTAATACATTTTAATGTTTTTAGAAGGTCTCTTTCTATAAGTCTATATTTTATATAACTAAACTATTGTATGTAAAGTAAACAAGGTTTTCAAAATGTTTAAGAAGCGTTATTTAAAATTAAATTAAAATGCTGATCTTACGCCACCAGCCTGCTCAGCTCGCTGCCAGCCTGGGGTTCTGTTCACCTAGCCCAGCAGAGGGCTGATCAGGGCCTGTGGCCGGGACCCCAGATCTGGGGGGGAGTGTTTTAGGGGTCAGAGCAGAGTGCTGGGGGAGGGGGTTCAGGGCAGAAGGCTGGGGTATGTGTGGCAGGGGTTCAGAGATCAGGGCAGAGGGATGGGGCTGTGGAGGTGCAGGGCAGAAGGCTGGGGTGCTCGGCTCGTGGGGGTGCTCCCAGCCCCCTGCCCTGAGCGGCTCATGGCAGGGGGCTGGAAGGGATATGCCCTGTTCTACCCTCTTCCCCCAGGCTCCGTCCCTACCTCTCTCTGCCTGCTCTACAGAGCTGTGTGCATGCTGCCGCTCTTCCCCCTCCCCCTCGCTAGGGCCATCAGCTGATTGGCGCAGGGAAGGAGAGGGGGAGGGGCAGGAAAGCACTACGCTGGGGGAAGAAGCGGGGGAAGCTTGGCTGCCGCAGAACCAAGCTTCTGCCTCCTGCCCCCGCAGGGGAGAGTGGTGGGCGGTGGGGCTGGGAGCTGGGACCGCGGCAGGGAGCTGCGTGCCATTCAGAATCAGCTCGCGTGCCGTGTTTGGCATGAGTGCTGTAGGTTGCCGAGCCCTGATCTACAGAATCATAGAAGATTAGGGTTGGAAGAGACCTCAGGAGGTCATCTAATCCAACCCCCTGCTCAAAGCAGGACCAACACCAACTAAATCATCCCAGCCAGGGCTTTGTCAAGTCAGGCCTTAAAAACCTCTAAGGATGGAGATTCCACCACCTCCCTAGGTAACCCATTCCAGTGCTTCACCACCCTCCTAGTGAAATAGTGTTTCCTAATATCCAACCTAAACCTCCCGCACTGCAACTTGAGACTATTGCTCCTTGTTCTGTCATCTGCCACCACTGAGAACAGCCTAACTTCATCCTCTTTGGAATCCCCCTTCAGGTAGTTGAAGGCAGCTATCAAATCCCCCCTCACTCTTCTCTTCTGCAGACTAAACAAGCCCAGTTCCCTGAGCCTCTCCTCGTAAGTCATGTGCCTCAGCCCCATGATCATTTTTGTTACCCTCTGCTGGACTTTCTCCAATTTGTTCACATCTTTTTTGTAGTGGGGGGCCCAAAACTGGATGCAGTACTCCAGATGTGGCCTCACCAGTGCCGAATAATCACTTCCCTCGATCTGCTGGCAATGCTCCTACTAATGCAGCCCAATATTCCTTTAGCCTTCTTGGCAACAAGGCACACTGCTGACTCATATCCAGCTTCTCATCCACTGTAATCCCCATATCCTTTTCTGCAGAACTGCTGCTTAGCCAGTCGGTCCCCATCCTGTAGCGGTGCATGGGATTCTTTCATCCTACGTGCAGGACTCTGCACTTGTCCTTGTTGAACCTCATGAGATTTCTTTTGGCCCAATCCTCCAATTTGTCCAGGTCACTCTGGACCCTATCCCTACCCTCCAGTGTATCTACCTCTCCCCCCGCTTAGTGTCATCTGCAAACTTGCTGAGGGTGCAATCCATCCCATCATCCAGACCATTAATAAAGATGTTGAACAAAACTGGCCCCAGGACCAATCCCTGGGGTACTCTGCTTGATACCAGCTGCCAACTAGACATCAAGCCATTGATCACTATCCACTGAGCCCGATGATCTAGCCAGCTTTCTATCCACCTTATAGTCCATTCATCCAGTCGATACTTTTTTAACTTGCTGGCAAGAATACGGTGGGAGACCGTATCAAAAGCTTTGCTAAAGTCAAGATCTATCACGTCCACTGCTTTCCCCATTTCCACAGAGCCAGTTATCTCATCATAGAAGGCAATCAGGTTGGTCAGGCATGACTTGCCCTTGGTGAATCCATGTTGACAGTTCCCGATCACCTTCCTCTCCTCTGAGTGCTTCAAAATGGATTCTTGAGGACCTGCTCCATGATTTTTCCAGGGACTGGAATGCATCTTTCTGTACCTGAGCCACAGAGGATGTGAGCCTATTACATCCTCCATTACAGAGCCTGGCTCTCTAGCTTAAGCTGGAGAGACCTGTGCTTTTTGCTCAAGAGATCTCCTGTTCAATCCTGGACATGTGGCTGCTTATGTGTCATGTGCCATCTTGGCAAGCACACTAGGGATTGACTAGGGACCTCCAGAGCTGAATGCATTAATCTCTACAGCTCAAGCTAAAGAGCCAGCTTCTGTAATGGGAGGATGTAATAGGCTCACATCCTCTGTGGCCCAGGTACAGAAAGATGCATAACAATCACCATCAGTGTGTTACAAACACATCTGTCCATCTCGCCCTTAACTGAGATCCTGGGGAAATTCCACACCCTCTACTCACCCTAGCAGCTGGGGGTCCCCATCCCTTCTAGTAACAGAACAGTATCTACAGAAGACGACTTCTGATAGTAGAAGGATCTTTAGTCCAGCAGACAAAGGCATAAAAAAGGTCCTATGGCAGGAAGCTGAAGCTAGACAAATTAAAAACTACCTAATATTTCCATTTGGAACAGTGAGGGTAGTGAGCCATTAAAACAACTTATCTAGGCCTGCAGTGGATTGTCCCCCACTGAACATATTTAAATCAATAGTGATGTATTTCTAAAATATGTAGTTGAATTGGAGCACCTGTTATTGGGCTTTATGCAGAAATTAGTCAGTAAAATCTATGGCCTGTGTTATGCAGGAGATGGATGATCATAAAGTCCTTTCTGGCCTTAAAGTCAATGAATATAAAAGATGTCCAACCATCCCTTATGTCTAGCTAGGAATCCCACTCCTCGAGCCTCAGGGAAGTCTGTAGCAGTTCAGATGCCAGTACACCCTTTGAGTTCTGCCTCATGCTGACTTTTCTGTCCCTAATGGAAAGCTTCTCTCCTTGATCAGGACCATTACAAATATATGACTGAGATCAATGATATGTACAGATTCAGTAGGTGGCATTAGCTTTTTTATAATGGCTGCAGTGTAGCCCTAGCTAATCAGGAAAAGGAAGCATTGTCAAGAGAACAGGGGAGAAGCTATACCTTGAACAGAACCACATGAATCCCAGAGGGGGACAGTGAGTTCAGGAAACAAATTGGCTTCCAAGGCATCTTTTAGAAATCCAGTGCGTGCACCCACACACCCACATACTAGCATTCTCCTCTGGGGTCTACAACTGCACTCTCTGGTGCTGCAATATATGTGCACAGAATATATGTGGCTGGAAAATACAGTGTCTGTGTGTCAGTTATAAACTTCCACCTCAGCCTAACCTATACAGAGCCCACAGCAGCAGTCTCTGTAACAGAAGTACTGTGCAATGTCAGTCCTAGCCAATAATGCAGCAGTTGGCAAACTTGGCATCAGGAAATGTCACTCATTTCCCTCTCTTCAGTTCTGCCCTTCTGATCATTAAGGCAATCTCCTTAGCATGGGTATTAAGCAGAGCCAGATTTAGGGTATGTCTACACTACGGGATTAATCCGAATTTACAGAATTCGAGTTTTGGAAACAGATTGTATAAAGTCGAATGTATGCAGCCACACTAAGCACATTAATTCGGGGGTGTGCGTCCATGTACCGGGGCTAGTGTCGATTTCCGGAGCGTTGCACTGTGGGTAGTTATCCCATAGTTCCCGCAGTCTCTCCCGCCCATTGGAATTCTGGGTTGAGATCCCAGTGCCTGATGGGGCAAAAAACATTGTCGCAGGTGGTTCTGGGTACAGCCTCACCCCTCCCTCCATGAAAGCAACGGCAGACAACCATTTTGCGCCTTTTTTCCTGGGTGAACACAGCAAACGCCATACCACGGCAAGCATGGAGCCCGCTCAGCTCAAGACAGCAGTCTTGAACATTGTAAACAACCTCGCGCATTATCGTGCAGTTTATGCTGAACCAGGACCAGAAAAACGAGACAAGGAGGAGGCGGCGATGGCAGCGCGGCGACGAGAGTGATGAGGACATGGACATGGACACAGAATTCTCTCAAACACAGAATTCTCTCAAACTGCGGGTCCCAGCTCTTTGAAGATCATGTTGTTGATGGGGCAAATTCTATCCATGGAACGCCGATTCTGGGCCCGGGAAACAAGCACAGACTGGTGGGACCGCATAGTGTTGCAGGCGTGGGACGATTCCCAGTGGCTGCGAAACTTTCACATGCGTAAGGGCACTTTCATGGAACGTTGTGACTTGCTTTCCCCTGCCCTGAAGTGCCAGAATACCAGGATGAGAGCAGCCCTCACAGTTGAGAAGCGAGTGGCGATAGCCCTGTGGAAGCTAGCAACGCCAGACAGCTACCGGTCAGTCGGGAATCAATTTGGAGTGGGCAAATCTACTGTGGGGGCTGCTGTCATGCAAGTAGCCAAAGCAATCATTGAGCTGCTGCTATGAAAGGTAGCAACTCTGGGAAATATGCAGGTCATAGTGGATGGCTTTGCTGCAATGGGATTCCCTAACTGTGGTCGGGCGATAGATGGAACCCATATCCCTATCTTGGCACCAGAGCACCAGGGTACCCAGTACATAAATCGCAAGGGTTACTTTTCAATGGTGCTGCAAGCACTGGTGGATCACAGGAGACGTTTCATCAACATCAACGTGGGCTGGCTGGGAAGGGTTCATGACGCTCGCGTCTTCAGGAACACTACTCTGTTTAAACGGCTGCAGCAAGGGACTTACTTCCCGGACCAGAAAATAACCGTTGGGGATGTTGAAATGCCTATAGTCATCCTTGGGGACCCAGCCTACCCCTTAATGCCATGGCTCATGAAGCCATACACAGGCAGCCTGGACAGGAGTCAGGAGCTGTTCAACTACAGGCTGAGCAAGTGCAGAATGGTGGTAGAATGTGCATTTGGCCATTTAAAAGGTCGCTGGCGCACGTTACTGACTCGCTCAGACCTCAGCCAAACCAATATCCCCATTGTTATTGCTGCTTGCTGTGTGCTCCACAATCTCTGTGAAAGTAAGGGGGAGACCTTTATGGTGGGGTGGGAGGCTGAGGCAAATCGCTTGGCTGCTGATTACGCGCAGCCAGATACCAGGGCGATTAGAAGAGCACACCAGGAAGCGCGGTGCATCAGAGAAGCTTTGAAAACCAGTTTCGTGACTGGCCAGGCTACCGTGTGAAAGTTCTGTTTGTTTCTCCTTGATGAAAACCCGCCCCCTTTATTGACTCATTCTCTGTATGCAACCCACCCTCCCCCTTCGATCACAGCTTGCTTTCAAAGGAAATAAAGTCGCTATCATTTAAAAATCATTTATTCTTTATTAATTGATTATAAAAAGAGGGAGAAAACTGACAAGGTAGCCCAGGTGGGGTTTGGGAGGAGGATCGGAGGGAAGGAAAAGGCCACTAAAAAAAGGTTAAAATAATGACAGCCTTTTGCTTGGGCTATCCACTGGGGTGGAATGGGAGGGTGCACGGAGCCCCCCCCCCACCCACCCCCCGCGTTCTTACGCATCTGGGTGAGGAGGCTATGGAACATGGTGAGGGGGGAGGGGGTTATACAGGGGCTGTAGAGCCAGTCTGTGATCCTGCTGCCCTTCCTGAAGCTCTACCAGACGCTGGAGCATGTCTGTTTGCTCACACAGCAGCCCCAGCATTGCAACCTGCCTCCTCTGATCTTCCTGCCGCCATCTCTCATCTCGAGCGTCTCTCCTCTCCTCTCCTCACATTGGTCCCTCATGTCCTCATGTTGATCCCTCCTGTCCTCACATTCCCTGGCATCTTTCCTATACTTTGAAACCATGTCCTGCCACTCATTCATTGCGGGTGGAATTCCATGATTTCGGCGAACATCTTGTCTTCCGTCCTCTTTTTCCGATGCCTTATCTGAGATAGCCTTTGGGATGGAGGAGAGAGGCTTGAAAAATTTGCAGCTGCTGGAGGGAGGGAAAAAAGGAGAGAATTTTTTTAAAAGATACATTTTACAGAACAATGCTTATACTCTTTCATCGTGAACAACACTATTCACATTACATAGCACATGTGATTTCTGTGCAAGGTCGCATTTTGCCTCTTAATATTGAGTGCCTGTGGCTTTGCTGCTAGAGATCACAGACGCAGGTCCGGGCAACAGAATTCGGCTTGCATGCGGCCATGGTAAGCCATTGTCTTTCGGCTTCTGCGCCCTCCTTTCCCACATACCAAACAAAGCCCGTTGAGTGCTGCGGTTTTCCTGTTAACCTTCAGCAGCAGAAAACAAACTAACTCCCCCCCCCATCCAATTCTCTGGGATGATCGCTTTATCCCTCCCCACGCTGCGTGGCTGGTATCAGGGAAGAACCCTGCAGGAACCAAACTAACCCACCCCCCCACTCGCCATGAATTCTCTGGGATGATCGCTTTACCTCTTCCCCCCCACCGCTTGGCTGGTACCAGGGAAGATCCCTGCTAGCCAAACGCGAAAAACTCAGGGCCAATTCCTCCTCCCGCTGCGCTTGGCTAACTGCAGGGAAGGATTTCTTTTTAGCCACAGGCAAACAGCCCAGTAGGAATGGCCACCTCTGTTCCCTTAATTAAATTCCCGTATTTCAACCAGGTTACCATGAACAATATCACTCTCCTGAGGATTACACAGCGAGATAATGAACGGATGTTGCTTGAATGCCAGCAAACACCGGGACCATACGCTGCCAGGCTTTGTCATGCAATGATACCAGATTACTTGCTACTAGCATAGCGTGGTCAAGAGTCCTACCATGGAGGACGGAATAAGGCTGCACTGCCCAGAAACCTTGTGGAAAGGCTTTTGGAGTACCTCCAGGAGAGCTTCATGGAGATGTCCCTGGAGGATTTCCGCTCCATTCCCAGACACATTAACAGACTTTTCCAGTAGCTGTACTGGCCGCGAATGCATCCCAAGTCCTCAGGGCAAAGTAATCATTAAAAAACGCTTGCTTTTAAAACAAGTTTTATATTTTAAAAGGTAAACTCACCTGAGGTCCCTTCCATGGGGTCATGGTCTTGGATACTGGCTTGGGAGGGTACTTCAGTCAGGCTGAGAAAAAGATCCTGGCTGTTGGGGAGAACGGAGTGCTGTGTGCTCTCCGCAAGCTCGTCGTCGTCCTCCTCCTCCTCCTCCTCTTCCCTATCCGCAGAATCCTCAGGTGTGGCTGATGACATTACCCCCGCCTCGGAATCCACGGTCAGAGGTGGGGTAGTGGTGGCGGCCCCCCCTAGAATTGCATGCAGCTCAGCGTAAAAGCGGCGTGTCTGCGGCTCTGACCTGGAGCGACCGTTTGCCTCCTTTTTTTCTGATAGGCTTGTCTGAGCTCCTTGACTTTCACGTGGCACTGATCTGAGTCCCTATTGTGGCCTCTCTCCATCATGCCCTTGGAGATTTTTTCAAAAATTTTGGCATTTCGTCTTTTCGAACGAAGTTCTGCTAGCACTGAATCCTCTCCCCATATAGCGATCAGATCCAGTACCTCCCGTACAGTCCATGCTGATGCTCTTTTTCGATTATCGGCCTGCATGGTTACCTGTGCTGATGAGCTCTCTGTGGTCACCTGTGCTCTCCTCTGCTGGGCAAACAGGAAATAAAATTCAAATGTTCGCGGGGCTTTTCCTGTCTACCTGGCCAGTGCATCCGAGTTCAGATTGCTGTCCAGAGCGGTCACAATGGTGCACTGTGAGATAGCTCCAGGAGGTCAATGCCATCGAATTGCGGCCACACTAACCCTAATTCGAAATGGCAATATCAATTTCAGCGCTACTCCGCTCATCGGGGAGGAGTACAGAAATCACTTTTAAGAGCCCTTTATTTCGAAATAAATGGCTTCGTTGTGTGGACGCGTGCAGGGTTAATTTGATTTAACGCTGCTAAATTCGAATTATTCCCTTAGTGTAGACCATGCTTTAGATATCCACAAAACTCAGGGCTGCTCAGTGGAGGCCAGTACATCAGAAAGTGAGGAGGGAAAACTGAGTCTCAGTGCCTTAGTCTGCATCAGTTCATTGCAGCATAGATAGAGGAGGCTGTTCCTCCATCAAATCAGAACAAGGTAGGGTTTCTACATTGCTTACCCTGAGGAGTGTCTGCTGTAGATTTTGGGGACCATTTTCCTCTTCCAGTGCTCCAAAAGGGAAGAAGAAAGCAGCAAGTCACATTGGATTAGTCAAAATGTTTGTCAACATTTTTTCAATGGAAAGTCATTTTGAATGAACCTAAAATTCTCACAAACTATTGCTTTGTTTGAAGGTTTGATATTTTGATGAAAAAATTGAAAACATTCTTTCTGTTTTTGTTGTTTCAGCTAGAAAATGTTTTTGTTTCTGTTTCAAAAACCAAAAAAGGCTGGGGTTTGATTTTTGGGGTTGGGGGAGGAGGGGTTATCCTCATTTCTCTCTCTATTGTATTTTCCCCTTGCCCCAAAGGGGAAAATATTTTTTCAGAAGGGAAGAGGAACAAAAACTGAATCAACCCCCAAAATGTTTTCAGTTTTCAAAAATTACAATGAAAATTTTCAAATTTTGAACAGTCAAAGCAACAATCTTCATTTCACCTTTTTTACTGAACATTCTAAAAAATAAAACATTACAATTTCAAATAAATAAAATAGTTTTTATTTGAACATGTTCACGGAAATAGATTGATATATTTTTGACCAGCTCCACACTTATTGGCCAAAATCTTCCGAAGTGGCCGCTGATTTTGCATGACTCATTTCTGACTAAATAGCATTTTTGATGGGAAAATCTTTCTCAAACACTTTGACCAGCTTTAGTCAACAGCACTGCAGGGCAAGTCCAAACAGCTTCTTAGCCCTTTGTTTTCCCAGATCCTCAACTAGTATAAACTGACATAGCTGCACCTGAGTCAATAAACTGTGCCACCTGGGGATATGAGCCTTAAACTCTTAATCATTTTCTTCTTAAAATGAAATCATACTTTTCACCCTTTCTGTGTCAAAGGAGCTGCTATAAGTATATGTTCTGGTTTGATATGGCATTGGGGAATAGCTCCCATGAGCTCCTACTCAACCTGAATTCTGACCTAATCTTTCCCTCCCCAGGCAGACAGTGATGCATTGTAAAAAATGTGAAGGCATTAGGATGTGAGACCATGATCTAGCTGTCAAGTCTGTAGACCACCTTTGAAGTCTGGATTAGATCATGTGTGCAAATGAGTTTAGTGGCTTCCATTCAGCTACATAACCATACAAATCAGGCCACTTACTAGTCATAATGTCAGTTTTTGCAACGTCTTCCTTATGAAAAACACAGGAATAGCTTCAAGCATTACATTCTACTGTAGAGGTGTTCCAGGGCTAAATGTTTCTTGGAGGTCTGTCATCCAGGTCAAAACCTACACTGTTTGAGATTATTATTGTAGTGCCCTGGAGATTATGGTTAGGGATCAAGATCCTTCTGTGCTAAGAACTGTATACACATAATAAAACGGTCTCTGCCCCACAGCGCTTACAATCTGCATAAAATGAGGGAACAGGTGTATATAAAACAAATGTGAAGAAGGACAAGGAAACATGAGATCCCAGCAGGAGATGGGATAGTTCAAAGTACAAAGCATATCCATCGTTAGCTTTCTAAAACAGTTGTGGATCCTCTGCTTGACAATTTAGTGGTTGCCTAGATAAGTGATCACAGCTTAATTACATTTGTTATGTGCAATATAGTGCTGACAAGTAATATGTAAAGTCACTTGGCGCTCTAAAAGGCACAATTTCCCAAGGCTGAAACAATTATAAGCAAAATTGATGGGAGGAAACATTTAAACAAAAAAGTGTGAGTGAAAATTGGGAGTTAAGAGAACTTCTCCAGATGCCCACAGCCTACAATTCAACAATCATCGAAGAAGGCTTCTGCAGTTAAGACATCCTGATTAAGCAGAAATGAAATAATATATAATATACATCAAATCAACTTCAAATCGTTTATTGATGATATTACAACTTTGCTTGACAAAGGTAACTGTATTGACATCATAGACTTATAGGAGGCATTTTTACTTAGTTCCATGTGACTTTCTGATTTAAAATATAGCACAATTCAAGAATCAATGTAGTCCACATTAAATAGTTTAAAAAGTGGTTAATTGTTAGATCTCAAAAGTTCATTGTAAATGGGGAATTAATATCGCATGGGCGTGTTCCCAGTCCTGCTGCAATCTGTTCTCAGACCTGTGCTATTCAATATCTCTTATCACTGATCTAAAACAAAACATAAAATCATAGCTCGAAAGTCTGTAGATAACAAATTGGCGTAGCGGTAGATGAATAGAGCTTAGTGACCTTTTTTGACAACCTTTTTGCAGGGAAAAATGCAGATTTGGCAGCACTAAAACATTTTGCAAATTTGTACTGATTTTTGTCAAATTATTTTGGTTGAGGAAAAAAAACCCTTCAAAAATTCCAAAAAAATCAAAACATTGGGTTTTTTTCTGTTCCAAGCAACTTTGTTTCTAAATGTCCTTTCATTTTGTTTAAAAAATGCTTAAAATGGAAATATGTTGTTCTGGGGTCAAAATATGTTCATTCAACCTGAAACAATTGTTTTTTCACTTGTCAACCAACAGAAAAACTGTTGTTGAGCCAGTTCTATAAATGACAGGTCAGGTCTACAGAATGTTCTGGATTGTATAGTAAACTGGATGCACTTGAACATGTGTTTAATATAGTTAAATACAAGTCTATACATCTATGAACAAATAATGTAGATCAGGAGTCGGCAACGTTTGGCATGCGGCTCGCCAGGGTAAGCACCCTAGCGGGCCGGGCCAGTTTATTTACCTGGTGACGTGGCAGGTTCGGCCGATCGCGGCCCCCACTGGCCGCGGTTTGCCGTCCCGGGCCAATGGGGGCAGCGGGAAGCCGCGGCCAGCACATCCCTCGCCCGCGCCGCTTCCCGCTGCTCCCATTGGCCCGGGACGGCAAACCGCGGCGAGTGGGGGCCGCGATAGGCCAAACCTGCCACGTCAGCAGGAAAATAAACTGGCCCAGCCCGCTAGGGTGCTTACCCTGGTGAGCCACGTGCCAAACGTTGCCGACCCCTGATGTAGATTATACAGGCTGGGGGACAGTAACACAGAAAAGG
Organism: Chrysemys picta bellii; assembly: GCF_011386835.1. NCBI lineage: Eukaryota > Metazoa > Chordata > Testudines > Emydidae > Chrysemys > Chrysemys picta. The sequence goes on along the minus strand of NC_088793.1, from coordinate 70,480,464 downwards.
ATGTAGGGGTCATGGTGAATAACCAACTGAAGATGAGTTTGGGGCTAAGAAAACAAGTCCATGCAATCCTTCCATGTATAAGCAGAAGAATATTGAGTAGAAGTAAGGTGGTGATATTACCAGTGTATATATCATTAGAGAGACCATTACTGGAATTTTATGTTCTGTTCTGGTATGAACAATTCAAAAAGGATGTTGCTAAGCTGGAAAGGGTTCAGAAAAGAGCTACAAGAATGATCTGAGGTCTGGAAAGCCTGCCTTACAGTGAGAGGCTAAAGAAGCTCAATCTAGTTAGCTTAATAAAGAAGGTTGAGAAGTAACTTGGTCATTGTCTATAAGTACCTACATAGTCAGGGCTTTTTAATCTAGCAGAAAAGGGTATAACAAGAAGTTAAATCTAGACAAATTCAGACTATAAATAAGGCACAATTTTTTATCTGTGAGGGTAAGGAAACATTGGAACAACTCACCTAGGGATGTGATGGATCCTCCATCACATAAAACCCTTAAATCAGGACTGGTTATCTTTCTAAAAGGTATATTCTAGCTCAACCAGAAGTTATAGGCTTGATGAAGAAATCACTAGTGAAATGTTATGGCCTGTGTTATGCAGGAAGGCAGAGTAAATTATATTAATGGTTCTTCTGGACTTCATGTTTATGATCTATGAGAATTCAGCATGATAAAGCAAGCCCCCACATTCACTAGAAATATTTTTCTCTCTCGAAGATACTTCTTCTATATTCAGAAAGCATGCCACAGTCAAGGATTTTTGGTTTTTTGTTTTGGTTGGTCTATTACTGACTTACCTTTTTAATTAACTGTGAAAAGGGGTGTCTGAGTGCAAGCTGTTGACATACAGTATATTTTTTGATCAGAAACAGAAAACCTTCCTGAATCCTTCTTTTTCTTGGGCTCCTCAAGCAACCTAGCCCATAAAAGAGCGCCACCTATTCTATAGCCAGCCCTGACTCCCACATAAGTATAACTACATCAGAGAAATAAAATGGATGCTGCACTTGAAATCTGTCTTTAGACTGAAACACTTTACTCTGTTTTCAGAGGTAAACTTGGCACACACCCAAAGCAAAGTATCGACTACAAGATATGGTGCAATTGTATACACTTCTGGTATGACCTCATATATTCCTATCTCTAGCGCTCCCTGTTCTCTTTAGAAATCTGGGGCAGGAGTTAATCATTTTATTCCAAGCTGCAAGTCAACTTGCCTCCTGGCTGGGTTCCCAATCCATCTCCATTTTGTTCCTGGGCTGCAGCCAGTAGGCTTTTATTTGAGATATTGTTTCCCTAATTCCTATCCTCGTGTCCTATCATAAATCTACGTCAGAAATGCTGCCCTCCTCCCCCAAAACGCTTATTCTTTTATTCACTTCTAATAGCATCTAGTGTAAACAAATATTTGAATTTTTGTATCTAAAATATATCACAAACACAGATAATCTTTATACCGAAACAAGAGTTTGAAATGACTATTTTGCCATTCAGCCAGTATTCGAATGAGAACCATTCAGAATACTCTGTCTCACCATGTAAAATCCAAGAGTTCTTTTTAAATTACATGCTATCAAACATCAGATATGAACACAGGGATATAGTTTGATTGGTAGATGAACAAGACTGGTCTCTAGTTGAAGGATTAGAGTCAAATAATTGCATGTCTCTTAAACACGGTTAATTCTAATAATGCTGTATATCTTTCCCACATAGCCCAATACTAAAACGAAGCCCTGACATCACCAAATCACCACTGACGAAGTCAGAACAACTTCTGAGAATAGATGACCATGATTTCAGCATGAGACCAGGTTTTGGAGGTATGAAACCCATGCATTTGATTCTTATTTTTTGGAGTATCTTTTCTGTAAGAAATACTGTACAGAACAGTGTCTCACTGGTGAGTGGACTGACAAAAGAGAGATTGGAAAGAACTGTTCGTTGAGAAAGACCATCCTTGTTTCTGTTCTGAATTTACAGCTAGGGTGACCAGATGTCCTGATTTTATAGGGACAGTCCTGATTTTTGGGTCTTTTTCTTATATAGGCTCCTATTACCCCCCACCCCCGTCCCGATTTTTCACACTCGCTATCTGGTCACCCTATTTACAACACAGCACGTTCTCATGACTGAGGGGGCTTACAACAACATGGCCTTCCTCCTAGGATCACCAAATAACTTTCAGCAAAACCATGAGACTAAGCTTATGCCCAAATAAATCTGTTAGTCTTTAAGGTGCCACCAGACTCCTTGTTGTTTTTGTAGATAGAGGCATCATTTATGGATTTTAAACTCCTCGTATTGAGCTGTACCTGTGACTGGTAAAAATATATCCAGGTTCAGTTAACATTTATTTCTAGATTACTGTGAAATATTAAGGTTATATCTCACTATGACAATGTTTGTGTGTAATCAACTAATTTACAATACTTGCTGACCTTGTCTCTTATTATAAACTAAGAGAATATTTAGACTACTTTGTGTTAATGTTTTGCTCACAGTCTTGCAGTCGTATGCGACAGCAAACCAAGCTTTTAGAGCAAAGGATTAAGAAGACTGTGCTTTCTTATGACCCGCTGGATTAAAGAATGTTGTAATTTATCTACCCTTCCTGGCTGACAGATGGTCATACAAATCCAGGATACCATTATACATCCTGATGGGAGAAGCTTTTATTACCAAATGCTTGATATACACAATACCAGTATGTTCAGTTCATTTTAAAATGTCTGCAGTTTCAGGACAGTCCATTAATATTGCCATTATTTATTATAATAAATATCTTGTACTGTAATTGCCAAAGGTATACAGTGGCTGGTCAAAGTCTGGAGGAGGAAGAGGAAGTACAGCAGTAAAACTATAGAAGAGTCTGTGTATGCATTTAACACATCCTTATTAAATGCTAGACATCTAAAAAACAGAAGTGTTTGGTACTAGCTGGCATGTCCATTAGCAGTCTGAGATGAGAAGGCAAGTAATGACATACGGAAAAATCCACTCACTCGTAGAGATAGCCCATCCCTAAATTTGCCACTACCCATACAATACCTATTCTGTGTATTAACAGAATGCTCTCCAGGGCTGTCAGACTGGCAGCATGTAGCACAAAGAAATTAAAAAAAAAAAAAAACATTCAAACATACAGAATAAGCACACCATCCCCCCGCATGTGGGCAGATGTGCACTGCACAGAGCCCCATTGAAGTCAGTGAAGCACCACATGGGTGCAGGGGGTCCACTCACTTGGTTCTGACTGCATGATTAGATCCTAAAGAGAGCATAATCAACTAGATCCACAAAGAGAAATAGCTTAAATGTTTCTTACTATCTTCATGAAGGATTCGTTTTACCCAGGCCTCCTGCCTATGGAACTCCCATTGACTGGAGCGGGAGTTGTGCGTGCAGCTATATTGCCGGATAAAACTCTGTTTTATCTTGTACCTGAAGGATGCCATTTTCAGTTTATCAAAGGCCATAAATATTTGGTATGTTGAAGCAGTTCCAATGGTCAGTACTACATGTATTTACTCTTTGAATAAGTGGCAATCTTTAAAGGCAGTATTGTCCTAAGCATCAGCAGCTAAAAGGATCTTAAGGGGAGGACTGTGGGCACTCATTGCCCTTTCAAAAAAGGGTATAAGTGACCACAAAGGATTGGGAATGGGCTGTGGTTAAGGGCATAAGTGTCAACCGGGCATTTTCAGCCGTGTTCCATGCATGCAGCTAAGGGCTGTTGCTCTAGTGCCCAGGGCCGGCTCTACTTTTTTTGCCGCCCCAAGCAGCGCGCCGAATTGCCGCCGCGGACGGTGGGGGCAGTCCGTGTGCCGTTAGGGCAGCACGTGCGTTTCTGCCATGGCGGCAATTCAGCCACCAAATTGCTGCTGCGGGCAGCTGAACATAGAAGCTGCCGCCAAATTGCTGCCGCCGTGGAAACGTGCGTGCCGCCCTAACGGCACACAGACTGCCCCCGCCGTCCGTGGCGGCAATTCGGCACGCTGCTTGGGGGAGCAAAAATACACGGACTGCTGCCCCAAGCACCTGCTTGGAATGCTGATGCCTGGAGCCGGCCCTGCTAGTGCCTGCCTGAACCGTAACAAGTTCACCCAGTCATCTCACATCTATCCACTGGCGCACACAAATACCAATACCCTCAGCCTCTATTACACACTGATTAAAGGATCACCAAGCACACAGGACACCCTGGGCTGGAGTGAGACATGCAGCAGGGCTGGGAGGGAGACAGGCAGCTAATTGTGGTAGCTGGGCAAGAGGAGGGTATGGGACAGGCTTCTGGGAGCGTGGAAGGAAAGCAGGGATGTGGTTTTGGTTTGAAGGGGGATCTCAGCCAATGAAGGGCTGCTGCACAGCCTACCTGTTGCACTGTTTCCAGGCCCAACTCCTTTTTAGGTGGTGAGGGAGAGGAGGAGTATGGCACTGCAGTAAAATATATCAGCCCTTTGGAACCTTCCTCAGCTGCATGGAGGTGTAATTGATACAGAGGTACAGACTCCTGAAGCCATTGTACACCCATATGATGAGCTAAGGAGGACCTGGAGAAGGTGGCACTATGGATACACTCTTTGTCTGTCTGTAGTGGTCACTTCTGCCACGGCACTTCCAGCCACTAGGCCTTCCAAAATACCGTAGAATAGTGGCTTTCAACCAGGGTCCAGGGATCTCTGTGGGTCTGCGAGCAGGTTTCAGGGGGTCTGCCAAACAGGATCAGTGTTAGACTCACTGGGGCCCAGGGCAGAAAGCCTAAGCCCGGCCGCCACCCAGAGCTGAAGCAGAAGCTGGAGCCATGGGGCCCTGGGCAACTGCCTGCTTGCTACCCTTAACACCAGCTCTGGCTTTTATATGCAGAAAAACAGTTGTTGTAGCACAGGTGGACTGTGGAGTTTTTATAGCATGTTGAGGGGGCCTCTGAAAGAAAAAGGTTGAGAACCCCTGTTGTAGTAGACACCAAGCATATCCGTGACTGCAGTCTTTACCTGTGTAAGATTTCCAGTTTGCTGCGATCAGGACGGGATCTGATTACATTGTAACCTGGAACCCTGCTGCAGGCTTTCACTCAGTTCTAGGAATTGCTCCAAGGGTGAACAATGCAGCCTTTAGAAGCAGGACATTGTTCTACACTGAACATGCTGGGTGTGCTGCCAGCCAGGTGCTTGTGAAAGGTTTCCAAGTGCCTGTCACAGCTCTTTTGTCCTCAACAACTCTGATGTCCCAGCATGGTTTGAGCGATAGGAGGTAGTTTCCCTCTGTGTGAATGCCTAGCAATGGTGAAGAGCAAGCCTTTTAGATACACAGAGAGCAATATTGGTTTACATTACACTTTTATAAAGTGTCACAGCCAGAGCACAGAAACAATGCTGCTCTGAGACACTCAGCGAGCCTTCACCAGGTTAACAGGGTATTGCTGGTGTATTAGGATACACTGTGACAATGTTGTATATGGCCAAAGTGATGGAGGATGCGAGGGACAAGGAAACCTAGGATCAGGGATCCCAGAGTGATTTGCCAGAAGGAGGTGGCTTGCAAGGAGAGTTTCCAGCATCTTTGAGCTCTCCTCTTAGAATCATTATAGACAGCATTATAGCCAACAGGTTTGTAGGAAAGGAGCCTGGAGGAACAGATTACAGGGCTGTAAGATTGCATGCTTCAGAGTCAGTTTAAATGGCTATGGTTATCACAACCCACTGGCCATTCAGAAATGGGCAGTAGGCCCAAGAGTGTATTAACATGACTGTCCTGTGACTCCTTGCAATGTGTTATACACTCTCCTGTCACGATCCTGGGCTCTTTAGCTGTTTATCTCTTCCGCCATATTTGTATTACACAACTGATTAGCACCTGTACTCCACTCCTCAGGGCTTTCAGTGGGGATGTTACACACGGTAACTCTAATTTTGTTCAGGTCAGACTATGAGGGTAACACACAACAGGTTGTGGTGTTTTCTCAGAGCATAGCCCCCATATTTCCCCCAGAGCTCTGAGAGCCATAGCCTTCAGAGAAGGCAGCTGGGACTCACCAGGATACCTCCTGCTGGCTGGCTAGCCTCTGGATTGGTTGCTTGGCCTCCCCTTCCTGATTCTTCAGTGTATGGCAGATCGCTCATTCTACCTGTTTGATTATTCAGATGGTTTGCAGAGTGGGAGCAGCAGAGAGGCCTAATCCTCCCTGCCCTCCATTACTGAATAGGATTTTTTTCAGGACACCAGCTGTGGGATCCACAGAGGGACTTATGTGTTGCAATGCTGAGCATCACAGCACCTAACTTTTGCACCTAGAAAATCACAGGAACACCACTACGATTCACAATGAATGAGGAGAGATAGGCACTAAGCATGCAATCCACAAAATGCCCACTTTTGTCAAAAAAAAACATGGGGTGCAGTGTGGAGGGGGTGAGCAGAGATGTCAGCCCCCCCAGAGGGAGGAGGCAGGGCTGGGGGTGGAAGCAGTGTTCCAGATGCAGGGGGCATCCCTGCAGGGTTCCAGCGACTGGACAACAGCCTCCTGCGGGGCCCTGCAGGGTTCCAGTAACCCGGCAACATCCTCGCGCAGGGGTTGTGTGAAGGGCAAGATTTCAGCAACGGGAAACAGCATGGGGCAGGGCCTCGGGCGAGCGGCTGGGGGTGTCCCATTTTCTCTTTGGGAAATATGGTCACCCTAACAAAAGCCAGCACACTGGGCGGGGAGCCATCTAAGCCAGCCAATGGGAGGTGCTGACGACAGAGTGCTGTGCTAAGCCACGCCTCTCTCATGAAGATGAATGCCTAAGTCCAGGCTGCAGAGAGGTGCCTAGCTCTGCTTAGCAACCCACAAACAGGAACCTGCAGCCTGGAGTCAGGTGCCTTAGGAGATTCTTGAGGGAGTGAGTTAGGTGCCTGCAGGGCCCCACAGAGGATTCAGGGGGCCTGCGGCAAAGCGGGGGAGCTGCGGCGCTTGTACTCACCCAGCGGCGGTCCAGGTCTTTGGCGGCGGGGAGCCCTTCAGTCGCTCTGCATCTTCGGCAGCACTGAAGAGCCCCCTGCTGCTGAAATGCCACTGAAGACCCGGAGTGGCTGAAGGGCCCCCTGCCGCCGAAGACCCGGACCGTCGCTGGGCCAGGGCTTGCAGGGCCCCTGTGGGGCCCCGGGGCAAATTGCCCCACTTGTCCCCCACCCCAGGGTGGCCCTGGGTGCCTGCATTGTTCCACACAAAATGGCCAGAGGATAAGGTGGTGCCATCACTGATCCACCTTATAATGTTCAGCCCAGTGGCTGGAGCATGTGCCTGGGATATGGGTGACCAAGTTGCAGTCCACGTTCCTCTGCCAGAGGGGAAGAAAGGATTTGGACAGGGGTCTCCCACCTCATGGAAGAATGTGTCAACCACTGAGCTATGGGATATTGTATGTCGAGCTCCCTCAGTCTCTCTTGCTGAAGCTGTTCCACTGGATAAAATAAGGATAGTGATTGTAACAGGGGGGACTGGAGGACCCCGGGTCTCCCACCTCCCAGATGGGTGCCCTAACCACTGGCCTGCAGAGTCATTCTTATGTGCTCTCTTTCTCTCATGTCCAATGATTATTTAAGTTTGTATCCACAGTGGAACAGTCATTGGGCTGGAGAGAGAAAGTGTGTGGAAATGTCTCTGTAGTCCAATGTTTAGGGAACCCACCTGGAGCTTAGAGACCCTAGGTCCAGCCCCTCTGCTACAATCACTCCTTCATTATCATGATGCAAGGCCCTAAGAGGAGACCTACTGGATCGGAACCTGCATGTGATAAGTGTTCAGCTGCCTATCTTCCTCTGGCTTGTGAATCCCTCATGAATCCCTCTGGGTTTAGGCAGGAGATAGGCATCCAAATGCCAAGAGGGAGGCAGCAGGGTGCATACCCAGAGGCTGAAACATAGGTGCCTGTGAAACTTTTAGGTAGGCGCCAAGTGAATTTAGGTGCTTACAGTGTTCAGCAGTTTTGGCATTGCAATGGAATCCCCAAACTGGGATTTAGGTGCCTAAAACAGGAAGTTAGGTGGTGCCTAACTCCTTCTGTGCATCCATACCTATGTTCCTCTGTGTTCTCTAATTGACCTGTGAAAACTTGGATCCTGAGCCCTGTAAAACTATTCCTTCTGTTAAGACGCTATAAGGGGTCAGATTAAAAACTAATAGGAGTGGGTTAGTTCACCCTTTTATACAACATTATATTTTAGGCACCCTAATTTTTCTTAAGACTTGTCTACACGCAGTTTTTGTACCACTTCAGCTACAGCAGTTTAGAAACTACTATAATTAAATCACTGCAACCCCTTACTATTGACACAGTTATGAGTAGAAAGATGCTTATATTGGTATAATTTATTTAGGTAAATATATGACAAAAGTTATACCACTGTAAGCGCCATTATACTGGTATAACTGCATCCACACTAGGGAGTTGGAATCATTTTAACTATGTGTTTTTGAACCAATACTGTTAAATCAGTAAAACAACTGTGTATGGACCAGCCCTTAGGTGCAAGTTTCAGTCACCTAGAAAAGTCTGGCTGGAGTGGCATTTAATTGCCACGTACGTTTCCTCTGAAGACTTTAATGCCATTCAATTAAATTTAGAATTTAAGTTCCACCCATTCTCAAACTACCTGTGTGGGATACTGCTGTGATTGTATGCAGTGGTGTTCTCAGTGCTTCCTGAGGTGGTACAGTCATGTGGACTGGTATTACGGCTGTTGTGACTAAAATGGCTTTTGGCCATCTGACATTTTGTATCATTGTTTGGGGCTTAATGGCATAGCACTGTCCCAGTTTTGCCTCAGGGCCAGCTCTGTTGTCCAGTGGGATAATGGTCCAAATATAGCCTTCTGCTGCCCTAAAATCCTTCAAAAGAAATGACAGAAATTGGCCCAATAAAAGGTATTACCTGAGCCACCTTGTCTTGCTCAGATCCTGGCATCCACACGGCTACTACAACACTGCAAACAAAGTCTGGCAATGCAGTTTGTTTTTCACTGTTTGAAAGAAGACGCTTTTCCTTTCCAGGTCAGGGACAAGTTGTAAAGGGATAATTAGTTTTTCCTTCACAGTTTAACTGTCTAGTTTATTGTCCAATTCATATTTCATACAGTATTAATTACATTATGAAACAGCTCTATCATCGACATAGCTCCGTATTAACCACTGGGTGAGATTACAAATAATTTTCTGTCAGTTACAGTTTGATTATGGAGCCTAGACATAATGTAACAGGAAAGGTTCCACAGTATTTGTGTGGGAAGTTAATAAAACATAATTCAATACTACCCAGACATTTAATTGTCTCATGATAAATTAACTCTGCTTTCTGGAGAGGACTAGACTCTGGACTAAAAGAGAAGAACACCAAGTGCTAGGGCAGGGGCAGGCAAACATTTTGGCCCGAGGGCCACATTGGGTTTCTGAAATTGTATGGAGGGCTGGTTAGGGGAGGCTGTGCCTCCCCAAACAGCCAGGCATGGCCCGGCCCCCATTCCCTATCTGACCCCCCCGGCTTCTCGCCCCCTGACTGCCCCCCCAGGACCCCTGCCCCATCCAAACACCCCTTCTCCCTGACCGCCCCCAGAATCTCTGCCCCTGACTGCCCCCCCCCCCCCGCTACCCCATCCAACTCCCCCTCTCCTTCCTGACTGCTCCCCGGGACCCCTGCCCCCCATTTAACCCCCCTGTTACCGCCCTCTGACCGCCCTGCCCCCTATCCACACCCCCGTCCCCTGACCACCACCCTGAACTCCCCTGCCCTCTATCCTGCCCCCTTACCAGGCTGCCTGGATCACCGGTGGCTGGCGGTGCTACAGCCGCGCAGCCCAGAGCACCAGGACAGGCAACCGCACCGCCTGGCTGGAGCCAGCCACACCACCGCGCAGCACAGAGCACCGGGTCAGGCTGCAGCTCTGCAGCTGTGCTGCCCGGCAAGAGCTTGCAGCCCCGCCACCCAGAGCATTGCGCTGGCTGCGCAGTGAACTGAGGCTGTGGGGGAAGGGGAACAGCAGGGGAGGGGCCGGGGGCTAGCCTCCCAGGCCAGGAGCTCAGGGGCCAGGCAGCAGGCAGCTATAGTTTGCCCACCTCTGTGCTAGGGCAATGAGTGAAATAGATACAAAAAAGAAGGTAGTGTTTACACAATAATAGGACACATAATAATAATAATATTTTGCATTACTGTAGCATTTGCCATTTGAGTATCTCAACTGCTTTAAAAACATTAATGTTCAAGGGCCTGGTCTAAAACCCAGTAAAGTCATTGAGAATCTTTCCACTGACGTTAATGGGCTTTGGATCAAGCCCAAAGTCCCCCAACATGCCTGTGAGGAGGGTAGATACCATCATCATTTTGAACTAGCGGTGATGAGGTAGGGGAACAAATTTCATCACTTCCACTCCTGGGCTTCACCTTCTCAACCATCCTTCATCTTCTAATCATGCCATAGAATTATCTGATAGCAACACAAGATTCTGAGAGGGTGAAATAGATAACATTTTTGAGAGAGTGATGAAAAGTAAGAGTCTAGCTTCTGACTTTCATTGGCAGTTAAAAAAAAGAAGCAGCATCTTGCAGTAGGTCAGTTTTTACTGCTTCACTTTTAAATGCACTCAGTTTCCTAGTGAGTGTCACAGGACTGAATCTCAGCTCCTGATGGGCTCCTAAACTATGGCAGACTCTTGTCAGATGGTTTGGAGGAGGTGACATCCATACACAAACAGAGATCACACAGTCTTGACCCCTGTCTTTCCACAGCCAGGCTCCAAGCAACACCAGCGCTTCTCAATAAAGCAGGAGTAGGAGAGGAATGATTTAAAGCAGACTTAAGATAGGTCTTCTACATCAGAGGTTCTCAAACTATGGTCCGTGGACCACCAGTGGTCCGCGAGCTCGATTCAGGTGTCCGCGGATAGTTCCCTCTAAGGTGCGTGCCTGGGCGGCTGCACACAAGAGAATGAAGGGCCACCCACCTAATTGGTGGATCTGCACAGGCATGGCTCCACTAATTAGGTGCCTGGACCCTTGAGAAGATGCACATGTAAGGTGAGGTGGTGGCCTTGGGGGGAATAGGGGGTAGGTGGGAGGGGGCAGTGGGGATGAGAAGAGGGGTAGGGGGCATTTGGGATGTGCAGGGCTGTGGTGGCCAGAGAAAGAAGCGACTTTCCCCAGCTCCAGGGCTGCGGCTGCTGGGGAGAGACCCCCCTCCTTCCCAGCCTCAGCTCTGTGGCTGCTGTGGTGAGAGAGACCCCCCACACACACACACTCCTTCCCAGCCCCAGCTTGGGGAGAGAGGGCACATCCATCGCATTAGAAAGGTAAGACTACTGATATTAAAATATGAGTTGTGTGCTTTATTTGTAGAACAAAAAACCATTAATTATTAAAGGTTTTTTTAATATAGCACTTTTATCCAAAGCACTTTACAATAGTTAGTTAATGGTACAAACAACATTTGGAAAGATCATTAAGTGGTCCGCCGAGACTCTCAGCAATTTTCAAGTGATCCACGAAAAAAGAAGTTTGAGAACCACTGTTCTACACTTTAACCACTACAGCAGCATAGCTGCAGCTTGTAGCCCTAAGGATTAATCTGATTGTCTGTATAAATATATATTTCTTATAAAATAAGTATTTGATGTATTGGATTTATAGATTTATATTAAAAGTAAGTTTAGCTGTAATGCAAGAGACCTACCTACAGGTTAAACTCTGTATGTTAAAGCTAATGCGTAGTTAACAACTTTTGAGACCCTTCCCAGGAAAAAGTGAAATTAGGCCAAACACCCACGCAGATGTCTAGAGACCTTTACCTAGACCAATAGTAAAATGGGGTGTAAAATGAGGGGTTTTTCCCACATTCTAACATATTTACCACAAGTGCGTACATACCTGTCATTCATACGCACATGCATACTAGCCTATGGGTAAGTGTACCCTAACATTTCCGTGGGGGAAGAATGAAATATGGGCATAGGAGGGAGGATTTCCAATTAAATACCTTATAAAAAGGCAGGCAGTTTGCCATTAGACAGGCAATCTACCCATCTACCTACTCCTGTCTACTCTTCATTGCCTCCACCTTTCAACTACGTATCGATACTACTTATCTTCCACACGACTATTAACTATTGATAGGTCGTACTTCATTCTTTTCAAGACTGTAAGTTAAGAAGGGATTTAATCTCATTTACATTTTATTTAGATAAGGCATATAGAGTTAAGTTAGAAAGCAAGTCACTTTGCAGTAGCTTTCTTTACTAGAAGTGTGAAAAATGCCCAAGGTGTTGCCAGCACCAGATTATTATCAAGAACAGGGTGTGAGTATTAATCCATTTTGCAGTGTATAGCCTTATATTCTCTTAAAGAATTGTGATACAAGTGTAACTCTGTAATTCTAACTGTTTTACCATTGACTTACTATCTTCATTGATTTTAATAAAAAGTCTTTATGACTACATCTGTTTCTGTGTAAACTTCCTGTCACAACCCCGAATTTCCTTTTTAAACTCTGTGAAGCCTGATTCAGGACGAACTCTATCTTCTGACTAAACAAATTGGCGAGCCAAATACCCATGCTAATTAATATTCACAATAATTATTAAACTATTTAAAATTAATAAAATTAATTAATTAATCAAAGAAAATAAAATTAAGTGGATAAATTAAATCAACGCTACTAACCTACCCCAAATCAGACTACAAGCTGCACCGCTGTAGCACTTCAGTGTAGACACTCGTTACAGCAACAGGTTTTTATCCCATCGCTGTAGTTAATCCACTTCCCTGAGAGCTGGTAGCTAGGGAAACGGAAGAATTCTTCCATCAGCCTAGCACTGTCTATTCTGGGGGTTAGGTTGAGTGTGGATTTTCACACCCTGAGCGATGTAGCTGGGCAGACCTGGCTGTAGGGGGGGCCAAGGTCTGGCTCTGTGTTCTGTATCTTATAGTTTGCAATACATCAGCAATTAAATCATGTTTGCAAACCTGAGGCGTTTTGCTGTTCAAAGGGCCTGTACACAGTTAACATATCCAAATGTTTAAAATAAAAAAAACTATAGTTCATTGGGGGTGGGGGAAACCTCATAGGAATTACCATACTAATCAGACCACGGTTCCATCTAGTCCTATGTTCCGTCTCTGACAGTGCTCAGTATCAGATGCTTCAGAAACCCCATTGTGGACAATTATGGAACAATATGCATATGTGTTTAATAAAGGCTAGTGGACTAGTTCCATTTTTCAATTATATAAATATTCTCATGCATTTACCGAAAATCATCCTAACATATTGAATTTTCTCCTGTGCAGTACATAGGATAGACATTACCAGGTGGCATGTATTTTAGAATTACTTATGGTTGTTGTGTCTTTTTGTTTGATTGATTGATTGATTTTTGTTATCTTGGGTTTTTTTCCAGGAGGGGGGGAATTGTTAGTTTGGTTGTTTTTTTGCATATTTTAAATAAATTGTAAACTGCTCTGTTGCAATATAAAATATTAATGATTGTTTTAAGGAGTCACTAATCTAAAATAATCTGCTAGAGGATGACTGAGTAATGGATCAGTCTAAGTACTGTTACAATGAGCATTTTTGTATGAATTCCAATCTCTTACAGTGTTTACTTGTGATTTCTATTCCAGAGGAAAACAGTTTCCTCTATCCTTTTGAGTGCATTTTAGCCTCAGGGGTTATTTTTTTTAAATTCTTTTCTTTTTTGCAGGTCCTGCAATTCCTGTGGGAGTAGATGTACAAGTTGAGAGTCTGGATAGTATTTCAGAGGTGGATATGGTACGTGTCTGTCTGACAACTTATGTAAATGATCTCAAACTACTGTTCCACCACTGTAATGTCAGGCAGAACAGAAGAAGAAGGAATGACTGCTAAGATTATATACTCTTTTCTGTAGAACTTTTGTTATTCTCGAGAACAATACTGTGCTCCCACAAAACCAAGGATTTTGGTTGCTATTCGAAAGTGCTTCTTAATAAGTGATGGAGGTTGGTGATTTGAAACTGTTAACAAAAACCACAAGTATGTCAGCTTTATAGCACAGCTCTTTATCATGAGGTAGAACCGTAGCGAGTACTGAAACACCTGCAATTTCAATGCTACCACACGAGGCAGGTCATCCATTAGGAAAGGGATCTGAATAGAAAGAGCATGTGTGAAGATGCAGCTTATCTAGAATCTGCCTTCTGTGGAGGTGAAATTCACTTGAGCCGAGGGTCAACAGGAGACTTGTGCCCCATTTTGGTCCCTCTTAATTCTTTAAAATAAACCTTAAGTAGGAGGCACATGACACACAGGACCTGTGCTGTCTGGCTGCATAGGGTTTAATTTTACTCTAGTCTCTATACCTTTGAATTCCTACCCACTGCCCACAGGGAGATAAGTTAATTCTGCACATTTTAAAGCTTTACAAAATTCTGTGGAGTTATGTATAATTTGCCCCAGTTGCTCACTTTTCATCACAAAATACCCTTGGAAATTAGGCGATTTTCTGAGGAGTTATTTTAAATAAAGTATACATAATGATACACCTATGGACAGTTCAAGACAAGAGGAGATAAAAATCAGAGCTAGAGATTAGCTCAAAGTGCAACATTAGCATTTGGATCAAGATTTTGAATCTTGCCAAAATTCAGGGCTTTTCAGGCCCATCTAGTTAGATCTTTGCAGGTTCTGGAAAGAAAAGCTTTTCAACCCTGTTAAGCTTGTTTTCATTTCTTAGAAAATAATTCATTTGACTAAAGGAAAAAAATAGTTCCAAAATGTTTCAATATTCTGAAAGGTGGAGTTTCAGTCAAGGGGGATGCTTCACCCATCTCTTGGGTTGACAGACAGAAAAAAGAAACATCCAACTTCTTAATAGAATTTCTTATGCTTCAGGATTTCTGATAATCATGAAGGGTTTTTATGGTTTTTTTTTTTTAACAAGTCATTTAGCTTTCTCCCCACCTTGGCCCTTGCAGCATTGCCAGTTCTCACTATATTTGGTTGTGTTGGTGTTAAAGCCCCAGCTCCTGGAATCAAGTGATTACATAATAATCTCAGCTTTCATTTTTCTAAAAAGGTACGTTTCTAGCCCTCATAGTTGATGAGAAATCTTGAATATCTGACCAGATTGCACCCTAAAGTCTCAAAATCGAGAAGGCAAACAAAAACAGTGCTGCATTTATTCATGTTGTTTGCAGTGTTAGTGTAGCCAAATTGGTCCCAGGATATTTGAAAGACAAATTGAGTGAAGTAATATCTTTTATTGGATCAACTTCTGTTGGTGAGAGAGACAAGCTTTCAAGCTTACATAGAACTCTTCTTTGACCTGACTTGCATATATAAAAACAGAACATTGCAAGAACATTGTTTTTGAATTAGACATCAATTTGAGTTTGCACTAGATTTATGCCATGGGAGACAAATTAAGTTTTATTTCTCTCCTGAATTCAGATTTTTTTTTTTTTTTTACTATAAAGTGGGGAAAAAAGAAGACATTTTGAAACTCTTTAGGATGTCACAATTCAGAAGCTTTGTCCAATTCACTCCAAATTGTGCAGGAAAATACCCTACTTCGGGCCCTGATTTGGAGACTAATTTGGCTTTGTTGTGAGTTTGTTTCATTTGAGAGGGTTCGGGGTAGGGGGAGGGTGTCAGTCAAAATCAGGCTGTAATAAAACTTAGAAACTCAGTTGAATCCATAACTGCAGAGAATCACTCCGTAACAATTAATACATATTTTGCAGCATCTACAAATGTATCCATTTATTCAAAAAACTTTGGGAGTTAGCTCCTGTCTGAAAAATGAACATTTGTTAATACATTATTGCTAAAATGAGATCTGAGCCTTATTAAGGGTTAAAGAAAAAAAGTTTTCTTAGATCCATTTTCTTAAAGCATATATAGGAAAAAGACCTGAACTATAGCTTCTTAGATGAGAATGGATCAAAAGATGAAGGAAGAGCTTCGTACAGGGTTACGAGGGACAGGAATGTCAAATTGATGTATTGTGTGTAAAACATTTCATAAGTTATAGTGGTCCTCAGTATAACTTAATAGCATAAGAAATAATTAATAATCTCTATTGGAGTTACTAAAGGAAAACAGATTAAAAACAGGTTTTGATTCTAGATTCATAGATTCTAGGACTGGAAGGGACCTCGAGAGGTCATCGAGCCCAGTCCCCTGCCCACATGGCAGGACCAAATACTGTCTAGACCATCCCTGATAGACATTTATCTAACCTACTCTTAAATATCTCCAGAGATGGAGATTCCACAACCTCCCTAGGCAATTTATTCCAATGTTTAACCACCCTGACAGTTAGGAACTTTTTCCTAATGTCCAACCTAGACCTGCCTTGCTGCAGTTTAAGCCCATTGCTTCTTGTTCTATCTTTAGAGGCTAAGGTGAACAAGTTTTCTCCCTCCTCCTTATGACACCCTTTTAGATACCTGAAAACTGCTATCATGTCCCCTCTCAGTCTTCTCTTTTCCAAACTAAACAAACCCAATTCTTTCAGCCTTCCTTCATAGGTCATGTTCTCAAGACCTTTAATCATTCTTGTTGCTCTTCTCTGGACCCGCTCCAATTTCTCCACATCTTTCTTGAAATGCAGTGCCCAGAACTGGACACAATACTCCAGCTGAGGCCTAACCAGAGCAGAGTAGAGCGGAAGAATGACTTCTCGTGTCTTGCTTACGACACAGCTGTTAATACATCCCAGAATCATGTTTGCTTTTTTTGCAACAGCATCACACTGTTGACTCATATTTAGCTTGTGGTCCACTATAACCCCTAGATCCCTTTCTGCCGTACTCCTTCCTAGACAGTCTCTTCCCATTCTGTATGTGTGAAACTGATTTTTCCTTCCTAAGTGGAGCACTTTGCATTTGTCTTTGTTAAACTTCATCCTGTTTAACTCAGACCGTTTCTCCAATTTGTCCAGACCATTTTGAATTATGACCCTGTCCTCCAAAGCAGTTGCAATCCCTCCCAGTTTGGTATCATCCGCAAACTTAATAAGCATACTTTCTATGCCAATATCTAAGTCGTTAATGAAGATATTGAACAGAGCCGGTCCCAAAACAGACCCCTGCGGAACCCCACTGCCTTTCCAGCAGGATTGGGAACCATTAATAACAACTCTCTGAGTACAGTTATCCAGCCAGTTATGCACCCACCTTATAGTAGCCCCATCTAAATTGTATTTGACTAGTTTATCGATAAGAATATCATGCGAGACCATATCAAATGCCTTACTAAAGTCTAGGTATACCACATCCACAGCTTCTCCCTTATCTGCAAGACTCGTTATCCTATCAAAGAAAGCTATCAGATTGGTTTGACATGATTTGTTCTTTACAAATCCATGCTGGCTGTTCCCTATCACCTTACCACCTTCCAAGTGTTTGCAGATGATTTCCTTAGTTACTTGCTCCATTATCTTCCCTGGCACAGAAGTTAAACTAACTGGTCTGTAGTTTCCTGGGTTGTTTTTATTTCCCTTTTTATAGATGGGCACTATATTTGCCCTTTTCCAGTCTTCTGGAATCTCTCCCGTCTCCCATGATTTTCCAAAGATAATAGCTAGAGGCTCAGATACCTCCTCTATTAGCTCCTTGAGTATTCTAGGATGCATTTCATCAGGCCCTGGTGACTTGCAGGCATCTAACTTTTCTAAGTGATTTTTAACTTGTTCTTTTTTTATTTTATCTGCTAAACTACCTCCTTCCCATTAGCATTCACTGTGTTAGGCATTCCTTCAGACTTCTCGTGAAGACCGAAACAAAGAAGTCATTAAGCATCTCTGCCATTTCCAAGTTTCCTGTTACTGTTTCTCCCCCTTCACTAAGCAGTGGGCCTACCCTGTCTTTGGTCTTCCTCTTGCTTCTAATGTATTGATCAAAAGTCTTCTTGTTTCCCTTTATTCCTGTAGCTAGTTTGAGCTCATTTTGTGCCTTTGCCTTTCTAATCTTGCCCCTGCATTCCTGTGTTGTTTGCCTATATTCATCCTTTGTAATCTGTCCTAGTTTCCATTTTTTATATGACTCCTTTTTATTTTTTAGATCATGCAAGATCTCGTGGTTAAGCCAAGGTGGTCTTCTGCCACATTTTCTCTCTTTCCTAACCAGCGGAATAGCTTGCTTTTGGGCCCTTAATAGTGTCCCTTTGAAAAACTGCCAACTCTCCTCAGTTGTTGTTTTTTCCTCAGTTGTTGTTTTTTGATGTTACCAAAGAACCCAAATAATCCAATCAATTAAAAAAAATTCAGCTTTTTTGACTTTGTGTCTCAGCTGTCAATTCACTTTTATCAGATGTCCACAAGCCAGCAGTTTCCCTCAAAACAATAGGGTACTATATATTCCCTCATAAAATAGTGCTGGCTTGTTCTTAACCCACAAAGGACCTACTGCCACATCCAGAGTCGCTTTTCAGGCACGCTTTTATTTTGCAAACATAAGCAAAGCATAAAACCAGCACCACCCTAGGCTAGAGCTCCCAGGGGATTTTCCCTTTTGCATCTTTCAGTCCCACCCGCCTCAGGTGCTACTGCAGGATTCTTCTGTGTTTGGTTAACTGAGGACTGTTTTCCAGAGCTTTCTCCTCAGCAGGTTCCCACTGCCTCCGCACCCATGGGACTCTGGTAGCTTCTTCTGGGGGACCCAGACCCCAACCCCCATTATCCTCCTCTGCCACCATCCCTTCCTTACTGACTGACTGCCTCTATACAGACCCAGGTGCTGCCCTGCCCTTTTAATTGGCCAAACTGGGAGACTTGTTCTAGCACAGGGGTTCTGGGACCTGCTTCATATAAAGGGGCCAAACACACTGCAACATCTTTGGTTTCACAGTAAATCCCTGATCCTGAAAACCTTTATGCACATGCCTAACTTTAGGTAACTGAGTAGTCCAGTGGAGGTCAGTGAGGCTGCTCACTTGCTAAAAATTAAACACAAGCATAAGCACTTTTGGGCTCAAGGTTGTAAAGGATATAACTGAGCCAAAAAAGATGGAACACATCTCAGATCTGGCAGAAGTTCCATCTTTTGAAAAGGTAGCACATGATGCAACAAATAAAATAGAAACCAACTGAAATTCATTAAATATTTTTGGATGTTTTTCTACATTTTCAAACATATTGATTTAAATTACAACACAAAATACAAAGTGTACAGTGCTCACTTTATATTATTATTTTTATTACAAATATTTGCACTGTAAAAATGATAAAAGAAATAATATTTTTCAATTCACCTCATACAAGTACTGTAGTGCAATCACTTTATCATGAAAGTGCAACTTACAAATGTAGATTATTTTTTTATTACATAACTGCACTCAAAAATAAAATAATGTAAAACTTTAGAGCCTACAAATCCACTCAGTCCAACTTCTTATTCAGCCAGTCCCTAAGACAAACAAGTTTGTTACATTTACAGGAGATAATGCTGCCGGCTTCTTATTTACGTCACCTGAAAGTGAGAACAGGTGTTTGAATGGCACTTTTGTAGCCAGCATTGCAAGGTATTTACGTGCCAGATATGCTAAACATTTGTATGCCCTTTCATGCTTCGGCCATCATTCCAGAGGACATGCTTCCATGCTGATAACGCTTGTTAAAAAAATGCGTTAATTAAATTTTGACTGAAGTCCTTGGGGGTGCATAGTATGTCTCCTGCTCTGTTTTACCTGCATTCTGCCATATGTTTCATGTTATAGCAGTCTCGGATGATGACCCAGCACATGTTGTTCGTTTTAAGAACACTTTCACTGCAAATTTGACAAAACGCAAAGAAGATACCAGTGTGAGATTTCTAAAGATAGCTACAGCACTCGACCCAAGGTTTAAGAATCTGAAGTGCCTTCCAAAATCAGAGAGGGACAAGGTGTGGAGCATGCTTTCAGAAGTCTTAAAAGAGCAACACTCTGATGTGGAAACTACAGAACCCAAACCACCAAAAATGAAAATCAACCTTCTGCTGGGGACATCTGACTCAGATGATGAAAGTGAACATGCGTCGGTCTGCACTGCTTTGGATTGTTATCGAGCAGAACCTGTCATCAGCATGGACGCATGTCCTCTGGAATGATGGCTGTTTTACATTGTTTTATTTTTGAATGCAGTTATTTTTGTACATAATTCTATATTTGTAAGTTCAACTTTCATGATAAAGAGATTGCACTACAGTACTTGTATGAGGTGGATTGAAAAACACTATTTCCTTTGTTTTTTACAGCACAAATATTTGTAATAAAAAATAAATATAAAGTGAGCACTGTACACTTTGTATTCTGTGTTGTAATTGAAATCAATATATTTGAAAATGTAGAAAACATCCAAAATATTTAAGTAAATGGTATTCTATTACTGTTTAACTGCTCAGTTTATCACGATTAATTGTTTTTCAATCGCTTGACAGCCCTAATAGAAACACTTCCCACACTAGGTTGGAGTCTTTTAAGTCTAGAGAAGTAGAAATGTAACAATAAAAAATAAGACCAACAAATTCCACAATTTTGGCCAGATCCTCATCTGGAGCAAATCAGTGTTGGCAACTTACACTAGCTCAGGGTCTGACCTCCTGTATATTTTTTTTAATCTTAAAATGAAAGCGAGGAAATATGTCCAACAAAATAATTGGAGGCCTTAAAATTGTGGACTCTACAATGTTTTACACACGTGAAAGTTCTCTCGTCTTGCAGCTAAATCATGTTTTGGAGGGTTTCTGCTTTACATATTTCAGAAAGACAATGACAATCTTCCTCATGCATAGGATCCCATCTGCAGCCTGCCTGCACAGGGCTCTGCATCAGACTGCACATTCTCTTTGCACAGTCTTTTGTTTTTAGATTTGCCCCGTCTCTTGACGAAATTTAGAAAAGGCTCCCACATTTCACTGCCCTCTCCCAGTTTATTCTCAGCACAGTCTGATGGCTCAGACTGCAGTCCTGTGCATGGGAGCTACTCCACTGGCTGGCTGCATGAAAAGCCATTGCAAGAGCAAGAATGGAAGGTGGATGGTTTCTAGGAGCCACCTGCTTCTTTTTCTTATTAGCCACAGGAATGTGAGGTGGGGAGAGGGAGGATCTAGAGTCATGTAGCTTTCTCCACCCCATTGCCTTCACCTTCCATCAGTGGATTAGTGTGTCTACCCTCTAGAGGGCTACCCTACATACTGAGAAGCACTGTATAAGTACAAGAGTATATATTTTATAAATGGATTTTCCATTTGGAGGGTCTTTGGACCACAGTTAATCAGTCTTCAGGAGTTAAAGGAGAGCAAGTGACTTCAGTGGGGCAGGATTGGGTGCTGAACTTGTAGTTCATAAAGGAGAATGGAATTCCTGAAAATAAACACAGCTGGAGTACTGTGTCCAGATCTAGGCACCACATTTTAAGAAAGATGTAGACAAATTGGGGAATAGTCATGAGAAAAGAAGACCGAGGGAGAAACCTGATCACACTCTTCAAATATATTAAGGAGTGTTGTTAAAGAGGAGGGTGATCAACTGTTTGTGTCCACTGATGGTAGAATAAGATGTAATGGGCTTAATCTGCAGCAAGGGAGATTTAGGTTAGATGTTGGAAAAAACTTGTCAAACTATTAGGTTAGTTAAGTATTGGAATAGGCTTCCAAGGGAGGTTGTGCACTCCCCATCATTGGAGGCTTTTAAGAATAGGTTAGACAAACACCTGTCAGAGATAATCTCAGTGCTGGGGCTGGCCTAGATAACCTCTCAAGGTCCCTTCCAGCCCTACATTTCTATGATTCTATAATTATTCCCATTTAAATTAGGTTGTATAAATTTATATACTGTTGGTGCTAAATGCAGTGAAATGTTCCTCACAAAGAATAAATCGTAATGTGAAACCTATTTCTTTCGTTGGTTACTTTCAGGACTTCACCATGACCCTTTATCTGAGACACTACTGGAAAGATGAAAGACTGTCCTTCCCAAGCACCAACAACCAAAGCATGACATTTGATGGCAGGCTAGTGAAAAAAATTTGGGTTCCTGACATGTTCTTTGTACATTCCAAGCGCTCCTTTATCCATGACACCACCACTGACAACGTCATGCTACGGGTCCAGCCAGATGGGAAGGTACTTTATAGCCTCAGGTAAAGTTGCATTAACAATGTTAGTTGATTGTGTTAGTTTAAGAACAGCCCTAATGGGTCAGACCAATGGTCAGTATAGCCCAGTACCCGGTCTTCTGACAGTGGCTGGTGCCAGATCTTCAAAGGGAATGAACAAAACAGGCCAGTTTCTCAAGTGATCTGTCTCCTGTCATCCAGTCCCAGCTTCTGGCAGTCAGAGGTTTAGGGACACCCAGACCATAGGGTTGCGTCCCTGACCATCCTACCCTCCATGAGCTTATCTAATTCGGGTTTTTTTTTTTTTTTTGCACAGTTATACGTTTGGCCTTTACAGCATCCCCTGGCAATGAGTTCCACAGGCAGACTGTGCACTGTGTGAAGTAGTACTTCCTTATGTTTGTTTTAAACCCGCTGCCTATTAGTTTCATTGGGTGACACCTGTTTTTTGTGTTACATGAAGGTGTAAAGAACACTTTTTTCCCCACACCATTCACAATCGTATAGTCTTGTATCATACACCCCTTAGTCACTTCTTTTCCAGACTAAACTGTCCCAATCTTTTTAATCTCTCCTCATGTAGAAGCTGTTCCATATCCTTAATCATTTTTGTTGCCCTTCTCTGTACTTTTTCCAATTCTAATATATATTTTTTCTGAGATTGGGTGAGCAAACCTGCATAATAATATCATTACAATATTTTGTGTCTTATTATCTAGCCTTTTCTTAATGGCTCTTAGCATTCTGTTAGCTTTCTTGACTGCCACTGCACACTGAGCAGATGTTTTCAGAGAACAATCCACAATGACTTCAAAATCTCTTTCTTGAGTGGTAATTGCTAATTTAGACCCCATCATTTTGTATGTATAGTTGGGATTATGTTTTCCAATGTGCATTACTCTGCATTTATCAACATTGAATTTCACCTGCCATTTTCTTGCCCAGTCACCCAGTTTTGTGAGATCCCTTAGTAATTCTTCACAGTCAGCTTTGAACTTAACTATCTTGCACAATTTTGTCTCATCTGCAAACTTTGCCACCTGACTGTTTGCCCCCTTTTCCAGATCATTCATAAATATGTTGAACAGCACTGGCCCCAGTACAGATCCTTGGAGGACATTGCTTTTACTCTCTCCACTGTGAAAACTGACCATTTATTCCTATCCATTGTTTCCTATCTTTTAACCAGTTACTGATCCATGAGAGGACCTTCCCTCTTATCCCATGATAGCTTGCTTTGCTTAAGAGCCTTTCTTGAGGGACCTTGTCAAAAGCTTTCTGAAAGTCCAAGTATACTAAATCCATGGGACACCCTTGTCCATATGTTTGTTGACCCCCCCCCCCAAAAAAAATTATAATATTTACTTGTCTGTCTTCATGTGATGCAATTGAATTGGACCCTTTTTTGTTTGACTGTTTCTCTTCAGTTCCTACCTGTACTTTATCAACTTCCCATTGCAGTGCCACCTGGACTGTGAGCCAATAAGGCAGATTTAAATATTGATGTCCCTCCAGCAGTGCCCCATTTCCTAGTGTGCTTAATCCTGTCCTAAAACAAAGAGCAGTTCCTTTGATAGCTCACCAAGAAGAAAAAAAACCAAGCCTTGGTCTCTGAAGAATATTCCCAGGACAGCAAGCCAACTCAGGGGTAAACTAAGGAAACAAGAGAATCTCAGGGCATTATATAATGTCACCTTGATCGATTGGTCCATCAGCCCTCACAGAGAGAGCGCCGATCACAACATGTCATTCATGTTGTTCTATCCAGTCCTTCAGCCACCCGCTGGCCAGGCATCTGATCACTAGGCCGTGAACTCTGTAACCAGGGTATATAGCTACAAAAGGGCCGGGCTCCCACTAACTCAAGATTATAGCTGGAGCAACTCAAATATGACACTTACTTAGATATTAATAATAATCACATCAGAATAGAATAGAACATGAATAAAAACTCCTGAAAATAATTATGATAATCTAGCCTTGAAAAGACAAAGATTAGTAGTTCAAAATCTCTTTTTCCCAGCAATGGTCACAGCCTGACAAAGTTTCATACATGAAACAGAAGTCTGAGTAATGGACCTAAGATACCTGACCATCAGTAAATCTGAGGATAGTATTGTGAGGGTTCCCCCTGGAGTGCCAACTGGAACTCGGGTACCGCTGAGCCCTCTGACTCACCAGCCTGGGCTCCCTCTCACACTGTGATGCTGTGACAAACTGTAGACCCGCTCCCGGTCCTACACTTCCACCAGCATTCACATAGGCAGGGACACACCTAGCTGCAGTTACATGAAGGCTCTCTACTAGCCACTGCATGAACCAACAATAGAGAGGCTACAACCAAGATAACCACCATCTCCCCAGTCACACACCCCCACTCTGGAATATAAACACAAAATTATATGATCTTGTGCTGCACAGGAAACTGTATAGCGTAAGCTCATAGAGTTCACCCCTCCCTCAATGTGAAAAGGAAATGCAACAGACCCCTGAACTAAGATTCCCAAGCACTTCACTCCAAACTTACTGGTTTAGATTAAAACATAAAATAAAAGTTTTAACTACAGATTACCTAGTAAACGCAAACTAAGCTTAACATACTCGAAAGAGAGGATTTGAATTAACAATCTCTCACCCTCACTGATGATACAAGCAGGTTGCAGATTCTTAAGGCACAAATTACACTTGTTTTGCAGCTTGGAATCCCCAGGTTTTTCATACACGGGCTAGAAATCCCTTTAGCCTAGGTCCAGCACTTCTCCCAGTTCAGTCTTTGTTCCTCAGGTGATTCCAGGAGTCCTCTTGTGTGGGGAGTGAAGATCAACAGATGATGTCACTCCCTGCCTTACATAGCTTTAGCATATGGCGGGAACTCTTAGTCCCAAACTCAGTTTGTGGAAAAACACGGACATCCCAAGATGGAGTCCAGAGTCATGTGGCCTGGTCACATGCCCTTGCATACCTTGCTGAGTCATAGCAACCACTACTTTCGGGCTGTCAGGCACATTCACAGGAAGTTTATGTTCTTCCAGAGTCTATTGTCTTTGCTAATGGGCCATCAGCACTGTCTGGCTTCTTCATTATTGTACCAGAAAGGCTAATTGTGGGTGTCATCCAGAGTAAGCACATTTGAAATACAGATACATAGTCAATATTCCTAACTTTAGATACAAAATTGATACATGCGTACAAATAGGATAATAATATTCAGCAAATCATAACTTTTCCAATGACACCTCACATGACCCATTTTGTACAAAATGCATCATAATTATGCCATAACCATATCATAATAATATCACTCTGAAGAATATGGGATGCAGATATAACTCCTGATTTATTTTATTTTATTTTTTGTACACGGAGATAGAATCAGTGACATAATCAAGCGAATGAGTAGCGTTCAGCAATCTCTGACAGAGCCAATAATCAGTACTTCTGTCTTTCCTGACTTCAGCTTCAGGATGTTATGCGACAGATATTGCCAAATGACCCATAAAGAACTGGTCAGAGATAAAATTACCGTAGGATACTCTGAAGTAAGAATAATGTGAATAGGAGAGTATCATCTGTATAGCTATGCAAGTGCAGATTATCTCTCTCTGAAGGACATTACATTAAAAAGAAGCAGAATCTGACAAATACTAGTTCTATGAGACTGCCATGAAGTAGCATGATGACAGATGAAATTTAAACCATGACAGGCTTGACATTAGCCATTAGCCATTATTTTTGAAAACTCATGGCGATCGGGGGAGGTCCCAGATGACTGGAAAAAGGCTAATGTAGTGCCCATCTTTAAAAAAGGGAAGAAGGAGGATCCGGGGAACTACAGGCCAGTCAGCCTCACCTCAGTCCCTGGAAAAATTATGGAGCAGGTCCTCAAGGAATCAATTATGAAACATTTAGAGGAAAGGAAAGTGATCAGGAACAGTCAGCATGGATTCACGAAGGGGAAGTCGTGCCTGACTAACCTAATTGCCTTCTATGATGAGATAACTGGCTCTGTGGATGAGGGGAAAGCAGTGGATGTGTTATTTCTTGACTTTAGCAAAGCTTTTGATACTGTCTCCCACAGTATTCTTGCCACCAAGTTAAAGAAGTATGGGCTGGATGAATGGACTGTAAGGTGGATAGAAAGCTGGCTAGATCGTCGGGCTCAACGGGTAGTGATCAATGGCTCCATGTCTAGTTGGCAGCCGGTT
Organism: Chrysemys picta bellii; assembly: GCF_011386835.1. NCBI lineage: Eukaryota > Metazoa > Chordata > Testudines > Emydidae > Chrysemys > Chrysemys picta. The sequence goes on along the minus strand of NC_088793.1, from coordinate 70,454,145 downwards.
TCAAGTGGAGTGCCCCAAGGGTCGGTCCTGGGGCCGGTTTTGTTTAATATCTTTATTAATGATCTGGAGGATGGTGTGGACTGCACTCTCAGCAAGTTTGCAGATGACACTAAACTAGGAGGCGTGGTAGATACACTAGAGGGTAGGGATCGGATACAGAGGGACCTAGACAAATTAGAGGATTGGGCAGAAAAAAACCTGATGAGGTTCAACAAGGACAAGTGCAGAGTCCTGCACTTAGGACGGAAGAATCCCATGCACTGCTACAGACTAGGGACCGAATGGCTAGGTAGCAGTTCTGCTGAAAAGGACCTAGGGGTCACAGTGGACGAGAAGCTGGATATGAGTCAACAGTGTGCTCTTGTTGCCAAGAAGGCTAACGGCATTTTGGGCTGTATAAGTAGGGGCATTGCCAGCAGATCGAGGAACGTGATCGTTCCCCTTTATTCGACATTGGTGAGGCCTCATCTGGAATACTGTGTCCAGTTTTGGGCCCCACACTACAAGAAGGATGTGGAAAAATTGGAAAGAGTCCAGCGGAGGGCAACAAAAATGATTAGGGGTCTGGAGCATATGACTTATGAGGAGAGGCTGAGAGAACTGGGATTGTTTAGTCTCCAGAAGAGAAGAATGAGGGGGGATTTGATAGCAGCCTTCAACTACCTGAAGGGGGGTTCCAAAGAGGATGGAGCTCGGCTGTTCTCAGTGGTGGCAGATGACAGAACAAGGAGCAATGGTCTCAAGTTGCGGTGGGGGAAGTCCAGGTTGGATATCAGGAAAAACTATTTCACTAGGAGGGTGGTGAAACACTGGAATGCGTTACCTAGGGAGGTGGTGGAGTCTCCTTCCTTGGAGGTTTTTAAGGCCCGGCTTGACAAAGCCCTGGCTGGGATGATTTAGCTGGGAATTGGTCCTGCTTTGAGCAGGGGGTTGGACTAGATGACCTCTTGAGGTCCCTTCCAACTCTGATATTCTATGATTCTATGATTCTGGGGTGCAGTCCAGACCAGTGAGGGGCTCTGTTACCCCTGCCATGCAACCTTGGGTGCCCCAATGCTTCGCTCTTGTAGCTTCCTACTTCGGTTTTTCACAATCAACCTGCCAGCATGCAGGTCACATCCTGAGAATCTGTGTGTGGCCACAGCCCTGGTCCAGCAACTCTGGCCTCAGCAGTGTGTCAGCAACACACCAGCCACACTCTGGCTTTCACCAGCCTTGTTTATTATTTGACAATGGTGCAAGTAGAAATCAAGTACTGCACTCATGGGAGGGACACAAATGGGGGGACACATGACCTCCCCCACATGACCCCACCATGTGACTCCTCCCCACACCACTCCAGCCTGGGCCCCTGCGCTCTCCCCGTCCCCTTCCCATGATTCACATCCATCCGACGTTACCTTGCGGGGCGGGGCTCTGTCCTCCTCCCACTGTGCTGGAGACTTCTGCTATACAGATCCCAGGCAGGAGGACACAGGAGACACAGCTGCGTGGAAGGGCTGGGGGCAGGGCTGGGAGCGGTACAGCCACGCTGGAGGAGCTGCCAGCATGGGGCCGCTGGACAGCCCCACGTTCTGGTCCTTTCCCCACTTCGATTCCTGGGAGATCAAGGCTCTCCAGAACCGCAGCGGCAAAAGGAGCAGAAGAATGTGGGGTTGCCCGGTGGCCCCATGTTCTGCTCCTTTCCCCGCTGTGGTCCCAGGAGAGCAGGGCTTGGGGCGGTACAGCCACACCAGAGGAGCTGTCATCATTATGCTCCTTTCCCTGCTGCGGTTCCCAGTGGGGAAAGGAGCAGAACACCGGCAGCTCCTCTGGCGACTGTACCGCCCCCAGCCCCAGCCCCCCAGCCCTGTCCTCTGAGGGGCTGCTGTACAGACAAAGGAGATGCAGCTCTGTGTAAGGGCTGGGGGTGGGGCTAAGGGTGGGCTCCCTGTCTGTCTTTCCAGGATGCCATACCAGCTATAAATAGCTTACTGGTATGGGGTACCGGACCGTACCACTGTACTTGCACCACTGCTATTTGCGGGGTGAACCCAACACACTCTGAGGTCCAGATTCCCCCCCCCCAAACATGTGTTTTGCATTGTCCAGCCCTCTCCTGGACATTGCTCCTCTAAGGGGATCAGTACTCAACAGCTTGCCACCTTAAATGGAGTTACCCAAAGAATTCACAACACTGGTTAAACTCTGATTAAAGAAAAAACAAGTTTATTTAACCACAAAGAGATTACTTGTACTCACAAGCTATGAGCCATTAAAGTCAGAAATTGTTACAAGAAAAATAAAGACAAAATGCTTCTTAAACTTAACAAACTAGACTTGGTTCAAGATGAAGTTCTTACTACGTGTTTTCAGTACATTGCTGACCAAACTCTTAGGCTAGGATCTGCTTTCCAAAGTCTATAGACTGTGTATTTTATCTTCTTAGGTGGAAAAGAGAAGTGGATAGGGAGAGATAACTTGGAGTTGTTTTGCCCCTCACTTGTATAGTGCAGTCACCCTTTGAAATGCGTTTTCCTGAGAGTGACCCCTAGATAAAGTTCTTTCCAGCTGAGAGCAAGGAGACATGGAATCTGTTGTCGGAAGGAGACTTCATGCTGTTTCTTTTCACCTGTGTATGTTCAAATGCAGATTTTCTTAGTTTTCTTTCTTCCTCCTCTCACTGTCTGAGGATTCTGTCTACTGCTTATATGCAAATTGAGGTAAACACACACCCATTTGTTTAAGACAGACCTGCTTGACCAGTTCAACCATATCAGGGCTATGTCAGTTTGAATATGTGCCTTTAACATTATACAGCGGGATTTCGTAACTTTACACATAATGTTTCTACATAGGTTTCAACATGATATTATTGACCAGTGAGCTATTGGTTTTCAAATGATACCTCACAAACTATATTTTGTACAACGATTATTACAGTAGTATTTAGAATGTGAATACAGGCGTGCATTCAGTCACTCCAGGTTATCCAGCTAGTCTAACTATGGATGTTAAGCTAACAAAGGAAATACCAAAATTCCCGAGAAACCCAAAGAGACTAAAAATTACAATGCTTACATTGGCAGCAATTGGTAAATGAATATTTACCCTCAGTAATGCAGTCTGTATTGTGGTGAGTGCTAGAGTCTGACTGGGATTTTTCAGACATGCCAAAATGTACTAGATACATGTGTAACTGATTATTAATATTTTTTCCAATGCCTTTGGCAAAAAACAAAATTTGAAAACTGATGAAAATTTGAAAGCTCCCCTACTGTCAAAAATGCTTGCTCCACTTGCCAGAGCAGGCAAGAATAGGATGTAAAGAACATGTTGTGTTTCTGTACCACTTAGTAATATCTGGCACAGATACTTGAGAAAAAGTCCCATGTCAATGAGAGGTTTGGCTGGCTAAGGAGTACAGAATCTGAGTTTAAGAATATTTGAGACACTCCAATCTCACCACACATAAATTCACACAATTTACAAGGTTTAGTTATAACCACCCTACACAAAAATAGTATTACACTTTTTAAATGGCAAACTAAATAGTAAAATGTATTATTATTATTGTTTCCAGTAGCACCGACAACATGCTGGGCACTTTATAAACACTGAACAAAGGATATTAATTCTATTAAAATTTAAAGCACTGTAAAATGTTTTGTTTAGCGATTAGTCTGAATTTATACCGCATATTCAAACTCAGGTTCTGAATTCTCTGGATCTGATCTCTGTACTGTGTCAAAACAAAATCCCAGATCCACACACTCCCAAATTAGGTGGTTTTAAATCCAGACTTCGGTTCAATCAGAACTTTCCCAGATTTTGTAGTGTTTGGATTTGGTCCATTATTATGGAGGTGACTAAGCAACTCCATAGGTAAGGTTGCATTGAGATTTGCACTTTGAGCAGGACTAGAAGGGGAGAAGGACAAGAGGGCTGAGTTGGGGGGGGAGGGGAATTTGTTTTTAAAGTTAAACACAATAAACAACCATGTAAGTGTTAAGCTGACAGCCTAGCATTACCCTGATCACTTTATTTGTATATTCACCAGATTTTGACTTTGTAAGAATCTTCACTCTTTGGGTCCAGAACTGTGTCTTCAACTGTGTATGGAAAGCACCTGTCACATTTTAGACAGCACCACAAGCTAAATAAGAAATCTGAGCACACTTGCTTTCAAAGAGTAACAAATACAAATGAGAGTGACATCAATGGAAATATGTGACTAGAGATTAATAACATAAGGGTTTACAACAGCAGGCTCTGTTAGATCCTCAGTAATCTAATTGTTGACTGTCTTTAAACTTGTTATGGTTCATAGATTGTTCTCTCACTATAATCTATAAAATTGTTCCCATTTATTTTTCCACCACCAGTGTTTATATAAGTTGGGTTTATAATTACCTGATGCTTCTTGTACAAAAACACAAAACTAGCCTATTAAGAAATAAAATAATGAGTTGTTCTTAGCAAGGCCAGAGCTTTGGATTTATAAGGTGGAGCATTTCAATGTATTTTCTTTTCAAACAAACTTAGTAGGACTAGAGGTATTACCTGTGCCCCCTAGTGGATGATATAAATGATAGCTCATTAGACTGTGATAACATTGATAACATTTCACAGAATACTGATATACTTCATCAGTAACACCAGTGATGTAACTACAATGGTGCAAGTGGAGCAGCCCAGGGCCCATGAGATTATTGAGATCCAACCAGAGGGGCTTCTGGGGAAGAGCAGGGCCTGCTAGGGCAAAAGGGGGAAGTGTGCTGGGGGATGCATGGGGGCATGTGGGGTCCCTGGAGACAGAAGACACAGCCCTCCCCCAAGAGACAGAATGCAAGGAAAAGCATCAACCATTTTGCATGGAGCAGGAGAGAGGGACAGCTGGGGTAGCTTGATCAAAGCTGCAGGGAGAGGAGTTGGAACAGAACTGGGTGGAGCTGGGGGCTGGATCGGTGCTGTTGAGGTGGGGGAATGGGGTGGAGCGGAATTCAGGAGACCTGGATCAGGACTGGGGGGATGGGGGTGGGGAAGGTTGGAGATGAGCAGAAGGGGACCGAGGGGAGGAGCTGGGGGAAGGTTTGTGAGAGCCTGAAATGGGGCTAGTGGGGTAGACCAGGATGGGAGGAAGAAGGGGAGCTAAAAGAGCCTGGAGGGGAGATTGGATTAAGGCTGGGGAGCTGAGGGCTGGACTGGAGGCTGAAGGAAGGTTTGAAGGAGAGCTGGGAGGGGTGGATCAGAACTGGAAAGGAGAAAACAGTAGCTAGGAGGGAGCTGGGGGATGAGAGAGCTAGACTGGGGCTATGGGAGAATTGGGCAGGAGCTGGGGGGGCAGCGGGGCAGGACTGGGGCTGTGACGGGAACTGGAGTGGAGCTAGGCAGGAGCCAGGGGACAGGGTAGCTGTACTGGGGCTGTGGAGGAGCTGGAGGGGGACAGATTTCAGAATTGGAAAAGGGCCCCTCTAACCTATTCTTGTACCAGGGCCCAGTTACACCACTGCATAGTGTGACAGATATGGCCATTTCCTGCAATATCTGTGAGAGATCCTACTGGATTGCATTTAAATAGCTGTGGAGTCCGTTGTATTAAAAATGCAAAATGTATATATTATTGTGTGATTGTATGTAACTTCTCCAGCAGGGAGACATGGCCAGTGTAAACCCTGGGGAAGTGTTATGAGCTTCAAAGGACTATTTTAAACAATGTGCCAGACAAGAAGGAACTTTTGAGATAGGCACAGTAGAGTGGGTTTCCTAAGAAATACCTGGGGGGAGGTAAATGCAAATTCCCACCTCCAGACCCAACCCTTTGAAGCTATGCCCTGAGTAGAAAACCATTGTCTGGCTACCTGTTCACAATCTCTATCAAAATCCCCAGCTGTAAAAAGGAAAGGCCAATCTATGATGGTGGGTTCTTGTTCTGAGCAAAAGCTGTTATGAACTTATGGCCATAGACAAATCCCTTGGTGTTGTTTGAAGTACAGAATTCTACCAGAGCCATTGTTGGAGTTGGGGTGAACTCTGGTAAATTTATTAGCATGTTTGTAGGTTCTGGTATTGTTTTAAATGTTTTTTCTGTAATTCTTTCACCTTAAGAATAAATATGCTTGCTTAGAAAGGGCTGCATGTTAACTTATAACTGTGGGCAAGTATGCTGTTTTTAGCCACTGAGGAGAAAGCAAAGCAGGCCTGCTTAGGCCATTCTGACTTGCTGCAGAATTCAGAATATAGGAAGGGACCTGTGTAGCCTTGAAATACCCTGGTCAGGAGGTCTCCACCCAAGAGAGGTGATGACTGAGAAGCTGGAGCCTTGAGTGAGTTTCTTGCTGTACCATGAGGGGGAAATACAGGTGCAGTTGCCCTGAACGGTGACACGTAGGACTGCCAATGCATTGATGGTTATCTGAATATCAATAAACTATTCTTTACAACTGGAAAGCAGATGACAAAGCTGACATTCTCTGAAAAAAGCAATAGAGGGTCCTGTGGCACCTTTAAGACTAACAGAAGTATTGGGAGCATAAGCTTTCGTGGGTAAGAACCTCACTTCTTCAGATGCAAGTAATGGAAATCTCCAGAGGCAGGTATAAATCAGTATGGAGATAACGAGGTTAGTTCAATCAGGGAGGATGAGGTGCTCTGCTAGCAGTTGAGGTGTGAACACCAAGGGAGGAGAAACTGCTTCTGTAGTTGGATAGCCATTCACAGTCTTTGTTTAATCCTGATCTGATGGTGTCAAATTTGCAAATGAACTAGAGCTCAGCAGTTTCTCTTTGAAGTCTGGTCCTGAAGTTTTTTTGCTGTAAGATGGCTACCTTTACATCTGCTATTGTGTGGCCAGGGAGGTTGAAGTGTTCTCCTACAGGTTTTTGTATATTGCCATTCCTAATATCTGACTTGTGTCCATTTATCCTCTTGCGTAGTGACTGTCCAGTTTGGCCAATGTACATAGCAGAGGGGCATTGCTGGCATATGATGGCATATATAACATTGGTGGATGTGCAGGTGAATGAGCTGGTGATGTTGTAGCTGATCTGGTTAGGTCCTGTGATGGTGTTGCTGGTGTAGATATGTGGGCAGAGTTGGCATCAAGGTTTGTTGCATGGGTTGGTTCCTGAGTTAGAGTTGTTATGGTGCAGTGCGTGGTTGCTGGTGAGAATATGCTTAAGGTTGGCAGGTTGTCTGTGGGCGAGGACTGGCCTGACTCCCAAGGTCTGTGAGAGTGAGGGATCATTGTCCAGGATGGGTTGTAGATCACTGATGATGCGTTGGAGAGGTTTAAGCTGAGGACTGTAGGTGGGCAGAATTTGGGCTAATAGCATTTTTTCCCCCTTTTAATTCAATCCCTGGTAATATGTGGGTTTGTTTGAAAATGTAGGGACTATATTTTATTTGATACAAAACTAACTTGCAGTTTTTGTTTTTCCTTTACCATTTTTCATTCATAAAGATAACAAAGTTTTTAAACATGTATTTTTCATTTCTAGGGTCACAGTAACTGCAATGTGCAACATGGATTTCAGTCGCTTCCCCCTGGACACACAGACGTGTTCACTGGAAATTGAAAGTTGTAAGTAAACAGGATACATATGTAGGCCAATATTTTCAAATATGGGAACCTAAAATTAGGCTCCTAAATTTATGTAAGACACCTAAGTAAGTGGCCTGTTTTTCAGAAGTGCAGAGCAACCTGCAAGTCCGACCAAAGTCTACAAACTGAAAACAACTAGGAAAGCTTTTTCTCCACTCTCTTTCAGTTACAATAATCGTAGGTGTGGTTTATCTCAGTTAATCCCACTGCACTGTACTACTCAACAAATAAATGAATGTACTTAATATGCGTCACAAATTTATCCAGAGTATAAACTAAAGATACATCCAAACTAGCATCCCCATGGAGCTCCTTTTTCTAAATCTGACCTATCTTTGAATGTCCTGGCTTTCATACATATATACAACTCTACCCCAATATAACGCGACCCAGTATAACATGAATTCGAATATAACGCGGTAAAGCAGTGCTCCGGGGGGCGGGCGCACTCTGGCGGATCAAAGCAAGTTCGATATAACACGGTTTCATCTATAATGCGGTAAGATGTTTTAGCTCCCGAGGACAGCGTTATATCAGGGTAGAGGTGTATTTTTAAACAACTATAGTCTATTGACGTACTTTTCCCCTTGGATTGTTAAGAAGCATTTGCAATCTTAATGCTGCTTTAACGATTGTTTTTGGGGTTGGGGTGGGGTTTTGTTTGTTTGTCTTTTTTCTGGGAATAACTAACCCTGATATAAAACCCAAGACTAAACAACTAAATCTAATTGGAATACAAGGAAAGAGGTGATTATTATGTCCTACAGCAGTCACCATAACTCTCTGCAAGATGCAGGGCTAAGGCATCTTGAAATCCAAGTTACCACTTTTTTCACCCAAGCAACTAGTCAAATTTTGGGACCTTGAGGATGTTCCAGTTGAGAGTAGAAATGGATGGAGGCTGGTATTTTATTTGATGCAGTCTTGTTTATTTACAAGATGTATACAAGTCCTGCTCCTCTGAACACAGGAGGAACCAAAACAAGGGAATAGCTTCTTTGTTTCCAGCCCCAACCCTCTTTAGCCAACCCTAGACCCAAAAGCCCTTTCTAGGGATCCTCTAGGGTCACATCATGTTTGAAGACTCCTGCTTGGCTTTCTTGCTCTGCCTCAGTCTCAGTTTCTTGTCTGCCCTCTCAGCTACCTTTTCACATCCACAGACTCACTCACCTACCTGGTCAGAAGAGGAGGGAACCCTCTGCCCCCCTGTTGCTAGTGTGTGGTCAGACTCTATTAGGCCTTAAGTGTTTCTTACAACCATTTTAAATGAAGGGTGCATTCACACAGCAGTTTCAACAAGGTTTTAACTCCACTCATAACAAGGCTTAAACCAACTCATAACAATAACCAGAATGATCCTTTATCATAATTAGGGCTCCGTGTTTGTCATGGAGGTTGTGGAAGTCACAGATTCCATGACTTTCCGCGACCTCCGTGACTTCTGTGGTGGCCAGTGTGGCTGACCCAAGGGCTGCCCAAGCAGTTGGCTCCAGAGCCAGCTGCTCAGGTGGCCCAGCAGCCAGCCACACCAACCGCTGCTGGAACGGCCCCAGGACCAGCCTCACCAGCTACTGCTCCAGCAGTCCTGGGCGGCTGGCCCTGGTGACCACCTGAGCAGCAGCTGGTGCAGTTGGCCCCAGGGACTGCCTGAGCAGCAGTCCCCGGGCGGCTGGAGCAACCCCCCGGGACATTCAGTCTCACAACAGTGGACCCCAGCTACCCCTCTTCCCAGATTCACCCCCCCCCAGTAATGCCCCCCCCCCCCCCCAAGATTCAGTCAGGGGTATTTATAGTATAAGTCATGGACAGGTCACCAGCCATGAATTTTTGTTTATCGCTCCATGATTTTTACTAAAAATACCCATAATTAAATTGTAGCCCTAACCATAATCACATGCACAATCATCCATGACCATCACTAATACTGGACTAAACTGGCAGAAAATTTGCTGTTTCCCCCAAAGCTTTTGTACCTACCTTTGAAGACATATTGACACATTCTGAACTGTAGAGTCGATACTATTTGGTATAATTGCACTGCACCAAAGATTTACTCCTATTTTCCTAGATGCCTACACTGAAGATGATCTAATGCTGTACTGGAAGAATGGGAATGATTCCCTAAAAACGGATGAGAGGATATCGCTATCCCAGTTCCTTATACAGGAGTTTCACACCACCACAAAGCTTGCCTTTTACAGCAGTACAGGTAAGTGATTTTTACTAAAGTTATGAAATTATGATAGATTTTTGCTTTCTCCCCTCCCTCCCCAATCAGATGAGATCAACTTTACCTCTCCCTTACGAGATGGACTGGTATGTGGCTTCCTCTGGGGCCCATAAAAATTCCCTTCAATTGGTCACAAAGGACTCACTAGCAAATGGTCTAAGGCATTCCCTTTCCTACAAGGGCTGAAGCATAGGCAAAGTTCATGCAGAATTGCAAACTAGGACTTAATTATTTGTTCATCACTGTGAGGGGGTGTACCAGGGCCATGGTCCTACCACACCCTGCCCCAGGAAAGGGAGCAGAAGAGGTGAGTTCTGCAGGCTGCCTAAAGAGGCTGCAGGGAACAGCCCATCGGAGACCAGCAGGCTCTGCCTCAGTGACCTGAGTGATTCCCTTCTGTATGCCTACACTCTTCACGGGGTGGATCTGCTGCACTGTGATAGTCGTCACTGTTTCTGGTGTCAGCTCTGGTGCCTCTAGCAATAGGGATTTGCACCATCAGACATTCTCTTCTCATCTGGCTAATCCTTGGGATCCCTGCCTTTCCTCTTGCAGCAAAACCTTTTTATGTGGCCCACCTCTCCACAATCAAAGCAATTAAGCCTTGCCCTTCCTCCCTCATTCACCCCAGGGCAAGCCCCATCTTAAATGCCCATAACATCTCCGCGGCTGGGCTTCAGGCCTCCAGCCTGGTAAACCAACTGGGTGTGATACGGCTCAAGCATCTCTGTATCCACACCTGCTATTTGGAGTGGGTCTCTTGCCATTGATATTGTGCTGCAAACTGAGTGTTCTGCTGGTTCTCCAACAGCTGCATCAGCAGGGCCTGGGTCCGCTGCTTCTGCGGCATAGTGCTACCTGCTGCTGCTATCCTGCCACTAGCAGGCGGATCACCTCTTCCATTGTAGTACCCCTTGTTTTCAGGGGTCAGGCCAAAAGGATCCCACTCTGGTACCACTTGTGATGGGGCCCACTCACCTCACATGAACTCCTACTATCGTGTGTGTGTGCCTGCACTCTCTCTCTCGCTGCACCTGGCAGTTAACTTCTCTGGCAGGTTTCCAGTGACTCAGCCATCCGTCCAAGTCACACACAGTCATGTGTGAAACAAACACACAAAACAGACCCCTTCTGGGGTACGTGATCCAATACGGCCTACCTCAGTGCCCTCAGTACAGTCTTTGTAGCCCTATCCCTGGGCTCGAGCCTCAATCAGTCCAACAGAGCCTATCACAGCGCCCTCTGCTGGTGTCAGCCTGCAGTCCCGTCCCTGGGTTCAATCCTCTATCAGGCCATCAAGGCCTATTGCAGTACCTTGGTTATAGCCCCGCCTGGGTTAGCCTTCAAACTTTCTTTCACGCCTTCTGGGCTCTCTCTCAAATTGTCCCTGCTCTGGTATGGAGAAGTGCCCCCAGGGCTTCCTCCCTGGAGATTCTTCATAAGCCACTTCCCTAGTGGCTGGTGGGGGGGACTCAGGCCTGCCCAGTACGCCAGGTCCTGACCCAGGGACTCTATAATGCTGCCTGCTGCATCCCTTTATTAATTGCTGCATTTTCCTGGGCCACTTCCCCACGGCCCCAGTACCTTCATCCTTATCTCAGGGCTGAAGTTTTTCTTGAGTCCATGCAACCAGCCAGGAGCACCTTCCTTGCTCCCTGGTCCCTGCCAGCAACTGCTGTGTCCAGGTACTGCAATTCCTGCACCTAGCCAGGAGCACCATCCTTGGAGCCTGGCTCCAGACAGCACAGATCTGTCCAGCCCTCCAGCTCCTGCAGCCAGCCAGGAGCACCCTCTTTGGTCCTCTGGCTCCAGCCAGCAACTGAACTGCTTTGTCCAGAAGCTCCTTTTTATATGAGGCTTGTGGTCTCTGATTGGCTGCTCCCTGCAGCTCTCTAGGCAGCCTTGAGGATTCACCTCTTCTGCTCCCTTTCCTGGGGCAAGATGTGGTAGGACTGCAGGGCCTGGTACACCCTGCCACAATCACACTTCTCCCTTTGTGCAGTGCTGTGTAATGGTACATTTGTAGTGTTATATAAAGAATAATAATCCCTGTATGGAAGCATTACAGCTGGACCTCACAGTAATTGGGAATGTCCTTGACTGAAGTGTGGGAAGATTTGCAGATGCAAAGCTAATTGGCAATTTTAAATTTATATCCACATAGTTATCTGGTGCATTTGTTAGAATTATATATACAATGAAGGTTCCGATCCTATAAGCCCTCTCTGCATAGAACTCCCATTATTCCAATCAGAACTGACTGCAACAGGAATTCCTTGCCCAGGGGGCTTTCAAGAACAGGTGTGATATTTGCTCTAAAGGTCCAGTCCTGTGAGGTGATGAGACTTCAAGAATATGAATGGTTTGATTAAGATCCACTCTGCTCTTAAATGGAGATGAACCTGTAGTGGTCACTTGTAGTATTTTTCTTATAAGAAAGTATAGCACTGTTCCACTGTGGATGTTGAAATGATCTCAAAATGTCCTATATTGTATTTGTGGATGGTTTTCCTTTGGTGTTAGTTATCCTTTTTTCCTTTTCTCTGTGGTACAGGGTGGTACAATCGCCTGTACATTAACTTCACTTTACGCCGCCACATCTTCTTCTTCTTGCTGCAAACCTATTTCCCTGCCACTTTGATGGTCATGTTGTCCTGGGTGTCTTTCTGGATTGATCGCAGAGCTGTACCTGCCAGGGTCCCTTTAGGTAAAAATAATCTTGTAATCGGCACACCTGAATGACCATACACTAGCAAAGACCTACTTATTGAGACAATCTCATCAGCATCAACCCCCGGTCTCTGATATATGCCATACCACATTGTCACATAGCTTAGAATTCAGCCACTGAATTAATCTACTGCTCTTGCTCACACTTACACATGTAGGTTAGGATAGGCTGACCCCATTCATCTCTTCTTTATTACCCTAACAACACTTTAACTGTATTAGTCAGTATCACAAATGATAGATGCACCTCAAAAACATAGTGAAGAACAAACACAGCATTCATTTTCTCATTCTGTTATTATATAATTATAATTAGGGCGGTCAAGTGACTAAAAAAATTAATTGTAATTAATTGTGCTGTTTAACAATAGAATATCATTTATTTAAATATTCTGGATGTTTTCTATATTTTCAAATATCTTGATTTCAATTACAACATAGAATACAAAGATTACAGTGCTCACTTTATATTTATTTTTATTACAAATATTTGCACTGTAAAAAACAAAAGAAATAGTATTTTTCAATTCACTTAATACAAGTACTGTAATGCAATCTCTTTATCATGAAAGTGGAACTTACAAATGTAGAATTATGTACCAAAAAACCCTGCATTCAAAAGTAAAACAATGTAAAACTTTAGAGCTTACAAGTCCAATCATTCCTACTTCTTGTTCAGCCAATCGCTCAGAAAAACAAGTTTGTTTACATTTGCAGAAGATAAATGTACCTTGACTTTAGCAAAGTTTTTGATACTGTCCAGTATGGATTGGATGAATGGACTATAAGGTGGATATAGGATGGAAGGTGGACTTAGGATGGAAGAATCCCATGCACTGCTACAGGCTGGGGACCGAATGGCTAAGTGGCAGTTCTGCAGAAAAGGACCTGGGGGTTACAGTGGATGAGAAGCTGAATGAGTCAACAATGTGCCTTTGTTGCCAAGAAGGCTAACGGCATACTGGGCTGCATTAGTAGGAGCATTGCCAGCAGATCAAGGGAAGTGATTATTCCCTTCTATTCGGCACTAGTGAGGCCACATCTGGAGTATTGCGTCCAGTTTTGGGCCCACCACTACAGAAAGAATGTGAACAAATTGGAGACAGTCCAACAGACGGCAACGAAAATGATTAGGAGGCTGGGGCAAATGACTTATGAGGAGAGGCTGAGGAAACTGGGCTTATTTCATCTGCAAAAGAGAAGAGTGAGGGGGGATTTGATAGCAGCCTTCAATTACCTGAAGGGGGATTCCAAAGAGGATGGAGCTTGGCTGTTCTCAGTGGTGGCAGATGACAGAACAAGGAACAATGGTCTCAAGTTGCAGTGGGGGGAGGTCTAGGTTGGATATTAGGAAAAACTATTTCACTAGGAGTGTGGTGAAGTACTGGAATGGGTTACCTAGGGAGGTGGTGGAATCTCCATCCTTAGAGGTTTTAAAGGTCAGGCTTGACAAAGCCCTGGCTGAGATGATTTAGTTGGGGTTGGTCCTGCTTTGAGCAGGGGGTTAGACTAGATCACCTCCTGAGGTCTCTTCCAACCCTAATCTTCTATGATTCTATGAAGATAATGCTGCCTGATTCTTGTTTACAATGTCACCTGAAAGTGAAAACAGGTGTTTGCATGGCACTGTTGTAGCCAGCATCACAAGATATTTACATGCCAGATGTGCTAAAGATTCATGTCTCTTAATGCTTCAACCACCATTCCAGAGGACATGTGTCCATGTTGATGACGGGTTCTGCTCGATAACAATCCAAAGCAGTGCAGACCAACGCATGTTCATTTTCATCATCTGAGTCAGATGCCACCAGCAGAAGGTTGTTTTTCTTTTTTGGTGGTTTGGGTTCTGTAGTTTCCACACCAGAGTGTGGCTCTTTTAAGACTTCTGAAAGTGTGCTCCACACCTCAACCCGCTCAGATTTTAGAAGGCACTTCAGATTCTTAAATCTTGGCCCTGTGCTGTAGCTATCTGTAGAAATTTCACTTTGGTATCTTCTTTGCATTTTGTCAAATTTGCAGTGAAACTGTTCTTAAAACGAACAACGTGCTGGATCATCATCTGAGACTGCTATAACATGAAATCTATGGCAGAATGAGGGTAAAACAGAGCAGGAGACATACAATTCTCCCCCAAGGAGTTCAGTTACAAATGTAATTAACGCATTATTTTTTTAACAAGTGTCATCAGCATGGAAGCATGTCCTCTGGAATGATGGCCAAAGCATGAATCTTTAGCGCATCTGACACATAAATACCTTGTGACACTCTGTGTCTCAGGGGAACACTCCCGGCACCCCCATGTTCATCCTTATAATATGATTGTGTAGTATCCAATGCAAAGTTTGTTATGTTGGGTGTCTTTGGAAAGCTCATGATGCACTGAGCATTATTATAGTAATGTTATAGGTTGTAATTTCACGTATATAGTTATGAGGCTGAAAATGTGTCTTGATGGCTTAAAACAAGCCCAGGCAAAACTCTCCAAAAACAGAGGGGCAGTTCATCAAGGCATGTGTGGGACAAACCCAGCCCAGCCTTACAGGAACCAAGGACACCGGCCTAGGCAGCAACAAAGGATCTGTTGGACTCTCGAGTGAGTCATCTACCCTCCATTGGACAGTTTGGGACTACAATGAGGTAATGCTCACCTGACCCTTGAGGGGGGAGGCAAAGCCAAGAGGGATGAAAGAACATGATAAAAGGGAGAGACGTTTGCCATGCTCTTCCTCTCTCTTCCACCTCCATCTACAGATATCACCTCCAAATGACTGAAGAGCCGATCAAAGGTTGAAGTGCAACCATCAATCCTGTGGTGAGAAGCATCTAAGTTTGTAAGGGCACTGAAAGTGTTAAGATCAGCTTAGAATGCGTTTTGCTTTTATTTCATTTGACGAAATCTGTCTTGTTATGCTTTGACTTATAATCACTTAAAATCTATCATTTGTAGTTAATAAATTTGTTTGTTTATTTTACCTGAAGCAGTGCATTTGGTTTGAAACGTGTCAGAGGCTCCCCTTGGGATAACAAGCCTGGTACATATCAATTTCTTTGCTAAATTGACAAACTCATATAAGCTTGCAGTGTCCTGTGGGCATAATTGGACACTGCAAGACGGAGATTCCTAGGGTTGTGTCTGGGACCGGAGGTATTGGCTAGTGTCATTCAGTTGCATAATCCAAGGAGCAGCTTACATGCCAGAAGCTGTGGCATGAACGGCCAGGGAGTGGGGGTTCTCACAGCAGAGCAGGGTAAGGCTGGCTCCCACAGTCAAGGATTGGAGTGACCTAGCCGATCACGGGTCCAGATAACACCAGGGGAATGTCACAACCAGTTACAACAGTGCCATGTGAATGCCTGTTCTCCCTTTCAGGTGACATTGTAATTAAGAAGTGGGCAGCATTATCTGCCAAAATGTAAACAAACTTGTTTCTCTTAGCGATTGACTGAACAAGAAATAGGTCTGAGTAGACTTGTAGGCTCTAAAGTTTTACATTGTTTTGTTTTTGAGTGCACTTATGTAACAAAAAAAACTACATTTGTAAGTTGCATTTTCATTATAAAGAGATTGCACTACAGTACTTGTATGAGGTGAATTGAAAAATACTATTTCTTTATCATTTTTACAGTGCAAATATTTGTAATAAAAGAGAATACCAAGTGAGCACTGTACACTTTGTATTCTGTGTTGTAATTGAAATTGATATATTTGAAAATGTAGAAAAAAATCCTAAAATATTTAATAAATTTCAATTGGTATTCTATTGTTTAAAAGTGCAATTAATCATGACTAATGTTTTTAATTGCGATTAATTTTTTTTAGTTTACTGTGATTAATTGACAGCCCTAATTATAATACATAGCAAGTACAGAGCATTTTCCATCCATAGGTCTCAAATCACTTTACAAATTCTAGCAGAAAAAGGGTTGAAAACCAGCATCAGCAACTCTCTGTTCAATCTTGCAACATTTTTCTTTACAATAAAATTAACTATTGTTGGAATTAAAATATTAGGTGATATTTTCAAAGAAGTCTATGGGATTTAGCTCTCAGTTCTGTAATGAACTACATGCAGGCAGACCCCTTGGCTTACTTTGTAAGATTGGGATCTTAGACACATCCCTTCCTTTAAAATTAATGTTCTAAATATCTTATCCTTAATCATTATTAACATATCTCACAGACTTTGAGTCCAATCCCACTCCCACTGATTTCAACTTGAACCAGGATCAGGGCCTTATTTATTGCAAATTAACCTGCTTAATGGAGAGAATATGTATAGACATACAACAGATATGAATGGAACATATGTATTCATGTTTTAATTACAAAATGGTTCACATTTATATCAAGGCAGTGACATCAAAAGCTTAGAAACCTAGTTGAGAGTTACAGCAATAGAAAGTAAAAACATAGTGCTTATGTAGAGCTTTTCATTTTCAAAGCGGTTTACTAACATTAAGTAATTAATCCTGCTAACAGCCCTGCTTGTGAGGGAGGTATATAGGATTATCCCTATTTTACAAATGGCAAACAATAGCAGGAGGCAACTTAATTACAGCCAGATTCTCATGCTCTGGCATGTTGAGTAGTACCTTCATCCATGAGACATCCTGCTAGAATCAGTGGGATTTCTCACAGAATAATGTACTATTCAGCCTGAATAAAGCTATCAGACTCTGGCCCTTAACCTCTCTGCCTCCAAGGGAGCTCACTTCTGGTACATTCTTGGGGAGTTGCTGAGCTGGGTACTATGACATTTGGTCTTCTGCTACTCCTTCTTGAGGGATTTAATTTTCTCTTGACATTGAGGTCCTTTTTGGTAGATCTCTTCCTCAGCTAGCTTCTTGGAGATGACATCATAGAACTGTAGATTTTGTGTCCTGCCTCCCAAATCATGGCTTGCTGTCCTCACACCAGAGATCCACCAAATCCCTGGTGTCGGTCTCTGGTCAGCTGGCAGGATGGTGGGAATATGATCTCCCTGGCACCAGCTCTTCTGTTCATATGCTGTAGAAGCACAATAGAAATGCTGCAGGTATAGCAAGCCACGTGCAATATGAGGCTCAAATGTATACCAATGTATATGAGCTGGTAGGTGACTCCCAGTGCAGAAGCAGGGAGTAGGCAGATGGCACAAAAACCCAGGCTAGGGGGAATTGTGGAAAGGCACTGGAAAATTAACAGTGCCCGAGTTGCTTAGCCTGCATCCACACTGCAGAGTGCTCATGTTAGAAGCTTGAGGGTTGGCAGCAGTCAAGTGTTAGCCTTTATTCCCATTAACTGCCTCCCGTGTAAAGCACCCCAGCATCTGGACGAGAGGTTTTTGTGTGGATGGAAGTTCGGGTTAGGGACAGCACTCAAATAAGAACACACAGTTAACTTTGTACTGAAGACAACCCCTTAGTATGAGAATCAGAGTTAGAAATCAGGGATTTCTGGATCCCACTAAGCCACCTCTGAAACTGAAAAAAGACATTTTAAAGATAAACTAGAACTTCAGAAATAGGACCTCATGTTTGCAGTAAAGAACACAGTTTGAATTGTCTTCACTGTTTATGTCTGAATGGATGATGGTGTGTTCCCAGGAATAACTACGGTACTGACCATGTCTACAATCATTACTGGTGTAAACGCCTCCATGCCTCGAGTTTCCTACATCAAAGCTGTGGACATTTACCTCTGGGTCAGTTTTGTGTTCGTCTTTCTCTCAGTATTGGAATATGCAGCAGTGAACTACCTGACAACGGTGCAAGAGCGGAAAGAGAGGAAACTGCGAGACAAAGTGAGTTTATATGTCCAGTGCTGTTGTATGTAATTGTAATAGATGTTTGAATGGGCTGATCATGCTTCAAAAGTCGGCATCCACAATGTGAAAAATCTAAGCTTCCTTAGAAGAATAGAGCGTGTACAAAAAGTGTCAGTACAGTGTTCCTTGTTAGACAGTTTAAAGGTTAGCTAATGTTATCTGGAACCCTATCCCACTGAAGTTTCTTCAGCATGTAAAGTCAACCGGACAAAATCCTTATTCATATTGTAATGTGACTTTTTGGTATCTTTTCTTTTAAATTCTCTCTTTTTGTAGTTAAGAGACTAACTTGCAAATAGCACCAGATAGAAATAGTATTGTGAATGGAGTGGGTGTTCAGATAACAAGGAAGATTCAAACACATCTTAGGCTCTGTTTACAATGTGCCATTAAAAATGGGCATCCTCTCAGGAATATTTGTAATTGTAAAGAAGTGGAGTTCCCACCCTTCTCCAGAAACAGTCTAGACTGCGATGATTCAAATTTATGCCTTTGCCTTTGCTGTTATGTTTAACAACAACAAAATCCTGCACCTATGCTTTCCTCTTGAGCTTCGCTTTTCCTAAGGTTTTCTCCCTGCAAGTTCCTTCTCTCCTTCCCCATAGTTCCCTCTGCTTCAAGGAGAGACTCCAGCCCTCTTTATAACCTGGAGTGGAGCTAACAGGACCTATCAATTTTGCTTTCTCATGCTAGGAATCTCTGCACCTTTACACAGGGTTCTAACTAGAGCTGGTTGAAAATATTCCACTGAAACATTGTTCCGTTGGAAAATGCCGATTCATCAAAATCAAAAATTCTGTGGCAACATGTTGATTTCGACAAAATTTTGCTTAGAAAAAAACTAACCAAAGGATTTCAATAAGGCTTCAATCCTATCAGAACGAAGTGTCTCAATTTTTTGTTTTGCAACAACTTGTCTTGTAGAAACGTATATTATTATAAAGTATAACATTTTAAAAAAGAATAGATGAAACAACACAAAAAGTTTGTTTTGCAGGTAATTCAGAATGAAAGCAAATTTCAAAATAGCAGAATTTCCTGAGAAACAGAAATTGCGGTTCGTGCACAGCCCTAGTTGTAATACATGATATTTGGCTGATTCAGCAGAAGAGCCCATCTTCTTCTGTAGGGTCCTAGAGCTTACCACGCTCTTCCAGCATGGACAATCCTTCACAATTTTTATAGTAACCTGACAAATAAAATCCCATCCTTTGTTGTCATATAAGAGTATGAAAGATGGTAAATACTACAAATTATACAACGTGAAGCCCAGTGATCGGGGCTACAAAGGTAAAATGGGCTCCATCCAGCTGGATCCAGGGACAGCCCTGCTTTCCCTCACCCCTGACAGCATGATTCCCTCTTTCACGCTCTTTGCAGCATCTACACCAAGGGAAGAAAAGGTCCCCAGGAAGGGCATGCTACAGAGGGAGCTGTTGCCCAACTCCATTGCTACTGCTCTCTCTTCCTCTTCCCCCAGCAGCCTGGTTTCCACCAGGATTTGCTCCCTCTGCCTATGTAAGGAGAGGAGGAGCATCAGGACCAGATAGTTCCAAATACCTATCTCATATAACTACACTCAACCTTATTCACAGCTTCCTTGTACTTGCGGACTACCTCAGCCCCGGACCATGATGATGGACGGCAGCTACAGCGATGGGGATGTGAATGAACTGGGACACTATGTGTCTGAGAATGGAGATAAACAAGACAGAATGATGATGCAGCTGACACTTGGTTCTGAAAGGAGTTCAAGCAGGAGGAAAAGCCAGAGATACGTCAGCATGCGGATCGACACCCATGCCATTGACAAGTATTCCAGAATAATATTCCCAGGCTCATACATTTTATTTAATTTGATATACTGGTCCATTTTTTCATAAATATCAGTTATTTCTCTAGTCAGTTTCCGCATGTCGCACTGTGTTACTGTTTAAAATTAACATCTATCATGCTAATAAACAGAAAATGGAGGAAACACTTAATTTTAGTGCTACTTGACTGATCAGAATTTTGATACATTGATTATATAAAATCCATCTGTTGTAAAAGATCTTTATACACACTTCAGCTTTGAACTAAAAACTAGGATCCATTGCGTAACTTTTTATACTAATTTTAAGCTGTACTATGTTCCTTCTTGTGCCTCATGGGCCACTCTAATTTGTTTTAATAGATGGCAAGAATAATCATCAACTGCTCATATAGGGTACATCACTCATTTTATGCCTCAGAAACCTTTCCTAGACTAATGTCCTGATCCTGCAAATACTTAAGCATGTGCATAAGTTTCCTGACTTAAGCAGTTCCATTGAGTTCAATGGCAATATAACAAGGAAGGTTACACGTGTACTTATGTTTTCAGGAGAGGTATTACAAGCACTGGAAAATGTATTGATGTTTAAAGCTTTCTTCTCCTGGTTAATGCATGCTTTGGTTGGCACTGTGTTGGAGTAACTGAAAGAGCCAAATACTAATGTTTTGTACAGCACCTGTGCCCCCTCTTGTTCATTCCTGAAAGGAAATGCTTTCAAGCTGCTTTGAATTAACCTGTTCTAAGTGTAACCAACAGTATATATTTACTAAGCAATTCACCCAAACCTTCCTAATTGAAATGAGATTTTTTTTCAACACGAACAAAATACTCTTTAAAAAAAAAAAAAAAAAGTACAGGAGGCTTTCAGTGGACCTGTGTAGATCTAGAGAGCAATAAGAGACCGCAGGCATGGCTGCACCTGGTCTGGGTCAGCTGATTCAGGCTCACAGAGCTCAGGCTGTGAGGCTATGACATTGCAGTGTAGATGTTAAGGCTTGGGTTGGAGCCCGGGCGCTGAGACCCCACAAGGGGAAGGTCTCAGAGCCCAGGGCTCCAGCTTGAGCCCAAACAATTATTCTGCAATTTTATAGCCCCGCAGCCCGAGCCCAAGTCAGCTGAACTGGGCCCTGAGACTTGGTCCCACAGGTTTTTTATCGCAGTATAGACATACCCAGAGGGTTTTGCCAATGAATTCACCAGAGGAGGGAACGAGCCTTTCTGCCAATTAAAGAAAAATTGTGACAAACCCTCCTTTTTCAGAGAAACAGACGTACAAAGAGAATGATAAAAGAACAGTTTCCCTCAGAGAGTCTCACTGCAATATCCTGCCATTCCTGGTAAGCAGCATGCATTCTAAACACCAAGAAAAATGTTACACCTGGGCCGAACTCCACCACTGTCTAAATTCCCCTTAGCAATGATTTCGGTGGGAATAGTCTGTTATTTCTACAACCAGAAAAGGATGAGTCTCAAAAGGAAAAACAACAAAGCAATCATAAAGATTTTATATCTGGGACACTGTCTAAGTTACTAAGACTAATGCTCTGAAACTTATCTGCAAAGGAGTTTCCATCATGAAGGGCCAAATCCAGTGAGATACTGAGCACCTCTAGCTAGCTAGGTTTTCATACTACCTATTGCATAGTATCCAAATTCCTCCTGGGATGCACGCTGAAGGTGCTCACCACCTCACAGGATAGGATTGGAGAAGCACTCAATAAGGGGAGTTGAGGGCACTCAGCATCTAGTTAGATCACCCCCTAATTTAGTTAAGTATGGTATTCATGTGACAGAGTGTCTGCAACACATGAACAAAATATGTCAAATCAACCAAATTTCCGTCTTTCACTGGGTTACTGGCCTAATGGAAAAGGAGAAGCAATGGATGCAATGTATCCTGATTTTAGTAAGGCTTTTGACAGAGTCCCACATGTTATTCCCCTAAGCAAACTAGGGATACAGATGAAACTACTATGCAATGAGTGCATAACTGGTTGAAAGACTATACTCAAGAGTAGTTGTCAATTGTTCATTGTCAAACTAAGAGGACATATCTAGTGAGGTCCCTGAGGGGTCTGTCCGGGGTCTGGTACTATTCAACATTTTCATTAATTACATCAATAATGGACTAGACACTAAGCTGGGGGGGATTGCAAGCAGTTTGGATGACAGGATTAGAATTCAAACAGATCTTGGAGAATTGATCTGAAATCAACAAGATAAAATAAAGACAAGTGCACAGTACTACACTTAGGAAAGAAAAAATTAAATGTACAAATACAAAATGGGGAATGGCTGGCTAGGCAATAGTCCTGTTGAAAAGGATCTGAGAGTTATAGTGAATCACAAACTGAATATAAGCCAACAATGTGATGCAGTTGCAAAAAAGGATATCATCATTTTGGAGAGTATGTGAAACATGAGAGTTAACAGTCCCACTCTACTTGGCACTGGTGAGACCTCAGCTGGAGTCTTCTGTCCAATTCTGAGCCCCACACTTTATGAAAGATGTGGACAAATTGGAGAAAGCCCAGAGGAGAACAACAAAAATGAGAAAAGGTTTAGAAAAAACCTGACCTGTGAGGAAGTGTTAAAAGAACTGGGCATATTTAGTCTTGAGAAAAAAAGATTGAAGAGGAAACTTACAACAGTCTTGAAATATGTTAAGGAGTGTTATAAAGATGACAGTGATCAACTGCTCTCCATGTCTACTGAAAATAGCACAAGAAGTAAAGGGTTTAATGTACAGCAAAGGAGAGTTAGGTTAGATATTAGGGGGAAATTTTCTAACTATAAGAATAGTTAAGTACTCCAGTACTTCCAAGGAGGTGGTGGAGTCCCTATCTTTAGAAGTTGTAAGAACAAGTTGTCAAATATCTGTCAGGGATGGTCTAGATATACTTGTTCCTGCCGGGAGGGGGGAGGGGGGGAAGGGCTGGACAAGATGACCTCTCAAGGTCCCTTCTAGCCCTACATTTATGTGAGTCTATGACCAGCATGTTCAGGCAGAAAAAGTAACGTCTGTTAAATAGCTTAGGTAAATAATAATATTTGACTCCAACATTTTTTTCTTTCCCCAGTCAAACCTGTGGCCCTTACAAAAATGATAACTCAAGGTTTCTTACAGTTAATTGGTTATATGTTATCTTTAAAAATGTAGGTAGACAAGCAAATGTGGATGGTTAATAGGACTTGAAACATAAACCAACCATAATTGTAAAATAAAAGGTTTATGTGTATGCAGGAAAAATGCTGTTTCATACACTGTAGAACATTCCTGTCTTTTGCACTTGTAGCCACTATCAGGATCATACTGTAGCTATGCTATCGCTGTATGACCAATGGACCTTTTCCTTAATGAAATCTGTTTTGGCCTGGTTGGTTTTGACCTTCTATGCACTATATTAGTTATAGACACAGAAAATGTTTGAACAATGTTACTTGTTTATTTTTATATGTAAATTAAATAACTATTGTAAAATGTTCACAATTTTTGCTGTTTCAGGAAATTGTGAACTGAAAAAATATAAATGGAGCACTACTCTATTGGTATATGGAGCCACAGCATCCAAGTGTAAGGAAAAGAAATTGTATAATGTTAGTCACTAACAGATACATATCTGGTATGTCAGCAGTGATTTTTGTTTAAATTCTACATCAGATTATACACATACATATATTATTTTGCTATATTATCTTAAGAGCTTTCCCAGATAATAAAGACATTACTTTCTTACAAGGACATTGTTTGAACTGAACAAAGGGGAAAATGTTACATTTGAAAGAGCAATTGAAAAGCTAAGGACCAGAATACTGTAGTATCTTACTCCACGAAGAGTCCCATAGATTTCAAGGGTATTACTTGCACAGTAAGGTACTCGGCCCTTCAGTGTTATCAAGAACAATTGTTTCCATTGTTACAACTAGAATACTTAAGTTGACATTTTGTAAGCAGGATTGCAAAACCTTACACTAAAGAATTAAAATATTTGCTGTGTTAATTATTTAAACACATAACCTATAGCTGGTTTGTTTGTTGAACCATTACTTAAATGTTTTAATAGCTCACCAAATAGTAATATACAAATTCTTTGACTTCTGACCACATAATAATAAGGGAGCCTTTCAAGGATACAAATGAGTTAGGTACCCAACTCTCACTGATTTTCATAGGACACCTAACTGCCTTTTTGCCTTTTGAAAATCTCTCCCATCATGGATCTTTACAATTAAATTGTCCAAATCGCAAATCTGAATTTACATTGCTACTTTATTTATATGGTTATATTTTCAGCTCTAGTGCCTTTTTGGTTTGTATTGTATATAAATATATTTCTTTCATGAGAACAGGGTATGTTATATAAAGCCAGTGCTTGATTTTAAGACTCATAATCATAAAAAAGAAAAAAAGTTGCTTTTTGGTTTTCAACCTTCCAGTGTACATTGTTGCATAAGATCATTCATTTTCATAATGGCTACTAGTTGTTTGTTTTTTAATTTATTTCTAGGAAAACTCAAACTCATAATAAAACTTTGCATATGTACAGCATTGTGTGTTTTCTCCCAAAAATTCTAAAACTGTATCTCCCTGAATTTATTAATACGCATAGTATCTTTTCTTCTCAAGGACCTAATCCTGCCAGTGCTGCATGCCCTTAATTCCTATTGACACTAGTGGTTTGAAAGGGCTTAGGACGTCAGAGCCAGGACTGTAATAAGAAGACTGGACTGAAATTATAAGTGAGAAAATGTATTAAGCTTCCATCCTAGATTGTCTAGGTGTCTGTGATAGGGTGTCTGCCCCACAGTGGCAGGGAAATGGTTAATAGAGCCCTAGGGAAGCTGCACAGGAAGCAGCCAATTAGAGAGAGGCTGCGAGGAATGGCCAAACAGGGCCGATCAGGCCTATATAAAAAGAGCCGCAGGGGCAGAGCAGGGTCAGTTACTCCCTGGAGCTCAAGGAGGGCAGACTGACTGCCTGCCTGTCTTGCTGGTGGAGGAAAGTTAGCACCCTAGACAGAGCAGTGCTGGTCAGGAACAGGGGAGGGAGAGGAAGCTCTTGGCTGGCTGCTTGCTAGGACTGGCAGGCTGAGGCCCTGAAGTGAGGGTGCAGAAGGTGCTGTAGTCACTGGGAAAGTGGCTGGACAGTTGACTGCAGTCACCATTGGGGAAGTGGCTAAACTCTAGAACTGAGATATCTTCTGGAGTCACCAATGTGGTGAGTGGTGCCCCATCACAGTGTCCTAATCCTCATTCCCACTGTTTAGAAGAACATTTTACAATGTAATTCAGCCCAACTTCCTGATGATTTACCAGATGCTCAATGCTGCAACATGCTAAATATCCTCCCATTCATTGGTTTTAATGGGAGTCAAGGATGCTCAGTAATCTTAGGGCTGTTCTACACTGGCGGGGGGAATCGATCCAAGATATGCAACTTCATCTACGTGAATAGTGTAGCTGAAGTCAAAGTATCTTGGATCGAATTACCTGGGGTCCACACAGCGCGGGATCGACGGCCGCAGCTCCCCCGTCGACTGCGCTACCGCCGCTTGCTCTGGTGGAGTTCCGGAGTCGACGGTGAGCGCGTTCGGGGATCGATTGCTACTCGCTGATACGGCGGGTAGTGAAGACGTACCCTCAGACTAAGCACTAGGTTTCATCTAAAAATGTGCTGAGCACCTCACAAGATCAGGCCCTGGTAGAGATGGTTGCCATTTTCTTCTAACACTCAATAAGGATATTAAAGGATATTAAGCTAATTTGTCTACTTTACTGTATAGCATCTGCCTAGATCCTTGCCTGACCTCCTGCTACAGATTAAAAGAAAATTGGATGTGTGTGTATCTACATATTCATAGTGGTCTCACTACATCTGGGTTGAAATGCACTGGCAGGGTGTGTGGAGAGAAGCTTTGACAGATCCTTGCTCACTTGTAATTTTTGTGCTTGTTAACATTTCTGGATTAACAGCCCAGGAGAAAGTGAAGGTCTCAGCCTAGCTACATAATTAATAAAAAGCACTTACATAGGGGAAGCCACGCTTTCAGTGCCACAAACTGTCACTTTTCAGCAACATGGGCACTGCTACTGCATGCTAAATTATTACTTGGGTGGAACAGCAGGGATGGAAGTAGCTAGAGGCAACACCAGTCAGAGAAACAGGTAAAATAACTGGAAGCCAGGCTGAAAAGACATTGGCTCCTCATTTCCCTTCTCCATCAAAAAAAACACCCCATAACAACCCAAGTCCCAGTACACTTCCTCTCACACCTGCCTCATGTCTGAGAGTAGTGGCTAAATCTGCACTGAACAGATCTAAACTCTTGCTTAGATCTGAGGACCAAGCAGACTTCAGGTCCCTAAGGCTCACTTTTCTCATACTCTCTCACATGGCAGCATTGAGTGTGCAAGGACGAGTAAAGACCAAGCAAGGTTAGAACACAGACTGTACATCTGCCGTGGGGGCAGCATGTAGCAGAGGTTCTGCCATTTATCAGAATTAGACCTGTTGCAAACAATATATACAAGCAATTAATACACTGAATTTCAAGGCCAAGTAGGTTGTAGCTTAGTACACGGACCCATAGACTTTGAGGCCAGATGGGACCATCGAGATCGTCTAGTCTGACCTCCTCATGTTGCAGGTCACAGAACCTTTCCACTTTCCAAAGAGCAGCAAGTACAGAGTTAAGGGACTTAACAAAGCTAAGGTTTTTGTATTAACCAAGTAATTGGTTACTAGACATAGGGTCTCTGGGCTGGAGCCTGGAGTAGTGGGCAGGCCTGAGTTTCCCTACCAGCCGCTGGGGAAGTGGCACAGTCACGGTGGATCAGAAAACTGCCTGAGCCTGTTTGTCCAGTGGATCTTTGTACCCTGGAAAAGGCAAACTATAGTGCCCTGGCCAGAAGGAAGACCACCAGCTCCTCCCCAACATTGCTCATGCATCTATTTAGATGTCTTGAGAGATCTGAAACTGTTTCACCATGCAGTTATCCCAGTCATCACAAACAACTATTTATATTTCTAATAATTGAATCCCCCATTACTATTACCTGTCTCTTCCTAATAATAGGGATCCACTCCTCTAGAGGGGTATCCTCAGTGCGAGGTCTCTGAGGGCCATGAACTGCTTGCACACCTATGCCATCTGCACACAAAGCAGGTAATTGTACATGCTGCATTCAGTCCCACTCTGCTGCTGGAGTTCTGCCTCCATTATTTTTACACTTGCAGGGTTTTGTTTGTTCTTTGTGCGGGTTTTTTTTTGGGGGGGGGGAGGGGGGATAATTAGCCTAAGTTTAAAGTATGTTTGTTAGGTGCATCTGGCGCTCATGCTCCCTCTTGAAACTCCCTTGCAAAATTTCCATTTCCTGCTCCTGTTCACTCGCTAGCTGCTCTGGTTGCTTAGGAACTGGTTTTTTAAACCCCTGTTCTCTGAGCCCTGGTCTACACTACGAGTTTAGGTCGACTTTAGCAGGGTTAAATCGAATTAAGCCTGGACACGTCCACATGACGAAGCCCTTTCTTTCAACTTAAAAGGCCCTTTAAACCGATTTCTTTACTCCATCTCCAACGAGGGGATTAGCGCTAAAATCGGCCTTTGCGGGTTGGATTTGGGGTAGTGTGGATGGAATTTGACATTATTGGCCTCCGGGAGCTATCCCACAGTGCTTCCTTGTGACCGCTCTGGACAGCACTCTCAACTCAGATGCATTGACCAGGTAGACAGGAAAAGCCCCGCGAACTTTTGAATTTCATTTCCTGTTTGCCCAGCGTGGAGAGCACAGGTGACCACGGAGGGAGGGGGAAGCAAATGAATACAGAACAAATCTGGTCCATCTATTTTTTACATCTTAAGCTGGCAGCAGATGGTGCAGCAAGGCTGATAGCCCTCGGCATCTTCTGGGTGCTTGGCAGAAGATACTGTACTACGACTGCTAGCCATCATCATCAAGACAGTTCAATAGGACTGCCGGCAGGACTGAATCTCCAGGAGACAAAGCATGTCTGCCCAGGTGCCTATGATTGAACTGGAGTACAAAGACGACAGATACCAGTTGTAATACACCAACTACTGCCAAAAGGCAAGGGGCTGCTGCTGTGTAGCAATGCAGCCCCATGTCTGCCAGCACCCAGATCGCCGATGAAGGCTACCAGTCATACTGCACCATCTACTGCCAAAAGGCAATTAGCTGCTGCTGTGTAGCAATGCAATACCACGTCTGCTGCCACCCAGATGACATATGGTGACGGTGAGCTGAGCTGAGCTGAGCAGGCTCCATGCTTGCTGTGGTATGTTCTCTGCACAGGTAACCCAGGTAAAAAGACGCGAATCGATTGTCTGCCGTTGCTCTGACGGAGGAGGAGAGGCCTGACGGCATGTACCCAGAACCCCCCGCGACACTGTTTTGCATCATCAGGCATTGGGTCTCAACCCAGAATTCCAATGGGTGGCGGAGACTGCAGGAACTGTGGGATAGCTACCCACAGTGCAACGCTCCGGAAGTCGACGCTAGCCTGGGTACTGTGGACGTGGTCCGCTGGCTTCATGCACTTAGAGCATTTTATGTGGGGACACACACAATCGACTGTATAAAACCGATATCTATAAAACCGGCTTCTATAAATTCGACCTAATTTCGTAGTGTAGACATACCCTGGGTTAGCCCTGTCCCCTTGTCAAAGCATCTTAAAGGGATTAGGGAATCATAGGATGGCAGACTAGGGCCTCAGTAGGGAGCTCTCAGCCTTGCCTAGCAAGCCAGTAGGCTCAGGATACACTCCCTAAAACAGACCACACTGTAAACTTCAATCAAGCAGGCACACGGCTAGCAAGCAATCATACAATAAACAACTCACCCAGAGTCACAAAATCACTCCTCTTTCACCTGGAAAACCTGCTAGGCCGCTCCTAATTTTTTCTCCACCCCGAGGCATACCACTGATAGAGCTACTGAAGTGAACTAAAAGGATGTGAACTCCAACTTTGGAAATATGTACAACACAAGGTGTGATCTTGAGAGAACTAGATACTTTCTTTTTTCCTATGTGAGGGACCATAAATCTGGGTTGTTTTGTCTTCGTGGTATGCTCCCCAGCCTGCAAGGCTTGCTTCCAAAATGAGTATGCAAGGTCTAGAGTGAAAATTGGTTTGGCATTCAGCATGTTTGTACTTATCTACTCCCTACCTTCAGACACGACATGGGAAGGCCACCCAATTTTGCATTGTGCCCGGTGGTGGCAGTGTTTCATGTCCTCACAAGGAATGTCTGGAGACCTGTTTTGTAAAATCTTACTAAGGGGATGATACCAGTGTCTGGCACTAGCACTCCGAGCTGATGGAGATAATTGATTGTGGCTGGCCACTGCCGGGAAACAACTGATACAATGCAGTATGGGGTCTTTTGAAACCTTTGCTACAGTAGTACAGATATGACTAGAACCATGCCTATTTTGAACCCTGGGAAGAGCAGGTCTCTGCACAGTGTGTTTGATGTTCAACAACTGGCAGGCATACATTCTTTCCAACAGGTGTCAAGTGATGAGTCAATCTGTTTCTCTGGACAAGACCCAGATTAGGATGTTGTCAGTGAATGCATGGCTTGCAACCTGAGCCTTATTGTGATGACTATCAGCTGTTAAAGACTCTGGCTGCAAAGGGTAAGTCAAAGGGAAGTGTTGTACAGGAATGGGTAACTGTTCCACATAAATGCTCACTTGTCTATTGTCATGGTGAGGATTTAATTGGTTTTGGAAGAAAAGGTATTGAAATCTTCTTTGGGAACCTCTCTTCTAGATTTTTCCTTCTGCTAGGGGAAACGGTCTCTTATTGAATACCATTAGTGTGAGTAGCAAGGATTGCTATACTGGATTTGATAGTGACGAAGGAGGCCTCTCCACATTCTCAGATATTAATTTCTTTAAATGTTTCCTTAAAAAGCCTTTCATTTGTAAATCTGGATCTACAGGATAGTTGTTTGGTATGATTTATTGCTATAAATGGGTGAAGCAATGTCTTCTTGTAGCCATTGAGTTGAGTCATTGCTCCTGTCACAAATCACACAAAGACACAGGAAAATTGTCAAGAAAGCATATTTTATGCACCACTGCCAAATTTTGATCAGACGGTGAACCCACAATCTCTCACACTAACAGTAAGGATTGTATCCTTAGATAAGCCACTTGTTTGCCACCAAATAGGCTTTCCTTACTAAGTCAGGAATACTTGTCTTCTAAATTGCTACAGTCAAGGATTTGAAATTGCTGTGTAGTGTGTCCTCACTCTTATGGTCTCGGGAATCTTTTGGAAGGAAGTTGCCTTCAGAAAGTGTGACTGTTTCATGGGTGGAGCTACTACTACACCATCCTTAGGTTCCCAAACCTATGAAGTATCTTTGTTTTTATATAAAATCTTAGTTTAACATACCCAGGTCTTATGAGGTCCTCAGAGAAAACTCTACATTATTTTGTTTGAGGGGGAAGACAATGATTCATGCAGGGTTTGGTGTTTTTTGGTGCAGGCAGGGAGCGGTTGATGAATATGGTACTTCCCCAGGCACTTTAGATGCAGTGAGGTAGCAAACTGTTTATTCTAAAAAACGAACAGGAGTACTTGTGGCACCTTAGAGACTAACAAATTTAAGGTGCCACAAGTACTCACCAGGAGTTGGTGGGAGGAAGGAGGGGGAATGGTTAATGGTGCCACAAGTACTCCTGTTCTTTTTGCGGATACAGACTAACATGGCTGCTACTCTGAAACCTGTTTATTCTAAGGATCACTCAACCAAGGACAGGTAGGACGACAAATATCCTGTTTGTGGGAATGCCTGCCTGCTCCCCCAGGCTGTCTAGCAGTCATTTGAGTGCTTTAGGAGAGACCTAATACCTTCTCATGGGACTTTACTCAGTACACCAGGAGTATTTAACACGGGAAAGGATTTCTCCCTTGTCATCCCATGATGGTGAAGCTGTGTGGGGAACGGAGTCCTCATGAGTCTCTATTCTGGGCAGAGGCCCAGATCTACAAAAGGACTTAGGTATTGTGATGCTGAGTGTTGCACCACCTAACTTTTAGGTGCCTAGAAAATCACAAGAACACCACTGTAAGCCACAAAGCCTGAGTTTGGCATGGATATCCCTATACAACGAATAGGGAGAGAGAGGTACCTTAGAACATGATTCACAAAAGTCAAAACGCTAGGTGGGGAGCTGCCTAAGAGTCATTGGGAGATACTGACGAGAGGGATGGGTCCTCTTAAGCCTCTCTTGCATATAGATGTCCAAATCTGGGCTCTCTATCCACTGTGGGGGGAGGGAGAAGGATTGATCTAAGTTACGCAACTTCAGCTATGTGAATAATGTAGCTGAAGTCAATGTACTACTTACTGCAGTGTCTTCAGCGGTCGATTTATTGTATCTAGATTAGATGCAATAAATCAACCCCCGCTGGATCAATCACTGCCTGTCGATCCAGCCAGTAAATGTAGACAAGCCCTAAAAGTCACTGGACCAGAGAAAGAATGACTCTGTAGCCTAGTGGTTAGGGCACCCATCTGGGAAGTGGCACCCAGTCCAGTCCCCCTGCCCCAATGACTCAATTATTTATCCTCAGTGGAACAGCTTCATCAGGAGAAAGAGAGACCCACATCAGAATATCCCATAGCTCACCTGAGAGGTGAGAGAATGGAGAGAAGTTGAGCCCTGTTGAGCTATCTGCAGGGCAGGCGGCTACGGATCACTGAAGAATGATGACCTGAAAGAGGGCCTAGAAGGCCAGAGCCAGTCCACAGGCCAAACATTTGATTTATCTGGATCATATCTAAAGATAAAGCATGACCCTAGTTCAAAAAAGCAAGAGATATCATAATGAAAACCTGTATTTCACATAGTGGCACAAAGTGCTGCTAGGTGTACATTGCAAGTGCTTGCTTAAAATAGATGTGGTTTGGCCTTTTCTCTACCCCACACACAAAATATTTGTAACAGAATGGAGATGTACATCAGTTACCTTCCAAAACTCAGTCAGCAAATGCAGAGTAGCACCTAGTCAGTCAAGTATTCCAACAGACTTGACCAGTACAAGACTATTTTAAATAACATTCATCTGCCACCTTTGTTCTTTATTCTGAGTTATTCAAAACAATAAGTACTCAAACCACCACAGCCACTAAATAGTTTATTTTTACTTAAGATTTAATGTGTACTGAATACACTGCACATCACTAAAAGCTTATTGCACAATCAAAAGCAATAGTGATAGCAGAACAGCAATGATTTACTAGAAAACACAAGTAAAGAGCATACCTGATATACAATAAGCTTTGATGAAAGGATACTCTACCCTTATAACCAGCTGAAGTACCTGTTTTGTAACATACAAGGTTCTTTCTTCCTCAAAAACAGCTTCATGAAAGGAGGAATTCTCTATAGAGGTGTTTCATGGGCTGCTTTTGCTTTCTAGGCACATCTTTTGCTCAAGTTCTAGGATGGATATTTATCAGATCACTAAAAAGCAACAGAGGGTCCTGTGGCACCTTTAAGACTAACAGAAGTATTGGGAGCATAAGCTTTGCAATATACAAAAACCTGTAGGAGAACACTTCAACCTCCCTGGCCACACAATAGCAGATGGAAAGGTAGCCATCTTACAGCAAAAAAACTTCAGGACCAGACTCCAAAGAGAAACTGCTGAGCTCCAGTTCATTTGCAAATTTGATCAGGATTAAACAAATCAGATCAGGATTAAACAAAGACTGTGAATGGCTATCCAACTACAGAAGCAGTTTCTCCTCCCTTGGTGTTCACACCTCAACTGCTAGCAGAGCACCTCACTCTCCCTGATTGAACTAACCTCGTTATCTCCATACTGATTTATACCTGCCTCTGGAGATTTCCATTACTTGCATCTGAAGTGAGGTTCTTACCCACAAAAGCTTATGCTCCCAATACTTCTGTTAGTCTCTAAGGTGCCACAGGACCCTCTGTTGCTTTTTACAGATTCAGACTAACACGGCTACCCCTCTGATATCAGTTCACTGCAGCTTATTAGACATGAAGAGGTATAAATTCATCACAAGAGTTTTATATGGATCCTGCAACCTTAAGATAAATATGCTGCACTTAGGTGTCACACTTATTCAACTTCAAGTAAATAATTACAGCCAGCTAGTAATGCATTTTGAATAATTGGTACAATTGAATATTTATGCCAAAGATACTCCAATATTTTTCAAAACTGAGGGTACTTTGAATAAAGTGTAAACAGAGAATTGGGGGAAAGAGGAAGCAATTATAGCAATAAAAAGCTAGAAAGACACCACGTGGGGTTTTCAAAAATGACAACGTGATTCAGGAACACAGGTAACTGAAAGTCAATTGGACTTGTGCTCCCATGTCACTTAGGCTCAGATCCACAAAGGGACTGAGATGCTGTGACTCTGAGCATTGCAATGCCGCACTTTGAGGTGCCTAGAAAAATCACAAGAACAACACTGCAATCCACAAAGCCTGAGTTAGATGCCAAAGCTCCTATTCAGTGAATGGGGAGAGGTGCCTTAGAATGCAACCCACAAAAGTCAGCTGGCTAGGTGGGGAGCCACTTATGCTAGCCAATGGAAAATGCCAAAGAGAGGGTTGTGTGTTGAGCCTGCCTATCTCGGAGTGATCCATGAAAAAGAACCCTTCTTTTGGAGTTAGATGGCTTAGGCGTCTAAGTCATTTCTTGTAGGAATGAGTTAGGCACCTGCCTCATTCCACACGAAAGTAGCTGGAAGAGGAGGAGCCCACCTTATAACTTTTCACCTACTGCACTCACCTGGGATATGGGAAACCCAGGTTCAATTCCTCTCCACACATACTTAATGGGGAAAAGAGGCTTTGAACAGTTGTTTCCCACTTCTCAGGAGCGTACTCTAACCACTGAGTTATGCGATAGTCTGATGGGGGAGGGGAGGGGGCTCCCTCAGTCTCACCTGTTGAAGCTGTTCTGCTATGTATAATAAAGAGTGATTGGACCAGGGGGACTGGATCCTGGGTCTAACCCCCAGGCTAGAGTCACTCTCTGGCTGGCCCAATGATTATTTAAATATTTATCCACAGTGGCACACTCATTGGGACAGCAAGAGAATTAACTCTGTAGCTTAGAGCACCCACCTGGCAGGTAACATTTTCCAAAAATTTCAGCATTGGCCTATAATTAACCTTCACCTTGTATAACTGAACACAATTCTCCTTACCCCCCACACCTCAAATAGGGAAGAAACAGATGTGTAGAAAAGCAGTATGAGGAGGGGGAAGGAGAAATATTCCTCACCCACGCCACTTCTAAAGGAACTGCCAGGAGAGGGGAAAGGAAAGAAGATATTGCACTGGAGTTAGAGCCACAAACTCACATCATCACATCTTGAAATGGCCTTGTAAGGTTTGCAATGTTATGTCAATTAAACATCATCATCCAATACTGATGCTATATCATAATGCAAAATGCCAGGAAGCATCAAAACATAGTATTGCAATGTTGGGGCTCAGATGTAAAGTTCTCAGAATAATTTCTGCAGATGGCTTAGAAGTATTATTGCTACATTTGTGCATTAGCATTATGTCAGGATAAAGTGTGCACAGATTAATAACCAGGCCTACAGTTAACTTGCCCTGAAGTCCATTAATTCTTTCAAAAGTGGTTTATTATTGCTGCAGAAAATAGGATGCACACAAGTAGGAAATGAACATCATAATCTGTGTGAACTAAATGCTGAAAGAAAACTAGTTCCTGACACATCACACTAAATTAGAAAAATGAGGTCAAGTTACAGGTTCAAGTAGAGTTGACAGCTCTGCAAAAAGGCTTAAAACTGCAAAGGGTACCAGCACTTGTTTGAACCCAACCCACTGTAGAGAAGGTAGAACAGATAAATCCCTGTAAGAACTAGAAGTTTAATTCTGTGCTTCAGTTGGTAGAGAGTGGAGGGGAGAAACAAACACTCTGTCTTTGCAACTCTTAAACTGTTTAATGTAGGTGTTTTGAATCCAATGTTAGTGAAATGTGTCAGACACTTGAAACAAAAGGTCCCCTACTCATCTACAAGATAGGGCAGCAGAAATATGAATTACCTATACCTCACAATTGTTGTATGCAGTGTTGTTGTAGCTGTGTTGGTCCAGGATCTTAGAGAGACAAAGTCGGTGAGGTAATATCTTTTACTGTACCAACTTCTATTGGTGAGAGAGACAAGCTTTCGAGCATACCAAAAGCAATCCCAGACCTGAAGAAGAGCTCTGTGTAAGCTCAAAAGCTTGTCTCTCTCACCAACAAAAGTTGGTCGAATAAAAGATATTACCTCCACCCACTCTCTCTCTCTCTCATACCTCACTGAGGACTTACAACTATTTCTAAAGGAGATACCACCAAAAAAAAACAAAACAACCCATGAAGGCCAATCAAGCATGAAGATTTTTCCTTTGGTCCTGTGCTGATCAACTGGAAAGGCCAAAGGTTCAATGAAGTCCTAGATTTATAATATTTTGCCCCTTGAACCTTTGGCCTTTCCACTTGATCAGCACAAGACCACAAGATAAATCTGCTCTCAGGGATGCCTTCCCAAATACTTTAAACAATTTTGGAACAGGAGAGTGGTTTCAGTTTTATCCATTAAGGAAACCTCCAGTTAGAACAACCTATGGTCCCAGCAGGGTGCATTTTAAATGGACCAAGTGGAAGAGCAGCATTGTCATCTCTAAAGGGTACAGCCAATATAGACGTTTATGTTTAGCTTTTAGCTGGTTTGGGTTGGGATTCTCTCAGTCAGGACAAGGGGAATGCTGTGAGATGAGGGTTTGTACATCCTTATCTGACACAGTGGGGCTTATGGATTCTTGAAGAACTTCAGGGAAACCAATATTTTTACCTGCTGATCCAAAACCTGTAAAACTTTGGATACAGGCAAGATCTTAATTGGCTATAAAATGAAGACTCGGTCTCCTATTAATCCAAGGACAAATACTGTTAGCTAAAAGGATCGATGGACTATTGATGACAGTGACTGAAGTGTTTGGATAAATACTGAGATACTACAATATTTTTTTTAAAAGGTCTGAAGAAATCCAGGGCCCCACTATTTTATAGTGTAGCCTAACATGTAATTTCTCGAAGATCAAAGGGAAAAGAATGTATGTGCTCTAAACTAGAGAATGGAACACAGGGATCAGCAACCTTTGGCACGCAGCCCGCCAGGGTAAGCCCCCTGGCAGGCACATCCCTCGGCCCATGCCGCTTCCCACAGCCCCTATTGGCCTGGAGCGGCGAACTGCGGCCAGTGGGAGCTGTGATCAGCCGAACCTGTGGACGCAGCAGGTAAACAAACCGGCCCGCCAGGGTGTTTACCCTGGGGGGCCACGTGCCAAAGGTTGCCGATCCCTGGTGTAACATCAGCAGAGGTATTGAAGTTTCTCTAGGAAGAAAAAAATGGTAGATTTATTATCTAAGTAACTTTTAAACAAGATGATTATGAAAATGTTCATTTGCTATACAATTGTATGGGACTTAGCTTCCAGTTGGTATTACATGCAGCATTTTGAATACAAAAGTTCTGTGATTTAACTTTGTATGTTTTCCAGAAAGTCCTGAACAGACAAACACTGTTCTAGGATTTACCACAGAAACTAATTACATGGGGAAATATAAGAGTAGGTGTATATAATTTACTCCATTGTCCATCAACATTAGGAAAAAAAAATCTCTAAGTCAGACATGTATCTGAAAGAATACCAAATTACACCTCTACCTCGATACAACGCTGTCCTTGGGAGTCAAAAAAAAAAAATCTTACCGCGTTATAGGTGAAACTGCGTTATATCAAACTTGCTTTGATCCACCGGAGTGCGCAGCTCTCTCTCCCCCATCCCCCCCGGAGCACTGCTTTATCGCATTCTAACTGAATTCGTGTTATATTGGGTCACGTTATATCGAGGTAGAGGTGTACATTCCATTTTGCGCAGCTGTTCTCTTTGCTTGGTTATGTTAGTGTTGAATCCTAGTCTTTCAACAACACATGATTTGGAAATTGACAGGAATGAGAGCTGGGGAGACTATTTCTGTATGACAAAGCACCAGGGCTAAGAATTAAAATAAATAAAATAATTTTAAAAAATAGATTTGATGCTGGGTTTAAGAAAATTGCACTGGTTTTAATTTAAGCTGTTTTTAAACCAACTTAAGCAAAATTTTGTGTGGACACTTATTTTGGTTTAGCTTAAACAGATTATTAAACTTAAGTTAAACCAAAATATAAGGAGTGTCTATGAAGCCTTTTGTACTAGTTTAACTGAATTGGCTTTTAAAAAAAAGATTGACACCTTTAAACAGGTGCAGCTTTCTCCTGCAGACAAGACCTACGTTGAACTCCTATGAGCAAGCCCTGATTTTTGGAAGCATTCCGTTCCAATTAAGTTCCGTGGGAGATGCTAGGAGTTCAGCACCACTGAAAAATAAGGCTACCAATTTAGGCACCTACATAGAATTTTATTTTAGGCACCCTATTTTGGCTCAAGTGTACAGATTTACCCTCTCTGGTATGTTACTTTCCCCTGAAAGTTTGTACTTTAGCTAGGGGATGGGGTTGTTATACATCTTGTACAGATTTCAACACATGGTTCCTCCAGTCCTTCCCCACAAAAGGTTTACCATGACAGGTCAATGTATTTAGGGTATTTTTAATAGGTGAGCTTTTCTATGTGGTTCTGCCATCTTAACCTGAAATGTGGATGTTGTAGCTGTAGACTGAAGTACTGTGCAAAAAGCATTCAACCAATTGTCTGTCATTGTGGATCAACCATCCAAATAGATTCAAAAAGCGTGTATCATTTTATAGCATGCAAAATTACAACTACATGGTTATTTTTAAGAGGAAATTTTTTTTTGAAAGTAATGAGACCATTTGGTTTCCCTACATCCCTTAAAAAAAAAAAAAAAAGTCAACCTTCCTCCAGCTAAGAAATCTGTCCTGCCTCCTTTGGAATTCAAGTAGAACATTTATTCCGTTAACATGGAAGTATTTAGGTTTTAGTTTTGTTTAACGTGTTGCACATGCTGCCGCTGGGCCAGATTCTTTGCCTTGTTCCGTTACATTTAAGTGGCCTTTCTCTTTTAGAGTCGTTTGTCTGAAGTCTTCTCTGACTTTTTCCAACAGATCTGGCTTGAAGATAACATCTAGTGCAGTCATTGCCAAAGCTTTTGCTGCACGTAGAGCGTAGAACTGTGCTTCTTGAGACCCTGTGGTAAAACCAAAACACCACTTCAGGTTAAAAATCTAGCCACTGAAAATCTGTACAACAGCAA
This sequence comes from Chrysemys picta bellii, assembly GCF_011386835.1. Lineage (NCBI taxonomy): Eukaryota > Metazoa > Chordata > Testudines > Emydidae > Chrysemys > Chrysemys picta. Next base: position 70,415,645 of record NC_088793.1, on the reverse strand, counting down.
AGCATTCAAATAAATTAATATTATTGGAAATAGAACAACCTTAAAAAAGTCAAAGTCTCAGTGACATCTAACTAAAACCAATATTACTTGTTTTACAGAAAGTCCTACTTGTAGAACGTAAAATGCCTGGAAATGAACAACTGAGGGATCCCATCTATTTCCCAGTGCCATATAATCCTGTCAGTATGTGGATTTTTTTTCTAAACCTGTAACAGGAAGCTAGGCAGAAGGGACTGGAGGGGTTTATGATAAGCTCTACAATAAAGTAGAGAGAACATAGCTTTAAAAATAAATGCCAAAACACTTCATTAGAGGTGGTAAGGCTGCCCAGTGGTGCCTCCCACCCTTCTAGAATGTGGGGTGGCGAACCTTAAACCCGAAAAGCAGAAAATAAAAATTTACAGTACATGCCACCACTGCAATGCAGCTTTAACTCTGCTGTGCTCAAGTGACATCCCAACACACACACACACACACACACACACGCTCTCTCTCACTCTATCCAGAATGGGTTGGAACCAGAACACATGACAACTGTAGGACATTTTGGCTAAGGCAAAACTCAGTTTTAGCTTGGTGACAAACGTTACCACTCCTTCACCCTTGCCCAGAGGACTGCTTCTGACACACTGCCTTCACTAAGCCCCAGGGTCACATATGCCAGACCCTCCCCCCCCCACCCCATATTGACAATCCCCATGACAAAACCACTGTTGGTCACCGCTACTAGCGCAGCCTAGAGAACTCAGCACTAAATGAGGCATAGTTGATCCCTCAAGGTACACATGCACTATTCTGCATATCACAGTGACAGCTGTGCCAATCTGCTCCAGCTAATCCCTCCACCATTCAGTTCAGCTACATCTAACAGTAAACTGCTCTGCCTCCACATTCCCAGCGCCGCGCATCCAGCCTCATACACCACCAGTTCCACCCTCCTCTCTGCCACTCCATTTTTATAACACTCTTGAAGGGGCCATGCTGGAATGCATACAGATAAATGATGCAATTTAATCTTAACTCTGCATTAAGTGTTTTGGCATTTTATTTCCTTGTTTCCTGCCTATCTTGGCCTCTGGACCTTTTTGTCACTTGCAGGGTGGTTTGTACAGTCATTGGTGGTAGAAAGGCTGTGGAAGAGCCCTTCGCGTATATGATTGTTTGCGGTGATTCCTCTTCAGAGCTGAAATATAGGTGCCCAGGGAAGAGAAGGTTGACCTGGAGTGTGTGGGTTTTTTTTTTTTTTTTTTTTTTTTTTTTTTAAATAAGTGTAAAGACATCTGTTTTCTCACTGAAGAGATTGGTTTTAAAGGACAAGTCCTCTATGCTGTTCTGAACCTCCCTGGGGAACCCCAAAAAGTGGAGCCATGACTCCCACTGCATTACTATTGCAGTCATCATAGATTTTGATGTGGTATCGGCTGCATCCACTGCAGAATGCGAGGTTTCAGACACACGTCTACCTTCCTCAACAAAGGGCTGGGGAATTGAGCCCTGTCCTGGGGAGTTTATCTTTGAAATCTAGTAACTGAATAGTTCATAAAAATCATGTTTCACTTACAGGGTCTAGTAGTTAGAAATTCTGAATAGGAAGCTGGTGGATGTCAATACCTTCCTCCCCAGAAGGTTAAGATGTTTAGCTCCCTTATTGGAAGGAGCAGCCCTGGGGTGTTGCTGCCTTAATCTTTCCATAGTTGCTTGTACTACTAGAGAGTCTGGGGTCAGGGTGAGTGCAAAAGGAGCAGAAATCTTGTTAAGACACAAAATAGCCCTTCTTAACCATTTTAGGAATAGAGGTACACGTTGCGGGTGCATGCCATACCACTCCAACTGGTTCCATATGGCATTTGCTGGGAGTGCTAGCCAACTGGGTCTGGTGGGCTGCAGAATGCTCAAGAGCTTTGGCTAAATATCTTCAACTTCCTTAATAGAATTTGAAGCTCTGCTGCCACCCTTTGCAATAGTCCTTGTTATTGCCTATGGTCACGGGGGTGGGGGGGGGGGGGGGGGGGGAAGAGGGGCTGAAGATGGGGCAATTGCCTCATCCATTGAGGAAGATAATATACTTGGGGGTACCGCACGGTGGATCTAATTCATAATCTTCCTCTTCCACGTATCCTGTGGAGCTGGCTGCTGTCATCCAAAAGGAAAGGGATGGTGTGAGTCTCTGGTAGAGCATATGGATCTGGGGTATTGTGCATAAGGGTCCCAGGGTTCCCAATAGGGCCAATCTGAAGGGTCAAAGGTTGATTGGGGTGGACCCTAGGGCATTACCCACGTTCTCTTGGAAGCCCTGTCTGTGCTAACCTCCCTAAGTTGAGGAGTTGACTGTTTGTCTTAGGCATCGGATTCAGCCAATGAGAAGGCCAGATCTAGGCCCAATGGTGGTACTGCCAGTATCAGTGGGAGTAAATTTCAGCTTGTGGATGAAATAGGGGAATGACTTCTTCAGGCGCATCCTCTTCTGGGATAAATATGTAATTCAGAAGGACCAGGCTTGAAAGTAGAGGAGATTGGAGGACCAGGAAGACTAAGATATCCTTTGTAGTAGAATGTCACAGTTCTTCCTGGAGTACAAGGAGACCCGGTTGTCGTTGCGTCAGATCCAGTGCCATTACAGATTCAGTGTTTCCTTTTGGGACTGCCTGGGTACTGCCGTGGAGAGAGGGTCCTGTCTGGAGCTCTTCATTGGTATTGGCAGTTGATGGTCCTTTGACTTAGAGATTGCAGTCAGCACTGGCTTTGCTCTGGCGTGCTTTCCCTTCATAGTCGAAAGGCCTAGGCCGACTAAAGTTCTTGGGACCTGCAAACAAAGACTCACCCTACTTGGAAGAAGTAAACAAAACAAAAAATCCCTTCTCCTGGGCATTGGATTAGAGGGGGACATGTTTTTATACCCATGAGAAGCCCGAAACAATGGTTCTTTAACTGAGCCAGCCTTTACTTGAGAGCTCATGTTCAGAGGGGCACTGCTTGAGATCTCCAGATGATGCAGAGAAAGCAGACTCCCTGGCCTGGATCTGACTGGGGTCTCATGGTTTTTTCCCCCATGAGGTACTTCCTCCGTCAGAACTCTATTCTCCCCTCAGGGTGGGACCGAGCAACAGATACTGCACTTGGCAGAGATATGAGCCTCTCCAAGGCAGTAAAGGGAGCATTGGTGGTCATCACTGAATGGGACATAGCAGGGGAAGGAGACAGTTTTCAAATCCCAGAATTCCTGGCAGAGTCCTACTCCTGAAAGGAACAGGAGTACTTGTGGCACCTTAGAGACTAACAACTTTATTAGAGCATAAGCTTTCGTGGACTCCAGCCCACTTCTTCGGATGCATAAGTGGGCTGTAGTCCACAAAAGCTTATGCTCTAATAAATTTGTTAGTCTCTAAGGTGCCACAAGTACTTCTGACTCCTGAAAGGGGAGACAAAATAAGGTCATCAGGGTGAGTAAAATAAGCTACACTAACTATACAAAAAAAACCTAAAAAAATCACTAATGAACTATATTCAATTATATTTACAGAGATGAAGACAAACTTGATGCAAAGATACTTCTGGACACTGGAGGATTCTGACTCAGGCCATGCAGCAGGAAGAAGGAACTGAGAGGCAGTTGGTCCACACTGCCCCTTATATTCTTGGTGCAGAGCAAGAGGACAACTAGGGCAAAGGTGCGGACCAACGGAGGCTGTTTGCAAGATTTTCCTGGTCTCAGGGGTATGTATGCATGCCCATGTGTGGAATACACATAGGGACCAGCACTCGAGGAAGTCTAAGTTATGGTTTGACAAATGACTGGAATGCCTAGGCGGCAATGCTACTAACATTTAGTGTGTCAAAAACCAGAGCTTCCAGCCTGGTTTCAAAAACCGAGACAGCAACAGAAAGATTAAGACATTTTAAGCTAGGGCAAAAATTCCTTAACATACAAAGCATCATGCGTTAAGCCTCTCAAAAATACTGAAAGACATCTCAGGGAACCCAAACAAAAAGGAGAGTTTCTAGACTAAGCCATATCAGAGATAAACTTCAATTTAAAGAGTTTTAAAAAAAAAGTTAACCTGGGGTATGTTTTCAGACCACCATAACTTAAAAATCCCTTTCCTGATTTTCAACTAAATTAAGATGCAACATGCATAATTTCAGGAAGACCAGATTTCTTTCTGAATAACTGTGGGGCACAAACTTGAAGAAGGAACTCAGGCTTCTAACAGCTTCAACCTTAAATATGGGACACCTACCACCACTCAGTTTTCAATTTGAAAAATATGACAAGTATTCTCCAGCCAATTTTAGTTTCTATGGCTATTTCAGCCTTTAAAAGTTACCATTTTGATTGAGGAACAACTGTATAGCTCTTTGATTTTTTTTTTTTTTAATATATAAAGAGCATACAGTCAATTCTTGAAATGTTTACTGAATAAATACCATTGCTATCTACGTACTTATTATGTGATCATTGTAATACCTGAGCACCTAAAACTTTACAGGCTTACCATAGCAGGATTCAAAACCAGTGCCCAAACTTGACAAGCACTTAATCTTCTGCATCTCCAGCTCTGCCAAGTGTTTGTATTTTGGTGGATTACTGTTGGTTAATTTACAGCAAATACTAATGGATCAAAAACAATGTTTTATATACATCCTCTTAACGGTTACTTATAATCGGAGTACATTAGTCTCAAACAATTGCAAGAATATTTCTAGCAACCTAATTAATAGCTTTTCAATTTCCATCCTATAATGCAACTTTTAAAGGCGACCTTTTATAGGAGAGATAAAGTAAAATAGGATGACATCCTTCAAAACTGTATGAGGCACACTTTAGGACTAGTACTTTATTGAATGTGGCTTTAACCATAAAATGTTAGTGGACATTCTTCTATATTTAAAGTTTCAAAGAACACCTATAAATTAGAGCCCTGTTCACTTCAAAAGCAATTACCTGAAGCTGCAGTGTATGGCTCAGTATGGTTCAATGCATCTGAGCCAATGTAAAAATAGGGATGAATCCCAGGAATCACATATGTAACATTCCCAAAGTCAGTGGAACCTAGGAAGAGACAAAGAAGCTTGCTCAATGAACAAATATTATAATGTACAGCTTTTAAGACAAATAAAAAAATCTGGGATACACACCTGAACTGTAGTAAAACAGTACAGTAATCACTATCTAGAACATCATATCTGGTCATGTTACTAACAAAGCAGAGTCAATACTTATTTGATTTTGCACTTCTATTTAACAGCAGTGCACATGGAACAAGTTCACTCAAATACAGTGCCTCCTTACAACACAGATCAGTAAGTGCAGAGTTTTATAGAGATCCGTTCCTCCTTGGGGTTAGTGGCAGGATTTGAGATGACTGGAGATACGTGAGCCTTCTATAACCACTGTGCCCAAGGATCTGTGCCCACAATCAGGTACTTGTGGAGATCCACTAGTTCCTGTTTTCTAGAAGGCTTCCAAAGCTCAATAGCACCAGGCTGGTGCCATCCCTCAAGTGCGAATATACAAAAGCAACATTCTTGAAGAACTTGATACCACAGTAAGCAGCAATTTCTGTGGCTTCTATCTATTCTCATTTGTGGGAGTCTAAGCAAACTGTACAAATCAAAGTAGGGCTGAGGAATTCTAGCGAAACAAGGATTGCAGAAGAGCCCTTGGAAAGTAAGGTCACTTCTAGATGCCAAATCAAGAGATTAATGTTTTGTAAAGATGCCACATAGCAGTCCTGTAGATGTTTACAATGGGAACTTTAGACACATGCCATCAGTGAGGGTCTCACCCCTGGTCAAGGGAATTCTAACATCTTGAGGTAAGCATAGTATCTCAATGCACAGCATGAGCCATTTAGACAGGCGCTGAATGGAAACGGGATTCCCTTCATACTGATCATTCAAGAGTTACAAAGTGTTTCCTACTTGATGAATGACATGTTCTATTCATATATGGAGTCTAGTTTTCCCACTGGTGAGAATGAGGTTTTGGGAAGAATTTGTGAAAGAGGAATTCCTATTAGAACTCACTGCTCACTCTTCTCACAACTGTGACTGGAATTAGAAAATTTATCTTTGAGGACAGATTAAATAAAGCGTTCTCTCAGACTCAAAAAATACCTCTATCAAGAACAGAACCATCTCAAGACAAGGTCTTTGACTGGAAGGAAGACATTACTAGTTCCTTCAGTCAATCCACCACTAAGTCTTAAAGACTACAACTTTCCTTCGGAAGGTGACAGAGAGATTGCCAATAAAGAGACTTGAGAATCTTCATCTCATACAATGAGAACAGAAAGTATAAGACTTTAAGTGGAGCAAGTAGTCCACGATAGACAAAATGGAAGCAGAACAGAAACATTGTTATCTCTTGCCAAAACAATGAACCTTTCCCACTTTAGTAGTGTGGTCTGAATGAACCCCCGTTTTGGCATAGCACATATCCGATGTATTTAAGGTCCAATGGCTCAGATTGTCAGACCATCTTCTTAGTCAACAGTTCAGAGACCTGGGGAGACAAAATGGAGGCTCCAGGAGTTCTATATGCTCGCATTGCCAAGCTCAAATCAGATTAAGAGAATTTTAACCTGTCTTGTTTTATTTTTCTGATCATTAGAAGAATACATGGAATTGTCAGAGACATCCTAGTACACCAGCACATCAGAAGTGATCCACTACAGATTTCCTATGCATACCTCCTTTGGAGCAGAACTATAGGCATCTTTCTTGCTATTGCTGGAAAAGAGGTAAAATGGTAACCCATCTTCTGAAGATCATTTCACTACTAACTTAGAAAGAAATTATTTGTGATGAGCCTAAGGTAGCCAGATGCTGAGACACCATTATCAACTCAAACCATGCTATCAGATAACTTTTTCAAAAACTGGGTAATGTTAGATTTTCCCCTTCTTTTCACCATCTTGTGTTCCTCTATAGAGGAATATTATTTCTATCAGAAGTCTTCTGATCGCTGTGCATCCAAGCAACAGGACTCTGCCACCAGCTAATCAGATTGCTGTCACACAAGTTGCTTGACCTTTCTAGTTGCTGCCTAGGTAGTCAAATTTGATTCAGGAAACATTAACATTGGCTTGTGGCAGTCTCCATTGTGGAGATGCAGCCTTTGTGGCCACAGTTCTGTGCCTACTTCAACAGAGAAGGTCCAACTACTAAAGGGGCAGAAGTGTGCCTTGAAGCAAATACTGAAACTTTGGTCAGATCACTGAGCATATAATAGAACCCAGAAATTATCATCATCTACCTATCTCACAAACATGAATGGAGGAGGGAAAATCCAAAGATTTCAAGAAGCTTCACTATGGAGTCCTAGCTTTTAACAGTGATGTTTTCGAGAACTGCTGGCTCCCTCGCAACCTGCCTCAGTGTCTTATGTGGAGGCTCTGCTTCATTCTGACAAGTCAAAGTATGCCATCATCTCAATTGTTGGGGCCTCATGCACACGAAGCTGTTGAACTTGAAGGAATAAAAAGATCTTGTAGTGAAGCTACACCACAGGGTGTAAGGGGAATCAGGTCATGGCACTGAAAGCCATAATGGCACCAAGTCAAAGCCAGATCAGGTTCACACTTAGGGCTTTCTCCTTCACTTGAGGCTAGTTCTGTGCCAGATAAGCAGAGTACTGAAGTGCGCAATTTGAGGGATTAGAGTAATTCTTCAAAACCTGCTTAACCTCCTAGGGCAACACCTGCAAGCAGATTTGCACATTTGACTTCTCTGCTGTACAGACATTGCAGAAGCAACTGAGGTGTCTTCCTTCTCTGTCAATTGTGAGAACAGATATCCTAAAAGAATATATTGAATCCACATTCAACCTTTAAGCCATTAAGCCTCTTACCTTAAAAGAAGCAGAGACCTTACAAATATAGTGACAGAAACACTCAATACACAAAACAAAGGCCAGGCCATAGAGAAACTTGAGTTTCAAGGTCTCCAGAGGCCAGTTCCTAAAGTCAGAGTTCCTGGGTTTCTCCCATTTCCCACCATGACAATGAAAGAACACAAAAAGTTGTGAAGACCCACCAATCTGAATGAAGGCCAGGAGGAAGACAGTATCAGAGGGGTAGCCGTGTTAGTCTGAATCTGTAAAAAGCAACAGAGGGTCCTGTGGCACCTTTAAGACTAACAGAAGTATTGGGAGCATAAGCTTTCATGGGTAAGAACCTCACTTCTTCAGATGCAAGTAATGGAAATCTCCAGAGGCAGGTATAATAGCTTATGCTCTCAATACTTCTGTTAGTCTTAAAGGTGCCACAGGACCCTCTGTTGCTTTTTAGGAGGAAGACAGTAAAATATATCCAATGCCATTAATGCTGGATGGGATGAAGAAAAGCTAGAGCAAGAGTAGCTAAAGAGAGGCAGCTTTTGCAGAGGACCATGGTCAAAGCTGGAAGGTTCTGAAGGCAATTGTTAAAGATCAGGAGGAGTGAGTGAACACCACTAGTAGGGAATTCATGCTTTTTCTCTTGGTCCATAAAGGCAATGGTAGCAAGAATTTAACAGCTTTGGGCATTTCACTTGTTTTGTGATGGAAGGCCAAGACTCTGCAGTGAGAATCTCCCCAGCATTTCCTTACTAAATTCTACACACTTTGGGTGTCAGTGATAGAAATGTTTTTTGGGGATTTTGTGGTCTAATTTAGGATTTTTAGAAAAAAGCAGTACTTTGCTTTTCATCTTTAGAACTTGGTGTTTCACCTATACAAACAAATTTGCAGTAATCAACATGAAAGTATGGGTTAATATAGTCCTTTTGAAGAGTGTGATTTACTCATTTGCCTTCCTTACTGATCAGTTATCTTCACTTAATTTCCCCTCATGCCCCCATTTCCACTTGAAATATATGCAGTTAATAAGAAATCTTGATCAAGTTCTGACATTTTAAGTCAGCTAATAGTCAAAGCAACCTTTGAGAGATCTCACCTCAAAAATGAGATAAAAACAAGTTCCACGGTTACCTGATGGACCATTCAAAAAAGACTCATCTGCAAGGAATTCCATTCCAAGCTCTTTTCCATTCTCCATGTAAGTTTTCTGCAGACTCTTGTTCTGAAGCACATTGTAGTAATCATGCCTTCCACCTTTGATTTCCACCTCACCAAGAAAAGAGAATGGTTACATTTCCATTCCAATACAAAGCTAAGTTTAACTAAATATGTCATGTTTTTAAACAAATCAAACACTTCATTTACATTTTATAGCCTATGGATATTGAGAGCAAAGTTTAAGAGCGTAAATTTCTTTTCAAAAGGAGTGAGCCTTTGACTGTCAGCATTTAGTCAATTACTGCTTGGACCAAAAACAAAGTTGGGGGAGTTCTGACAGTTTCACACTAGGAAGCCAAGTTCCAGAAGCAAGAACCCTGGTGGAAAGCATCTTTAGAAAAAGGACAGTTACCTGTTCCGTAACTAGCATTCTTCGAGATGTATTGCTCAGGTGTATTCCACTATAGGCGTGTGTGCTTGCCACGTGCACCGGTGCCGGAAGTTTTTCCCTTAGCAGTACCCATAGTGGGGGAGCCCGGCTGCGACCCCCTGGAGTGGCGCCTGTATATCGCACCATAAAGGGGGCTGCATGCTCCCCCCCACCCTCAGTTCCATCTTGCCAGACAACTCCGACAGCGGGGAAGGAGGGCAGGATGTGGAATACACCTGAGCGACACATCTCGAAGAACACCAGTTACGGGACAGGTAACTGTCCTTTCTTCTTTGAGTGATTGCTCATATGTATTCCACTATAGGTGACTCCACGCTATAACTGATGGAGGTGGGTAGGAGTTTTAAGTTTTAAGGGTTACCCGGGCGGAGAACTGCTCTACCAAACCCTGCGTCATCCCGCGTTTGGGAAACGATCGCATAGTGCGAGGAGAAGGTGTGGACAGAGGACCACGTAGCAGCCTTACATATGCCCTGAATAGGGACATGAGCCACATAGGCCGCTGACGAGGCCTGAGCTCTCTTCGAATGGGTGCATGCTGCCATATGGCCTAGGATTTGAAGCCACACCCGTGCCGTAGTTACCGGGAAGGCCGTGACCGAGGCGATGAGAGCCATGGCCACCCGTGAGTCTAACAGCGCCCCTATGACGTGTATGCGCTGAACCGGGAGTAACATGGATTGCGCCTCATTTACCGCTAGGCCTAGAGTTGCGCAGGTGTTTAGCGGGAAGTTCATTTGCTCCTGCACCTGAGACCGAGACTTGCCCTTGAGCAGCCAGTCGTCGAGGTAGGGGAAGATCTGCAGCCCTTTCCTCCGGAGGTAGGTCGCCACCACCGCCATGCACTTTGTAAAGACCCTGGGGGCCGTAGAAAGGCCAAAGGGAAGGACCGTAAACTGGTAGTGGTCCTGACCCACTAGGAAATGGAGGAAGTGCCTGTGAGCCTCGAAAATATGGATGTGAAAATATGCATCCTGGAGGTCCAGAGCCGTGAACCAATCCCTAGGGTCTAGGGATGGAATAATAGAGGCCAGAGATACCATGCGGAATTTGCAACGAACCAGGAACTGGTTGAGATTCCGCAGATCAAGGATGGGCCTGAGCCCGCCTTTCGCCTTCGGGATCAGGAAATACCTGGAGTAAAATCCCTTGCCCTGGAATTCCCGAGGTACCCTCTCCACAGCTCCCAGGGAGAGGAGGCGTGCTACCTCCCGGCCTAGAAGGGGGGCATGCTCCGGGTCCCCGGCCGGCTCCCAGGACAGAGGATGGGGGGAGGGGGAAGGAGGGCAGGGTGAAACGAACTGCAACCTGTACCCCTGGGAGATGGTGCTGAGGACCCATCGGTCCAACGTTATATGGGACCATTGTAGTTGGAAGGCAGATAGATAAACGGTTGGCAAAACTCAACTTTCTTAACTGGAGGGTTTCCCTGGCAACAGGCCCGGTGACCCCCCCGCAACGAGTCAAAAAGGCCTCTTCCCTGTCCTCTTGCCCTTCAAGAGGCCAGGACGTGGGGCCGAACGGGACTGGCGCTAGGATCTACGCCTCTGCTCCCTCTGCCTCTTGGGCAGGGGCTCATATCTTCCCTTAAACTGGGGGAGCTGAGGTTTGAGGCCTGGGCTTGTCCTTGGCGGGCGGGACATACAGGCCTAGCGTCTGCAGGGTGGTGCGGGAATCCTTCATCCCATGCAGACGCATGTCTGTCTGGTCCGCGAACAGGGCCTTCCCATCGAACGGCAGATCCTGCATGATGGACTGGGACTCCATGGACAGCCCCGACAGTGAGAGCCACGACACCCTTCGCATGGAGATGACCGAAGCCATCGAACGGGCCGCTGTGTCCGCTGCATCGGAAGCCGCCTGGAGGGCTGCTTTGGCCGCCGCCGCACCCTCGTCAATCAAGGCCCGGAACTCCCTCTTGTCCTTAAGGAGGGGTTCAAACTTGGGGAGGGACCCCCACAGATTAAAATCATATCGGCTCAGCAGCGCCTGGTGGTTAGCTACTCTGAGCTGGAAACTTGCCGAGGAATAAACCTTTTTTCCAAAGGTGTCAAGTCTCCTAGCATCCTTGTCCTTGGGGGTGGGCGCGGGCTGGCCATGCCTCTCAAGGTGGTAAACGGACTCTACCACCAGAGAGTTCGGGGCCGGGTGGGTGTAGAGGTATTCGTGCCCCTTTGTGAGCACAAAATACTTCTTCGAAATAGGCCCCAGGGAGGCCGGGGTCTGCCAAAGGCCAGTGGAAATATTGGCCACCCCTTGGTGCAGAGGAAGGGCCACACAGCCCGGTGCCGAAGAAGTCGGACCCTTTATTCAATGTCCTGAGGGCTCCTCCATCTCCTCGGCCTGGAGCTGGAGGTTCAATGCCACTCTTCTAAGCAGCTCCTGATGAGCCTTAAAGTCCTCCTGAGAGATGGGAGGCGGCGCCGCAATGGACTCGTCTAGTGCCGAGGATGCAGCTGGCACCGTGCCTTCAGTGTCCGGCGGCACCGGCGGGCCGAACTCCGGGCCCGGTGCCGGTGGTTTGGTGTCCGCGGCCTGGTCATGGTGCTGATGCAGAGATGCCGAGTGGACCCGAGAGGCCCCGGCCATGGAGCGGGGTCTCACCGGTGCGGGTGCCTGGGTCCACGGTGCCCACTGGCACCATTGTCCTTGCCAGGGTGCCCCCTGCCACTGAGACGCGTGGGGCTCGACAGAGCCGCTTGCTCCTTCGCTGCAGCCCAGAGAGGGGCGGCTGGGCGCTGACGCCGAGGTCATCGACGAGCGCATGGTGCCATACGATCAGCTGGAACAGTCCCGGCCATGACATCTCTGGCCCCGAGATTTCGACCTCGACGATGAGGACAGGTAAATCTCCGAGGTGCTGTCTCTCAACTCCCATCGGCGACCATGGCTACGACGCCGCAGTGCTGGGGACGCCCGGGATGCACTCCGAGCACGGCGTCTATCGCGGTGGGCGCTAGAGTAAGAGTGCCGGTGCCATCGGCGTTGAGACCTGCTCCTCTCACTCTGGCTAGAAGAGGATTGGCGTCGCCTCTTGTCCTGGCGCCTGCGGTCCCTGCGACCGGAGGAGTCAGACTCACTCCCAGAAGACCCGGCCCGCGGGGTGGAAGTTTGTCGCGGGCTTCGGGCAGGACCTTCAACCCGGGAAGGCACCTCGGTCTCCGATGCCTCCGGGGAGGGCTGATGTGCGCCCAAGGGCGGCTTCCCTCGGGACCGGGGGCCCGACTGAGGTGGCGCTCCCGGCACCGGTAGGCCAAGGATGTCGTGCGTGGCCTGGGCTGCCTCTGGTGTCGAAGGCATCCTCACTTCAGGAAAGGCTCACGCAGACAGAACCAGACTACTCTGCTCAGCTTGAGTCAGAGGTCAAGGTCCCGACGGGGATCGTGGGCTGCCAAACTCGGGTCTGGCCTCACCCCTCTCCTTATCTCAGTGCCGCTGAGTCTTCCCTTGCTTCTTAGCCGGGGAGCGGTGCCGACTGGTAGATGGTGCCTCACTGCGCACCGAAGACTCGGTGCCCTGAGCTGGGTCGGGTCAACGCGTCGGTGCCGGGGCCAGTGCGGACTCCATAAGAAGGGATCGGAGTCGTATCTCACATTCTCACTTCATCCAAGGCTTAAATGACCTACAGATCTTGCAACGCTCACTGAGGTGAGCCTCGCCCAGACAGCGAAGACACTGGGAATTTGGATCACTTCTGGGCATAGGATTGCGACAAGAGTCGCACGACTTGAAGCCTGGGCCATGGGGCATGCCCCGAGCCAGGCTAAGCACTAGAGAAACTGTTCACTCACAAAAGGGATACCACTAAGGCTATAAGCGCTGCAGCTAAGGCTGGAGCAGAAGTTCCGACTACCTTCACTGGCGGCAAGAAGCAACTGAGGGTGGGGGGAGCACGCAGCCCCCTTTATGGCGCAACATACAGGCACCACTCCAGGGGTCTCAGCAGGGCTCCCCCACTACGGGAACTGCTAAGAGAAAAACTTCTGGCACTGGTGTACGTGGCGAGCATGCACACCTATAGTGGAATACACATGAGCAATCACTTGAAGAACAGAAGTTATCAAGACCTGGTCTATGCTACAACATTAGCTCAACATAAGTCACCTTACGTTGACCTATTTCTGTATGTGTCTATGCTCAAATTGGTCTTTGGCCAAAATAAGTGCCCCATTACAGTAACAGTAAAACCACCACACTCCCCACCCCAAAAAGTGATGACTTATGGTCAACCAACTGAGGTTGATGCAGAAGAGTGTAGACACTGACTGATCTGTGTCGACCCTGACATGATGCCCCATTCCCTGCAACAGTGACCATTGTGGTTATAATGGTGAATTCCATTGCCCAAGGGTCACAGAGATCAGAAACCACACACTTACTCAAAAATACCCCAGTTATTTTTGAAATGCCTTTTCCTGATTGGCCAGCATGGTGAGCACACCTAGCAGTTCTCCTTTGTTGGGCAGCTGCACACAACTGATCATGATGGCTCCATGCAATAGACGTGCTCTTGCCTGAAGCAGACAAAAGATATTGGATCTCCTGGGTTTGTGGAAAGAGAAGAGACTGTGCAAGCACAGCTACAAAACAGATGTACAAAGGTGGACAGCTAAGAAAAGACTGCATAGGGGATGCAAGCAAAGGGATATGATAGGGATCAGCATCAGGAAGTGAAGGAACTGCGCCAGGAAAACCACAGGATCAGGGTGGACAACAATTGATCTGGTGCGGAGCTGCAGACCTGCTGGTTTTACAACGAGCTGCATGCCATGTCTGACAGATACCACAAGCACTCTGCAGACAACCATGGATACCTTGGAGAAGACCAAGACAAAGTATCACCAGCCAAAGTATAGACAAGCCAGATGAAGGGGAAGCGACCTTAGATAACATGGGCATGCATTTTTCCTTACATTTAAATTTAAAGATGGCACCCAGCCCAACTCCAAATTAACAAGACACAGATATTGACTTTTTATTCTTTTAAAAGTACAAGAAGAGACAGCAATACAACAAACAGAGGTATAGCGTGTATCTGCTTTTCATTCCCTTGTATGCAGAGGCCATACAGAGCAGTTTGATTATGTACATAAGGACTGTCCCTTGTATCTTCCGGAGAGATCCAGATTGAATTTTCATGAACACACTCCACAATCGTCACCCAATGATTTCTAGGAATGGTAGCCTTATTTCTTCCCCTACAGAACACTTTCCCATGCCACTCCACAATGAGTTTGGCTGCTACCATTGCAGTAAACAGGCTAGTGGCATATAGGCCCAGGCAGCTTCAGAACACCAATAGCAGCTGTGCTCCTTTGCTACACGCAGGAGAGAGAGATCCACTAAAACCACCACTGCCTGTGGAAATATTCTGTGCCATTGCTCTCTACTCATACCCATGCAATAGGGACTAAAATGTTATTGTTCCTGAGGATTCCTTCCCCCCTCCCAGCAGGCTATGCTTACCATGGCTGGGGTTGGAGAATGGGGCTGTGGAGAGTTGCTCCAAAGCTTAAGTGTCAATAAGCATGTCTTATTAAAAGTTTTTATGGGAAAAAAGGAAGGAAGGGAGTTTTGAAATTTCTCTGTTGTTAGGGTATATCCAATGATATCATTTTTTATCAGCAGCTGCTGCGGCCTTGAAGTATGCCCCTTCCACACCCACACAACGCCCGATTCTGATGACGAAAAGAAAGAAAAGGATGTTCAGTGAGATCCTGCAAGCCAGTGCTGCACCAGAGTGCGAACAAAGGACCTGGATGGCCAACATGGCAGATGGCACAGAGAAGGAAAGAGTGGACAAGAGAAAAGCCCAGGACAAGGAGAGGGAAAAATGGACCAGGACATAATGGGTTTTTTCAGTCAGCAAACTCAGCTGCTACAGACCCTGGCTGACAGACAGGTCAAAAAATCCCAGGCTCTCTACCCTTTGAAGACCTTGGAGAACTCCGTGGTAGCAGTTCCCTACATCCTCCAGCATATCACAGGGCATCACAGGCTGCAGCCTTATCCCTACCACTCCATCCTGTGGGACAGCAAGGAAAACCCTGGCTTCACATACACCAACTGTGGTTCTCACCAGTCAGTGTATATGTAGCCACAACAGATTACATTTATGCATTGAAATAGACAAATATTTGCTGTTTTTCCAATTTTAAAATTCTGTTCCGTTAATTTATCTTAAAAGTTTGTATTGCATTGCCTGTTTCTGCACAGAGTGGCAAAAACAGTGCAGAAAAACTATTTTTTTGAAAAATAAAATTATCATTATTAGTTCACAAACATCTCTGAATGCATAGCAATAATCTAAGAACCCAGTGCTTATAAATGTACAGCACCACAGAACTTATAGGTTCAGGAAATCACCCAGCCATATTAATAAAGGTAGCGCAAGCACTACGTAATTCCTAACAGCACCCAAAGCTTCAGGCCCAGGCCCAGAACTCTACTGTAGTTGACCATTAAATTCTCTTTCAAAGCCTCCCTCAGCCACATAGCTCCACACTGAGCTCCTGTAATGGCCCTTGTGTCTGGCTGTTCAAACTCAGACACCTTAGCCGTCCACTCTGGCAGCAGCTTTTTCCCCTTTGCCTCACAGATGTCATTCAGGCCACAACAATATTTTTCTCCCTGAGATCCAACCCAGTGAGTAACGACCACCAACGTACCGTCAATGTACCAAAAGCACATTCAACTGGTTTCTGCACCTGCTGAGCCAGTAGTTGAATCTTTCCTTGGTACTGTCAAAGTGGCCAGCGTACAGCTTCCTGAGTTCAGAGAGCAAAGGGTAGGCTGGATCCCCCAGAATCACTGTTGGCATTTCAGTATCCTCAATTGTAATCAACCAGTCAGGAAAGAACGTTCCTGTGTTCTTAAATATGCATGTCATGCACTTTCCCTGACCAACCCCCATTGATATCAATTAAACATCCACAGTGATCCAACAACACTTATATAAACGTAGCAAAGTAGCCCTTCCTGTTGATGCACTCTGTGGCAACGATGTCTGGTGCCAAAATAGGGATATGTATGCCATCTATCACCTCACTGCAGCAAATCCATCCACTATGTCCTGCACATTGCCAAATGTCAAGTCCTCCATAGCAGGAGATGACTAATGGCCCTACACATTTGTATGACAATAGCCATGTGGGCATAGTTAAAGTTAGCTTACGTTTAGTTAAGAAAATAATTTTATGGTTTGTGGCTGGTATAGAAAAGGCCCCAATCAGCAAGTAAAAGGTCATGAGAATAAGTAATATTGCTTACAGTGTGGGAAAGATGTATGGTCCAAAAAGTAAGTGAAAAGCTGCAGTAATAAAACAAAGGAAAACTGTCTTAAAAGAAACAAGCATAAATCTTCCCACTGTTCTACTTCTAAACAAGGAGGACTGGGGAAGGAGATAAGAAAGGAAGGCCTTGGAGAAAGGAAAGTAGCAAGGATGAACTGATTCAAATTGGGTTTTTGATAAAGCTGAAATTAACTCAAGTGTCTGGAGAGAGATAAATTTGAACGTTCTTGGTCAGACCCTTCCTGACCATTCTGGCCTATTTGTAAGTATATTGATCATATGCTTATAAATATTTCATTACTGTATTAGGTGTAGTGACTGCTTATTTTTAGGCAGTTACACATTTAAAGCAATTGTATAAATACCATTTGGCCTTTGGATTTAATAAAGGAATTCTGGTTAAATTTGTGTCTGGTGGTTTCAGACACTAAAATTAATAATTTCAAATACTAATAATTCCAACAAACCCCAACCATTGATTTTGCAGCTCCAAAATGATTTCCCCCTAAATAGCAGCAATCTAGCATAGCAAGTTCCAGAATGCTATTGCCACTTGCTTCTGCACTGTCAATGAAGATCTCATTCTGCTATGTCTGTGAGGGAGAGGAGTTATTTAAGTTAAGCGCTAATGTGGACACAAGAACAAAGGGATATAAACTGGCCATCACCAAGTTTAGCCATGAAATTAGACAAAAGTTTCTAACCATGAGAGGAGTCAAGTTCTGGGACAGCTTTCCAAAGGGGAAAGGGAAGCAAAATACCTAACTGGCTTCAAGACTGAGTTTGGTAAATTTATGGAGGGGATGGTATAATGAGACTGCCTGCAATGACATGTAGCCAATCTGCAACTGCTGGCAGCAAAATATTTCCAATGGCTGGTAATGGGACACTAGATGGGGAAGGCTCTGAGTTACTGCGGAGAATTCTTTCCCAGATGTCTGGATGACAGGTCTTGTCTACATGCTCAGAGTGTAACTCAGAGGTTCTCAACCAAGGTACACTTACCCCTGGGGGTACGCAGAGATCTTCCAAGGAGTACTCCACTCATCTAGATCAATGTTTCTCTACCTGGGGGTTGCGACTCCCAGGGGGATCATGTGACAGGTTAGGGGGAATTGCACATGTAGGGCCGGCATTAGAGGGTGAAAAGCAAGGCAACTGCCTGGGACCCCAAGCCACAGGGGACCCCACAAAGCTAAGTTACATGCTTCAGCCCTGGGCAGGGGGCCTCGGGCTTCAGACAAGACTCACAAGTGGAAAAACAGGCTCAAGTATCACACTGAAATCTAAGTACAATACAGTAGAACCTCAGAGTTATGAACACTAGAGTTATGAACTGACCGGTCAACCATACACCTCATTTGGAGCCAGAAGTAAGCAATCAGGCAGCAGCAGAGATAAAAAAATAAAAATAAAAAAGCAAATACAGTACAGTCCTGTGTTAAATGTAAACTACTAAAAAAATATAAAGGGAAAGTTTAAAAAAAGATTTGACATGGTAAGGAAACTTTCTGTGCTTGTTTCATTTAAATTAAGATGGTTAAAAGCAGCATTTTTCTTCTGCATAGTAAAGTTTCAAAGCTGTATTAAGTCAATGTTCAGTTGTAAACTTTTGAAAGAACTACTATAACATTTTGTTGAGTTACAAACATTTCCGAGTTATGAACAACCTCCATTCCTGAGATGCTCGTAACTGAGGTTCTACTGTATTTATATTCCAATCATTTTATAATTATATGGCAAAAATAAGAAAGTTAACAATTTTTCAGTAATAGTGTGCTGTGAAACTTTAGTATTTTTATGCCTGACTCTGTAAGCATGTAGTTTTTAAGTGAAACTTGAGGTACGCAAGAGAAATCAGACTCCTGAAAGGGGTACAGCAGTATGGAAAGGCTGAGAACCACTGCACTAAGTGACCTGCAATTCTGTTCCTGCTAGAATGCCTGAAATAGAACAGATAATCCAAACCACTTCCCCATCAGTTTAGACTATGATTTTCAAAAATGAATTCGCAAGCAAGATCAACATCAGGTATCTGCTGCATTGAGCCATGTGTAAAATTGTGGTTTCTGTTTGCAAGAGGTGATGCTGCTGAAAAAAAGCAGAGGGGCTTGATTGCAACATTTCATTCCATACATTTCAGCTTGAGCGAAAGGCACGGCACAAACACCTGCTTCTTGGCTGTGACTTGTCAGCTATAGGCTAGCCCAGGGGTAGGCAACCTATGGCACATATGCCGAAGGCGGCACGCGAGCTGATTTTCAGTGGCACACTGTCCAGGTCCTGGCCACAGGTCCGGGTGGCTCTGCATTTTAATTTAGTTTTAAATGAAGCTTCTTAAGCATTTTAAAAAGCTTATTTACTCTACATACAACAATTGTTTAGTTATATATTATAGACTTATAGAAAGAGACCTCCTAAAAATGTTAAAATGTATTATTGGCACACGACACCTTAAATTAGAGTGAATAAATGAAGACTCGGCACACCACTTCTGAAAGGTTGCCGACCCCTGGGATAGCCTCTGTGATCTGATGCATCAGTAGCATACGGCTTGATAGCTCTCATCACCATGCAATTTTGACAGGTCTGTATGCCCAATTAGGGCTTATGTCCCGCCTTCCCACCCCATTTCCGGTGGCACCGAAGTTTGGTGCTGTCGGCCATTTTGAATTTTTGTGTGTGTGTATGTGTTTGACTAAGGGAAGTATTGTGTGTGTTTGTGCTTGGGTACATGGAGAGAAAAATGTTGAAAGAAGAGAGAGAGTGTAAAGATGAAAAAAGAAAGTTTGAGTAAGGTTTAGAGGAAAAAGGTTCTTTGGGGTGGTTGAGTTAGGCGAGAGGTTGGTAAAGACAGGTTATTCAAGAACAGAAAGATAGAACTTAAAGAAAAAAGGAAATATTTGTTTTTAAAGGGTTAGTTTAAGAAAAGAGTTAAATAATATTGAAAACTAGGTTTAAAAAGGGAAAGGCAAAACCTGATTGGTAAGCCCACGGCAAAAAAGTGAATAAAAAAAGAAATGAGAGAGAAAGAAGCAGGCAGAGTCTGTTTAGTAAGCACAGGGTAAAAAAGTGAATAAAAAAGCATTCAATATCAGGGTAGGTTAAGAAAAAAAAAAAAAGGTTACAAGAAAGAACAGGGCAAGAAAAGGGAAAAGAGAGCCCCCTTTGCAAAGGGCAAAGATAGACAGCACATGGTTGAGTCAGAGAGAGAGAAAATGAGAGAGAGAGAGAGAATTCTCACCTTTTAAGTCTTTCTATCCCTGGTTCAGACTCTCTCAGACTTGTTATCACCGCCTTTGGATCGGCCCAATCAGAGGCTGTTTTACAGCAGCATCATAGAATTTATTTTTCTGAACCAATCCTAGAGTTCCGAGATTTTAAACAATAGACAACTTCCTCTTTTTCCCCCCCTCCCCTCTCCCCCTTTCTTTTAACTGTTTTATAGAAACAGGCCCCCAGCATTTTTCCCACCATGTAGCCCTTTTACGAAGGAGTTTTTATAAAAGTTAAAACCATAAGCTTTTAGTAACAAACAATTTTTAAAAGTTTTCCCCTAGGTTTTAGGCTAATGGGTTATTTATTTAGTAAGCACAATGTGAAGCTGCAGCAAAGCACCTGTTAGCAAAGCAGCCTCTGTGAGTCAGTGGATCACAGAGAAGGAGTTTGCTTCTTTACCTGCTTTTTAACAAACACAAGTTAAAGTTACATTAAGTTTTGCAAAGGTATAATGACTTGAAAAGACAAACCTAAGACACATCCCTTTTGTATGTGTTGTAATAAAAAAAAAAAAGGAGCAGGCAGAAGCACCCCAGGTTTAAAACACCAGGTTTTTAGTAACAGACAATTTAAATACCCCTTATTTTGTAAACCGGTGGATCAGAGAGAACAAGTTTGTTTCTTTTCCCATTTTTTAACAAATAGAGGTGAAAGTTTTGTAAAGGAATAAACATTTGAAAAGACAAGTTTGTCTAAAGACACATTTTTTTATTTAGGACCCTTGGCATAAGTGTTTTAATTTAAAAAAAAAAAAAAAAAAGAAAAAAAGAAGGAGCATGCAGAAACAACCCTGGGTTATAAAAGTAATGTATAGTGACAAAAAAAAGTGTTAAACTAACGAGGGGTTTTTAGTAAGCACAATTTGAAACAGCAGGCTTTTTTTCGCAAAGCCATTGTTAGCAAACACAGCATCTGTGAGCCAGTGGATCAGAGATAAGAAGGCTGCTTCTTCCCCCAATTTTTTAATACATGCAAGTAAGTTACATTAAGTTTTGCAAAGGTATAATTACTTGCTCACTTGGGAAGCCACCTGGGAAGCTCCTTCTGGGAAGCCAACAAACAGAAAATGAAATTTAAAAATCCTGGGGCTTGCAAGGGGGAGGGGCAGGTTGGCTGCAGGGCAGCGGAGTTCAAACTGCTGACCAGAGTGGCAGCATGGGAATTGTGGGACACTTTCTGGAGGCCAATAAAATTGGAAAAAAAAAAAAAAACCTGTGGTATCTATACTGGCTGTTTGTCAATAATAAAGGGAATGGAAAAGACAAAAGTCTCTCACAGGACTGGAAGTATTTTGTTGACAAATCTAGGTGTTTTTTCCAAAAAAAAGTGACCTTGCACTTTGTATGCTACTGCTGTTTTGGGGGACAAAACTTGCCAGTGTAGACAAGCCCTTAGAGAATAGCTCTGAGAGGTATGAACTGCCCTTAAGTGTTGCTTTCACTCTGAAACCAGATGGCCATTCAAACGTTAATGTTCTTTTTCTGATAAACACATCTCATCTCACAATTCCAAACTGCATCCCACACTCTGGGTGTCGAAAGCTTCAGTTATTCCCAACCCTGCTGCTAAAGCCGCCAGTGTCTACCTTTCCTATGGATTGAAAAAGTCTTCCAGATCTCTTGTCTCTGCTGTGTTCTTCCCATGTGTCTTCTCCACTTTCTTGGTGTCAATGATTTATCCTCAGCTCTGTAACTTTATAAAAACACATTAACTAAACTCATTTAGCTCCAGTTCAGCAAATCATCCTGATTCAGCACGCACTTAGGAATGGGCTTACTTTAAGTCTATGCTTAAGTCCCATTACTTCACTGCTTTGCTAGACTGGCACCTTTGGGCTTGATCTAGCTCCCCTAACAATCCAGGAAAAGATTCCTAGTGACTTCCATGAAAGCTGACTCAGGAGCTTAAACCCTGACCTGCAATCCTCTCTCTTGAGAGCAGTCTGATGGCCTCTAGTAGGAGCGCTCTCCTGCCACAGCTGCCAGGAGAGCGGTGAAGCATGCTGTGAGGATTTCATTCAAAACTCAGTCTGAAAAAGTCAGATTGTATTCAGGTTCTTCTGCCACACCCAATACCAAGCACACACTTTATGGGCAAGAAGCCGGGCAAATAGACCGCATTTGTCAGGTACCCCTGCTTTACATGGACCTAAAAACCAACTGTTCTGCTCTGCTTTGTAAGTTAAGACAGGATTTGGAAGTTAATAGTTTGCAGCTGTTGACCATCTGTGTTTCCTGAGCTTTCGAATTGGAAGCATCTGTACATATCAGAAAAGCAAGGAGGGCGTTACCAAAATGGAAACTGTCTTTGGCTAGCAAAATTGCCCAGGCTGTCTAGTGTCCTTGGGACAATGGTTCTCAACCTGTGGTCCGTGAACCCCTTGGGGTCCACAGACTACGTCTAAGATTTCCAAAGGGGTCTGTACCTCCATTCAAAACTTTTTTAGCAGTTCACAAACGAAAAAGATTGATATAGAACCACTGGTCTAACTGATCACCATACTTAGAGTCTGGAAGGAATTTTCTCCCGGGTCAGATTGGCAGAGACCCCGGGGGGGGGTTCACCTTCCTCTGTAGCATGGGTCATTTGCAGGATTAAAGTAGTGTAAATGAGGGATTCTCTGTAACTTGAAGTCTTTAAATCATGATTTGAGGACTTCAGTAGCTCAGCCAGAAGTCAGGAGCCTATTACATGGGTGGGTGGGTGAGGCTCTGTGGCCTGCAATGTGCAGGAGGTCAGGCTACGATCATGATGGTCCTTCTGACCTTAAAGTCTATGGGTCTGAGTTTGAAGGCTAGGGTGAGCTCACTACACAGATGCAGGAATGTTGCCTTTCACATCTGAACATTCTGCAGCCACGGTCCACAGTCTCAAACCTGCATTACAATACAATCCCACCACCCACTGCTGGTTTCTTGGGCCCAACAATGGTGCTCCATTGTCTGCAGCAGCTTCCTGATCACCACCACCAAATTGTTTTTCACTTTGTCCCTGAGCAAACGGTTCTCAAATAAATAGTCATCTCCTGTTGTTGCAGTACTTCCAGTGGGTCTGCAAATACAGGAGAATCATGTATCCTTTATCTGCAATGTTTGTAAGAGCAGCACAGATCTCTGTGGGCTCCATGCTTCTGTCAGAGATGGCAGACACTGAAAAGTGCGGAGCATATTTGTGGCAAGGCTTTTTTTTGTTTTTTAAAGGCGCAAAAATTATGGGAAACGGATGGCATTATGAGATGGAGAAAGTTGCATGTTGGGAACTTGACCCCTAACTCCCAGAGATCTCTGGGCAATTAATTTCTACCCCACAACACAGAAAATTTCCCAAAAGGCATTGCACTGAACGGTGGCATATTGGGATATCTATCTTCACTTTGCATCAATACAGGCAAGCCTGCTGAGTACACACAGCATGGACACAAGCAGCCAAGTATGTATACGTGCTCAAGCGCTATACTAAGATTTAGCAACTGTACACAGATGTAATTTGTGTTGATCAAAGTTTGTAGTGTAGACATGGCCTAAATAGGCTGGTTTCCTGTTTGTACTATTGCCTCAACAGATCCCCCATTGTAAGTACAATAAAACTTCAGAGTTACAAACACCAGAGTTACAAACTGACAAGTCAACCACAAGCCCTATCTGGAACCAGAAATACACAATCACACAATCAGGCAGCTGCAGAGACAAAATCATCATAATAATAAATAATAATACAGTGCTGTGTTAAATGTAAACTATTAAAAAATTAAAGGGAAAGCAGCATTTTTCTTCTGCATAGTAAAGTTTCAAAGCTGTATTAAGTCAATGCTCAGTCGTAACTTTTGAAAGAACCATAATGTTTTGTTCAGTTATGAACATTTCAGAGTTACAAACAACCTCCATTCCTGAGGTGTTTGTAACTCTGAGGTTGTATTGTAACTAGCAAGCTGGGCTGCAAGTCATTAGATAGATCACTAAAGACTCAATCTGATTTCTCCCATGCCTAATTCTGTCCAGATTATAACAGCCCTTTTTAACATCCACGGTAGTCAATCTAGCTTCACCTAGAACCCATGTGGTTTGGAAAAGACAGGTAAGAGAGCCAAAGAGATGACTTTGGTCAGAAGTTTAGAATGAGGCCTTACCAATTTACTTTCATTATAAACGAGCCTTATTGAAATTTTTCTCTAACTGGAGCAAAGGCCGGTAGGGAAAGCAATTTCCACTAAGAGGCAAAAGAACACCTGATGACTCAAAAGGGCGTTCCATGAACTTTAACTTGGTCCTCACTAACTCACTCACCATGTATTGAGGCTACAAATTATTAGCCCCTTTACAACAAATTTACTAACAGATGAACACACACATTTTTGTCACAGCAATATGGCAGACAGCCATTAGCTACACTTTAATTACAGTCTCAGAAGTTAGAGATAAATTGCAAGATGACCTGACTTGGTCAAGACCAATACAATTTTTTTTTATCCTGAGCATACTACTGGGAACACTTTTGCTTATGACATAAGACTGGGGAAAGCTTCAGTTGAAAATCTAGGATATTTAGAACTGTAGCAACTAAATGTTTCTCTTCACCAACAAAATCTTTTTCAGCACATAGTGGAGTAGCAGATTAGTACTCAGAGATCTAAATTTTAGGTTGCCTTAAAAAGGTAAGTGCCATACAAATCATGTAAACAAAGACTTAGGCTCCTATTTTAGCCTAACTTCAAAATGATAAAAATAAATGAATCTGCTCTAGAATTCTTACTTTGCATTCTGTGGCCACAGCTGCAGCTTTGAAGGAATTTTCAGCTTTCTTTGTCAGAATGGTGAGGTCCTTCAGTGAAGGGGCACGCAAGTAAAACTCTAGCTCAGTGTAAGAAGGGATGATATTAGGTTTCACGCCACCATTTTTTATTATACCTACAGAAGAGAAGAGACCAATTATTGAATGTTGCAAAGGATCAAGCAAAATTACGTACTCTGCCTTATGAAGCTCCTCATTTATAGCTGAGCACACAAAACAGAAGTATTAGAGATAAGGCATCAGCTGAGCACTAAGTCCTGAGAATGCACCATTTAAACTTTGTATTTGGACTCAATTACTTCCCCTCGCAGTCAGCTCAATAGAAAGGAGTATCATGTGTACAAGGTGGGTAAGGTAAAATCTTTTACTGGACCAACTTCTATTGAAGAGAGAGAAGCTTTCACAACATATCATGTATACAGACTTTTTAAGGTTGGTATCACTGCATTCTTTTTGAGACACAACTCAATTATTCACCTTGAGTTCATACACACACAAAAAGGCAAAAGTAGTATTTACAGTTCTCCCCTGCTATTCACTGCAAACATTCTAAACTGTGAAACAATCTTGCCAACGCTGGGAAAACAAGAGAAATTAAACGAATGAATATGTGACAGAAGTTCACAGACCATATGTAAGCACTTAGTTTAAATATAGCCAAGTAATTCTCCAGAGTTTAAGTTACACAAGCATACGTCTTGATTTTCACATTCCTCATGGTTACAGCCAGCCATTCTGGTAGTGTTAAGTTAATCTTTTTAAAAATAGCGTCCTTGCCCTATGTTACAAAGACCTCCTTGGATTCAAAAACTCAAGGGGTTTTTGAAAGTTTATTTTACCATTTGTGCCATGTGTTCCTATTTTGCTTTGCTAGTTTGGACAATGAAGAAAAGATCAGTTGGCTTCTGGTCAGCTTCATGTTCTCCTGTTTTAGCACACCGACATGAAGTTTGAATTCTTCATTGCAAAGTAATTGGCATTTGCTGCAACAAAGGGGAAAGCAAGCTCGCTAGTATCCTCACTGACTCTTGCCATTCTTTGGAAACATTTCCATTGATCTTACATTTTGTAGAATCTTCCTTTCTTACAAAGCCTAATTTTGGAGCCAAGTTTGAACAGAAAACGTGCCTTCAAACAAATGGATACCATTCCATCATGTCCAGATATGGGTACAGAAAAAGCCAGCTACTGAATAAAAGTTATTTCTTGTTAGGTGTTCTACACACCTTACTCAGCACCATATTAGATTTCTTCTCTCCACAATAGTTATCTTTTGTTATCGTAACTTCAGTGGGAAGAGACGTTGCTAGTGTTCCCATACCATACTTGCCAATTAATATAAGAGGCTTGGAGATAAGAATAATGGATGGATGCCAGAAAAAGTTACTTTGGACAAACAAGGAACTGGCAAGTGGGCAATCAAGCAGATTTGTGCAATGCACACACTATAATATGTACTTTTCCAAAGAAAGAAAGTTAAGGAGAAAAGTGTTTAAAGATGTGCTGTAACACATTAACAAAACTGGATAGAGTTAAAGAACAGAATATTGATTTTCCTAGTACTTTTGGCAAGCTAGCAACATTTTATTTGGGGAAGAAAAATAAGCTTGCCTGGAATCCTGGCCTTACTCTCCCTCTACCTCTCTCCCCCCACCCCACAGCAAAAAATTAAAAACTTTCAAAATCTTGCTGAAGGGAGGTCTCAAGATATACTTCAGTTTGACATTAATCAGAGTCCTAAAATATATTTTAATACTAGAGGATAGATTAGGACATTCATTTTACAAGCTTGGGTTCCTTGGAAGGTTATTAGCTGTTGCCTCAACTCAGTAACAAGATCCTTGAATCTCTGTCAAGGGAAGCTTTTATTGCTTATGTTATATCTTGTTCCAGCTGGTCAGGCTTCCCTAAAAATATTGTTTC
Source organism: Chrysemys picta bellii (assembly GCF_011386835.1). Lineage (NCBI taxonomy): Eukaryota > Metazoa > Chordata > Testudines > Emydidae > Chrysemys > Chrysemys picta. The sequence goes on along the minus strand of NC_088793.1, from coordinate 70,388,914 downwards.
CAGTTTACAAAGCATTTGTATGGCTATAGTTATACCAATACAGCGTCTTCACCATTAGTGTCTTGAGTCTTAGACAAGTTTGGCAGTTATGAAATGCTATATTCAGTTTATGTAAATATTAAATCTGCATTAATATACATAAAAGTGTCTTATTTGTGTAAATATGGAGGAAGAATGCTTATGACTTGAGGCCATACTGCCCTCCTATTGGTCTGCATTCAACAGTTTATACTAAATGTTGATGGTACCATAGAAGTTCCCTTAGAAAGGTATTTGGATGAAAAATGTAATTATTTCAAATTACTTTTCCAGTTAAATGTAACAATACAATATTTAGGATTTTTTTCAGAGTCAGTATCCAAATAGCCAGAAGTCTTACTTGGTGGACATAAGATTGAATGAAGCTCTCTCACCATGAACTCTCCAGGTTGGTTTCATTTGCTGTCTTAAAACTGATATATTGTTGTATGCAAGAACAGCAGCGTCTAATGCATTTACTCCTTCCCAAGGATAAGCAGCAGCATGAGAAGCTTTTCCATAGTATTTCACAGTCACACTAGGAAATAAAAGCCATGACTTATTTGTTTTTGTCCACTTTTAAAAACTAAAATCAACGTCCCTTTGGATTCACCCAACAATTATTAAAATTTTATATCAATGTTTTTGAAGCATAAGAGATTAAGCTGTGATTTACCAGGTCCTAAACTGTTGGGAAGCTAAACCACCTTTAACCACCAAAGCATAGATCCTGAAAGAGATTTAGAAATTAAGATTGTCCTATCCCTCCCCAAACTCTGCCAACACTCCAAAGGTGAAAACAAAATAGACAATGCACTATATACATTTACAATGGTTAAGAACAGATTCTTTGCAGTAAAAATAGCAATATCCTGCTATATAAATTTATTGCCATCCACTTCTTGCCAGCAAGAGTCCTACTATGCACCTAACCATTTAATAGAAGCCATGGTATGGGCTAGCATAAAGCCTCTTTTACCTCCTCCTCAGAAATTGGTAGCGTCTCTAGGGCAGAAGTAAGACGAGCCAGAGAAGAAAACAGATTTGAAGCAGGATGAAAACTACATGAAAAAAAACAGTTAAAAGGAAGTCTATTGCGATTTTTCTGCTTCCCCTCTTCTATATGAGATTTATAAGAATATGCAGTTAGAGGAAGATGATAGATGTTGGAAATTCAGATAATTAGATAGAAATTTTCTACACACAGTTAAGGCAGATTTCAACAGGATTAACGTCTACACTGCAATCGAAGGTGTGATTGTACCTTTAATCTAGCTAGCATAGCTAAAAATAGCAGGGAAGCCCTCACAGCTGCATTATCACTATTTTTAGCCATTCTAGCTGGATTTAAGCTAGCACAGGTATGCCTACTTGAGCTGCAATCACACCAACTGCAGAGTAGACATACCCAAAGAGGTCCAGTGCTAGTTGCCAACACGGACAGCAATTAGATGCACTGTACAAATAGCATAAATTTACTCTGAAGTTCCTTATTGACAGTATCAAATCTATACCTTTAAATTCTTGCCTATCTGCAAACAGTATCAACATTTTTCCCTTAACAAGAACTCATCATGTTTTGAAAAACTCCTTAAGACTATTTAAGCTTTAAATTAAATGCATCCCCAGACCAAAAAAAAAAAAAAAAAAACCCCTCTGTAAATTAAGAAAAAAACATGACAGTTAGACATTCAGAGTTAAGGGTGAAGATAAAGAAAACACTTGTCCATGGGATAGAATTTGTAAAGCGATTGAACTGTTAGCAGCTTATTTTCCCTTTTACATCTGTTTTCAATAAAATCTTGATGTCTGAAGTCTCTTAAATTTGGAGAAGATATTACTTGCAGATGAAACACTGAACACACGCACCATTAAACATGTGCACCAGATTATTGGTTTTATAATTCACACCACATGTACAGGTATGACAGTATGATGCTTTGCTAGTACCCCTTTGTTGTTTATGTGTGCTTCCTATCATTCCATTATCTGAGCCCAAGAGGTTTATAACAACAAGATAAGTTCACTGTTTAATGACACTTTTTATTTGGTGGCACATAGCATGCTGAAGATCATTTTATCTGTAGAGCATGCACTGAATGTATAGTCACAAAGGTGATTAAAATCAATATAACCACTGTATACTTCAGAGTAAGGTATTCTAATGATCACTAACAAAATATGTTTTATTGAAGAGTACAGCACCAGTTTCTGGTTTGGCAATAGAGAAGGTCACAGATAAGGCATTCAAATTACTTAACTATGTACTTTAGTGATCAGATTATCACTACCCAGCAAAATTCATTTGGGTGCATCAACTGCAGCCTTTCATACTTGCAAATGTTTAGGATTATTATAAATTTAATCTTAACTTTAATTTCTAATGGATTTGTTTTAATACAATGTTCAAGGAAGCAAATCTGAAACTTGGAGCAAGAATCTATGGAACCTGGTACAGAATGGAAGCCTGTTGAAGTAATGGATTAAGAAAGATTACTTGAAGTCAGTTACAAGATACATCTGGCCCAGATGCCTATGACCTAAACCTCTCACCCAAGGGCACCGAGTCTGGAGAGCTTCCTGGCCTCTTACTTCATGCCACATTTATGTGGCTAGGAAGTTCCTAGAGTTCTCATTATACAGTAATCCCCCATTGCCATGGAACTTTATTGCCTTAGAAAAGTGGAAGTTTTGCTCAGGTACCAGGGAAAGGATAGACAGTTTTTCCTAGAGATATTGTTGGCACCAACTTGAGAATAATTGAAGGAATGTACAGGGAATAGAGCTACAAGATTGGAAGTGGAGGGAAAGGGGCAGAGAAGATATCAGGAGTAGGTTAAGAATTCTGGCTGCCAGCCAATAGCTGGTATTAGGCAAGAGAAAACAGTTCATGGGGTAGTTTGAGAAGGGGGTTGCATATCCACAAAAAGGAAGAGAAGTTTGATTTGAGTTTTTTGTATTTTTAAACTAAAAAGCTGATGTCCTCACCAGTCATGCATGTCCCAAATCCGCTGTAGCCAGACCACCCCATTCTGAGGTTCCGAGTTAGCAAAAAAAAAAAAAAAAAAACCCACAAACACCTTCTTGAGTATTTTTTTCCTCCAACTCAGAAATGGAGTATGAACTAAATCTCACCAAGGTTTTTGAATGTACTTCATTTGAAGTTTCCAGGACAACCCATTTGAAATAAGACATTGCAAAGACATAAAACAGTCTTTAAGGTGATCATCACATACTTTTTTCTTCCATCTTAGAAAACAGCTTGTATAAATTATTCAAGTGTAAGCAAAAAATTATAACTCGTGGCCAGAAGACATCAGCCAAAATGTAAGTTAGCTCTGAAGCTCCTTGGGGCTAGTGATGGCAGAAAAGAAGCCTCAAATATGGAGGTGAATGCACCTATAGTGTCTTAAAATAAAACATGCACTGCTACAAGCCCCAAAATACATCCCTTCTTCCTCCCTCCCTCCTGACTCCAATACCTCAAAATATACCCTAGCCTTTAGAAATGCAAAAGCCTAGCACAAAAGTTATTCGTTCAAATGACTGGGTAAACAGAACTTTTTGCAAGGCTGCAAAACCGTGCAACCTGAACTTCAAAAAGAAGCCAATCCATACCATAAGCACTCTGGGGGAAAAGAGATAGGTTGTTGAACTAAATTATCAGCTTCCTAAAGAAGCTTTTAACAAAAACATTTATTCAATTATTCAAACTTTTTGCCTTGGATGAAAGGCTGTCAATCAGTAAGCCTCAACAATCCTATCACCATTTTCCAAATACATGAACTGAAGTGAATGAACATGCGACTTTTGCAATGGATAGCTGGGAATAGAGCCCAGATCTCAACTGTCTATCCTATCACTAACCACTAGTTCAAAGGTCCCAAAACTGGTCCACAGGAGGACTTCGGGCTAGTCTACACTCGCAATGCTAAAGCATTGCCGCAGCACTGGGAGAGAGCTCTCCCAGCGCTCTAACAAAAAAAACAACAACCCACCTCAACAAGGGGCATAGCTCCCAGCGCTGGGGCAGTTTACACTGGCGCTTTACAGCGCTACAACTTCTGTGCTCGGGGGGGGGGGGGGGGTGTTTTTTCACACCCCTGAGCGAGAAAGTTGCAGCGATGTTAATTGCCAGTGTAGACAAGCCCTTAATGATGGTACACAGGGAGCAGGCCATGTTTCACCATGCTTGCTCTCCTCCTGGATTCTACTCAGTGGAAAAGTGGAAGGGGAGGGGAAGTTAAGAGCAAAAAGTAGTGTGTGCAGTTATCACTTATCACTCTAAAGGCAACAATATAGACTTTCCCAACATTACTTTTCCATGCAGATTCTGTTGTTGCCACAGGAATGTCATACAACCTTGCCTAGAAGAGAAGATTTTTCACAAGGATCTGACAAAGTGATCCACGCTGTGACAATCTGAGAACCCCGCAGCACTAGACAGCTCACTTCAGACCAGAGAAGCAGATCTTTTGTTCAATACAAAACTAAGAATGGGGCGATTAAGGAGGAGAGTGGACAGGAATCGGAAGTCTATTAAATGGAAGTCTGTCAAAAGAAACCATAATATTTATAAGTTATACATTTACATTAATGAAGTTTTAGGTATAGGAAGCAGTTAACATTTGCAGAAACATACTACTCACTACAATCTAGGATCAAATAAGCCTTAAATGTTTGTAGAGGAAATAAGAAGTTTGAGAAAATACAGACTGCAAAATCTTGGGCACGGGCTACTCTATTTTACTCCAGGGGAGGCGGTCCTTGAGATCAGAAGGACAGGTTGCAATCAGTCCCAGAGACACAGATGAAGGAGCAAAAAACTCAGAGGCCAAAGACTAGTTAAATCGTCTGCTTGAGAAAGGAAACCATGTCTTTCCAGAGACACTAACCCAGAGGCAGGCACTGCCAAGTTAATGTGAACTTGAAAACACACATTTTCATTACTTTGTTATGAAACCTAGAAAGCTATGCACTCATATATGAGTTAAGTAAATTTACTTGTGAAAAGGACAGATTATTTCTGATGAATTATATAACTGACATAACCTCTGAACTTTTATTAAACAAATCTTCAAGATTAATTTGAAGCATCAGTAGGACAAACTGGTTGGCTACCAACAGTGTAAATGGAGAAAACAAAAATTTACAGCTTGCTCTTGAATCCTTGGATATTATCTGTATATAAAAAGCCATGATACATGGGTTCTTCAAGAAAAAGCATTTCACGCTCTTGAGATTAGTGACAAGGTTGTTTTATACCAACTAGCTTTCATTCTGCTTTACAACAGAAAGCAAAGTCATCTCCAAGTCAAGAGTTTGAACGTTTTCCCCATTCCAATTAAGGCTGACAGTACTTTAGTTTGAACACTATTGTATCTATCATTGTGGACAGAAATAATCCTACTTTCAGTAAATTTTAAAAGTAAATATTTTCCAATTAACTTTAGAAGGCTTTAAGATGCATGCAAATGTTTGTTTTGGGACATTTTAACAGAATCAGTCCAAGGGAGAATAAAGAATTTCAGGGAATTGAAAAATATACAGTTTGCACAAAAAGACTGCATCATTGAGCAATAAAATACAACAAATGTCCGAGAAAGACAACTCAGGAGTAGAATTGTGTGGCACCAACATGGACAAATATTTTCCCAGAAACATAATATGCTATATAACAATGCATTATTGCTAATTAGCTGGATTGCAGAAAGTCAGGATTTGTGTTAGCTTCCTTAACATAAGCATGACATATTTAAGTTTTATCAATGAAATGAAATGCCACTTGCTACCCTGACTAGATATTATCTCTAAAATTTTTGCAACAATAAACATAACAGATGCAGGCCCGAACATTACATTTTAGGAGAATACAAGAACTGGGTTTGAGTGCTCAGTACTGAGTACATCAACTTGCTCATGAACGGACTACATATTACACATGAGGAATATCAGTGATTACCAGACTCCAAGTTTAACTACTGTAAAGGCAGGTCTCCCTTCGCTGAAAAGATTGTGATGTACAGAAAGCAAAAAAAAAAAAAAAAAAAAAAGTGTCTTTCAAACATCTTACTTACTCATGCTCAGCCACATCAGGTAAATAAGCGACATCACTTTGTGCTGGATGGGCCATAAAAACAACATCCAGATCATCAAAAGCACCAGCTGCTATGAGATCTATTTTGCCACCTCCACCTTCTTCTGCAGGAGTTCCCAGCACAGTGATCTAGAAGAGGTTATAGGGGTCAACAAAATTGTCAACAACCTGATTTTGTTGTGCACAGTAGTGTTGTACATGTTGATCCCAGGATGTTACGGAGACATGGTGGATGAGGCAATATCTTTTATTAGACCAACTTCTGTTGGTGAGAGAGAAAAAATTTCATGTTTACACAGACCAGTGGAGGGGGCCTCTGTCATCCCTACCCTGTAACCTGGGGTGCTTTGCAATGCCCTGCTGCTGTAGCCTCCAACCCTGACTGCTCACGAACAGCCACACCTTGCAGTGTAACAAAGGCTGATGAGAACTAGGATGTCACTGGCAGGCTGCAGTTACATAAACACACTTTAAGAAAACATTCCAGTGTCTCCCTCGCCCAAAGAAGCCGGTCCAATAAAAGACATTACCTACCTCACCCACCTTGTCTTTCTAAAAACCTGACTGGCAGAAAAATAAACCCCGCAGGGATGGGCCAGGGACTGTGCTTAGATTAAATACTGAGTAGACATGCTGGAGACCGTGGCTTCTTGGTGCCTTTGATGGCCAGGGAGAGAGCTCAGCCTGGGAAATGAGAAGTTGTTTTGTGCAGCAACGGGATGGGAACCAAATCGGGCCAGCTCCCCTCATTCCCGGGCAGGTTCCGCCTCGAGCGACGGATCGCCCCCCTCCCTCGCCGGGTCTCACCTTCACCGCGGCGGGGAGCGGCTGGGGCAGACTCTCCAGGGCGCCCTTCACGCCCAGGGCCGCGGCCGCCCCCACCTCGGCGATGAGGTTATGGCCGCAGGCGTGTCCGATCCCGGGCAGCGCATCGTACTCGCACAGGAAACCCAAGTGCAGCGGCCGCGAGGCCGGGGCGGCGGGGCCCCACTCGGCCCGGAAAGCCGTGTCCAGCTTGTAGTGCGGCTGCACGGCCCAGGCGGCCCCCGGCAGCTCGGCGCACGAGAAGAAGCGGGTCATGGCGCCGTGCGCCTGGTGCTCTTCGTAGGCCAGCTCGGGGCGGCTCCAGATCTCCCGGCTCAGGGCGCTCAGCCGCTCGGCGCTCAGCTCGATGCACTCAGCCGCCCGCTGCTTCAGCTTCTCCAGCGCTGCCGGGGACACGGCGGCGGCACCGCTCTGCGCCGGCTCCTGCGGCCCCATGAAGCCGCCGCAAGAGGTGGGTGGCTCGGAAACGGCTGGAGTCCGCCTTGCCCTGAGCATCAGCAGGCGCGAGCTCCACGCCAGCGGGTCTGTCGGAGCTCAACGGCCGGCGCTGCCTCACAAATATCCCCTTTCGCCTGAGGACTTGCTGAGCAATGTACCGCGCTGGGAGGGGTCTGTAGTGGTGCACGATCCAATAACACATCGAGGAGAGGCAGAGGGCGGGGCTTCCCCACAGCTTTCTGTCTCTGAGCCCAATACCCAAGGCTGTGCTGTGGGGTACTGAGTTGGGGGGGAAGCTCTGGCACCTAAGGGTGGGTGATGGATTTCTCTCCCTGATGCAATGGCCTGTTAAGATGGTCAGTGGGTGGGGGGGATAGCTCAGGGTTTTTTGAGCATTGGCCTGCTTAAACCAAGGGTTGTGAGTTCAATCCTTGAGCAGGGCCAGTTCCAGGCACCAGCTTCTCAAACAGGTGCTTGGGGCAGCCACTCCAGAGAGGGGTGGCACATCCAGGTATTCAGCAGCAATTCAGCAGACAGTCCCTCAGTCCACCTGGGAGTGAAGGACCTCCCACCGAATTGCCATCACAATCACAGCTTTTTTTTTTTTTTTTTTTTTTGGCTGCTTGGGGCGGCCAAAACCCTGGAGCTGGCCCTGTCCTTGAGGGCAGTGCTGTAACAAGGGTGAGGTGAGTGAGGCACTTGCCTGGGGCACCTAAAGCTGAGGGGCGCATAAAAGCCCCAGAGCCTCCCTGCCCAAAGGAAAGCTGCTGCTGCCTTGGCAACAGGATACCAGCAGGCAGCCAGCTAAGGCAGCTACTGCACTTTGGGAGGAGGCACACACATACTTCGCAGCCCTCCCTTCCCCCGGCACCCACCTGGAGGAGATGCCGAGGGGGCTTCTGGTGGGAGACAGACAGGATCACCTGCAGCCGGTGGACCTCACTCACCTGACCAGCTGCTGGGGCTTCAGTGAGCGTACTGTTTGACCCTGTGATCCACCCAGGGCCGGCTCCAGGCACCAGCCTACCAAGCATGTGCTTGGGGCGGCATCTGGAGGGGGGCGGCGCTCACCCGGGGAGAGCGGAGCTGCAGTGGGCTCTCCGCTCTCCTCCCGGCGCTTCGGCTGGCCGGGGAGAGCGGGGCTGCGGCCGGGCTCGGCGCCCTCCTCCCGGCGCTCCCCGCCAGGGGGCGGTGGGAGGCTTTTTTGCCTGGGGTGGCAAAAAAGCCAGAGACGCCCTGGATCCACCCCCCGACCCACCCCAGCCACCATTCCTGCAAACTGGGCAAGGGGCAGCCCCATCCCCCACCCCCAGTGAGGCTATGGCAAGGGGCAGCAGGGGAGGAAGGAAGCCACATGTAATGGCAGTCCCCAGCGTCCGGCCCCCAAACTCCAGCCCAGAGCCTGCACCCCAGACCTCCTCCCCCCACCCAAACTCCCTCGCAGAGCCTTAGGCAGGTGTGCCTCCAGAGTTTGGGACGGGGCTCTGAGCGTTCTGGGCACCACCAAAATTTCTACAAACCTGCCGCCCCTGATACTTGGAGGTGGGGTGAGGAGGAAGTGAGCGGCGAGTCAGTGCATGGAGGGGGGCATCCATTTTCAGTATTTTAATTTTTGGTACTACATTGATTGACTGCTGTGTGCATTAATATAGTGACCTCCTGGGTCTTTGAATGAGGCTTTATACTTTGGGAGGGGGCGAGCCGGGGGTGAGCAGGTGGGCAAATGGCGGGTGGGCAAAGAGGCAAGCAGTGAGCCATGGCGAGTTGCAGGACCTCATCAGTGTTTGGGGGAGGAAGCTGTCCAGTCCCAGCTGCACTCCAGCTGTAGGAATTACGATACCTTTGGGCAGATATCAAGGGCCTTGATGGAAAGGGGCCATGACCAGGATGCTCTGCAGTGCAGGATTAAAGTGAAGGAGCTGCAGAATGCCTACCGCAAAGCCCGCGAGGCAAACGGCCGCTCGGGTGCTCCCCCCGCAACCTGCCAATTCTACAAAGAGCTGGACGCGATACTTGGGGGTGACCCCACCTCCACTCCGAGCACCACCATGGACACTTCAGAGCGGGGGGAGGAGGAGGAGGAAAGCGGGAGTGAGGTTGCTGGGGTGGGGGGAGACACCCCAGAATCCCTGGAGGCAGGCAGCCAGGAGCTCTTCTCGAGCCAGGGGGAAGGTGGCCACTCGCAGCGGCCGGTACTTGGTGAAGGACAAACAGAAGAGCAGGTTACCGGTAAGCGGCTTTTTTTTCGGGAAGGAATTTTTTCAGGAGAGGAGGGTTAGGGCTGCATGCATGCCTAGATGCGGAATAGCGCATTGATGTGGTCTATCACATCGCGGTAATTGGCCTCGATAATCTCTTCTAAAGTCTCATCCAGAACGTGGGTAATGCGCTTGCGCAGGTTTCTTGGGAGAGCCACTGTGGTCCTTGTCCCTGTCAGGCTAATGTGTCCACGCCACTGTGCCATGAGGGGCGGGGGGACCATTGCTGCACACAGGCAAGCTGCATATGGGCCAGGGCGGAAGCCGCATTGCAGTAGAAGACCCTCCCTTGCTTCCCAGGTCACCCTCAGCAGCGAGATATCTTCCAGGATGAACTCCTGTGGAAAATGTTGGGACAGTGTTCAGTGTAGGTGCCCCCTGCAGCTGTTGGCTCTCCCCAAGGCACAGAAACCCAGAGGACAGTACGGCCCTGAAACAATCAGTCCCCCTTACTCACCATTTTGGGGCTCCCGTGGGTTATGTGCGCTCTCTTTGGGACGGGAAAATTATGCTATTGTGTAGACAGTGTGTGCCCTCCTTAAGTGTGGGGGAATCATTACTGTGTCTGGTATAAACAATGCTGCCTCTGTTAAGTGTTGCATTTTGGCTTATAGTTGCAACCTTGAGATCTCAGCCATCCGTGTTATCACCGGCTGAAAGACTGCAAAAACTCCAGAAGAGACCCCGAAAAAGCAAAGAAGAGATGCTGCAAGAAGTGATGCATCAATCTCTTAAAGAGAATCAAAAAGCGCAGGAGTGGCAGGAGAGTGAAAGCAGGATCCGCAAGGAAAGCTCAGCGCACCGGAAGCAAAGCACGGATAGGCTGATAAGCATCATGGAGTGCCAAGCGGACTCTATCCAGGCGCTCGTAGCCATGCAGGCGGAGCACTACCGCGTCCGCCCCTCCCTCCCCCCCGCAGCCCTTGTCTCAAAACTCTTTGCCTTGTGCCCCCATGTCACCTCCAACCCACTTTCCCCAACTTCCGGGTTCTTACCACCACCAGCTGCCTCCAACACCTGTATCTTCACCAACCAGCCCTGAGAACTACGATCCTTACCCTCTGCACTCAACCCCCATCACCATGCAGTATAACCATCCTGAAGTGCAGCCCTCATTGCACCGTACTCCAGACAGGACATACGCAAATCTGTGATTGTACCGTTCCCCACTCCACCTCCTTGCCCTTTCTGATTCCCAAACAGTTGTGTTTCTTTTCAATAAATAGATTTTTTGGCTTTGAAAACATTATTTATTATTGCATAAAGTAAAAGAAACAGGCACTGCAAATCAGCTTAGCAAACACAGATTCCTACTAACATTGTAACCACTGCACTTCACTCCCGTGCAGGGCACCAGACATTATTGCTGGTTTTCTGCCTCAAATTGCTCCCTCAAGGCATCCCTAATCCTTGCAGCCCTGTGCTGGGCCCCTCTGATAGCCCTGCTCTCTGGCTGTGCAAATTCAGCCTCCAGGTGTTGAACATCGGAGGTCCATGCCTGACTGAATCTTTCACCCTTCCCTTCACAAATATTATGGAAGGTACAGCATGTGCATATAACTGCGGGGATGCTGTTTTCGGCCAAGTCCAGCTTCCCATACAGAGATCGCCAGCAGCCCTTTAAACAGCCAAAAGCACACTCCACAGTCATTCGGCACCGGCTCAGCCTGTAGTTGAACCGTTCCTTGCTGCTGTCAAGGCTCCCTGTGTAGGGTTTCATGAACCACGGCATTAACAGGTAAGTGGGGTCTCCAAGGATCACAATGGGCATTTCTATTTCCACTACTGTGATCTTCCGCTCTGGGAAAAAAGTCCCAGCCTGCAGCTTCCTGAACAGGCCAGTGTTCCGAAAGATGTGTGCATCATGCACCTTTCCGGGCCAGCCTGCGTTAATGTCAATGAAACGCCCACGGTTATCCACAAGCGCCTGGAGAACCATAGAGAAATACCCCTTCCGATTAACGTACTCGGATGCTAGGTGGGGTGGTGCCAGAATAGGAATATGCATCCCATCTATCGCCCTTCCACAGTTAGGGAAACCCATTTGTGCAAAGCCATCCACAATGTCCTGCACGTTACCCGGAGTCACGGTTCTTCTGAGCAGGATGCGATTAATAGCCCTGCAAACCTGCATCAACATAATTCCAATGGTCGACTTTCCCACTCCAAACTGGTTTGTGACCGATCGGTAGCTGTCTGGAGTTGCCAGCTTCCAGATCGCAATAAATACCCGCTTCTCCACTGGCAGGGCAGCTTTCAATCTCGTGTCCTTGCGCTGCAGGGTGGGGGCAAGCTCCTCACACAGTCCCATGAAAGTGGCTTTTCTCATCCGAAAGTTCTGCAGCCACTGCTCGTCATCCCAGACTTGCATGACTATGTGATCCCATCACTCAGTGCTTGGTTCCCGAGCCCAAAAGCGGCGTTTCACAATGCTGAGCCTGTCCATGAATGCCACAAGCAATTTCGTGTCGTACACGTTACGCGACTGGACATCATCGTCGGACTCCTTACTGTCACTTTGGATCTTAAGGAATAGCTTGACTGCCAAACGTGACGTGCTGGCGAGACTCGTCAGCATATTCCTCAGCAGTTCGGGCTCCATTTCCCGCAGACCGAAATGGAACACAGATCGCGCTGCACAGAAACCGTTGAAAGATGACGTTGAAAGATGGCGCCAAGTGTGGACGGAAACATGGGGATTGCTGGGATGCAAAGCGATGCATCACGGGGCGTTGGGACAGGACCCAGAATGTCCCGCACCCCCAACCACCTTCCCACAACCCACGCCGCCAGAATGGGAAGAGGTGCTCTGTGGGATAGCTGCCCATAATGCACCGCTCCCAATGCCACTGCAAGTGCCACAAATGTGGCCACGACAGTGCGCTGGCAGCTGTCAGTGTGGACAGACTGCAGTGCTTTCCCTACTCAGCTGTACGAAGGCAGGTTTAACTCACATGGCTGTACATCTGCAAGTGTAGCCATACCCTTATTGTCCTTGGTCTAGCTCCCAGCCCCTCTCCAAGGGTTGCAGCTGTCTGGAGGTGCCTGCCTTCCCCACCTTCCTCATTCACACCTCATTCATTCAACAGGGCAATTGATTACAAAGTGGGGGGAAGATCTTATTCAACTTCTAGCAAAAAGACATTTTTCCTTTACCTTAATTATACTACCTTATACAAAAATGCATAATGCAGAGATTTATCTACAACTGCATTGATTGACTGCTGTGTGCAGAAATATAGTGACCCCTGGGTCTTTGAATGAGGCTTTATACTTTGGGAGGGGGTGAGCCGGGGGTGAGCGGGTGGGCAAGTGGCGGGTGGGCAAAGAGGCGAGCAGTGAGCCAGCAGGGGTTCTAGGGGCGGGCATGGGGGTTTCTGGCAGGGGAGGGAGAAGGTGAAAGGAGGCGAGTGGTGGGTGGGGGACTGACTAGGAGGGATGCAGCAGGCCAGCGGGGGGTTAGGGGATGAAGAGGGGTGTGATGATGGAGCTGAGCAGGGAGGGGGTGGGTCCCATTTTACTGCTGTGATCTGGTCACCCTATGCGTGCCATTTCTTCCCCCCTCCCCTCCCAAACCTCCCTTTTCGGCCCACAGCTGTTTCGGCGGGGCGGCTGTGACGTTATTGACATAAACTGGGACCATATAGATCATTGTTGCAACCAAGGTCCTGTAGTGGCACCCAAATCTTGTATAAAGGGGGTCAAATGGGGTGTCTAGGACAAGGTTATGGTTTACTGGTTATGATTATGCTGTCTATATGTGTGTATCAGTTTTGTAGTTGAAGTTATGAATATTGGCTCTATACTGTCTGTATGGCAAACTTATGCTATGCTTCTGGGTGACATCCCAGACAAGCTGAGATTAGCTCTGCCTAGCCTGCTTGATGGCCCATTAAGGACCATCAGCTATACAATGGACCCATTGAGAGAAGGCAGATACGCCTTGTACCTCAGCAAAGTATGCAGGGACTGGCCCATGTGACTCCAGACTCCATGTTGCTGTAATTTTCCACAGTAAGAACAAAGAGGTGATCTTACACCTGGAAAAGACTATATAAGGCTGATGCCTGATCTCCATCTTGTCTTCAATCCTGCTTCTTACCTCTGGAGGAACTTTGCTACAAGCTGAAGCTTTGAACAAAGGACTGAGGACCCATCCCAGCGGGGGATGTATTCCAGAGACTTGATCTGAACCTGCAGTTTATTCCATCGCAGCTGCAAGCCTGAACCAAGAACTTTGCCATTACTGTATGTAATTGATTCCATTTAACCAATTCTAACTCTCATCTCTATCTTTCTCCTTTTATGAATAAACCTTTAGATTTTAGATTCTAAAGAATCGGCTACAGCGTGATTTGTGGGTAAGATCTGATTTGTATATTGACCTGGGTCTGGGGCTTGGTCCTTTGGGATCAGGAGAACCTTTTTCTTTTACTGGGGTATTGGTTTTCATAACCATTTGTCCCCATAACGAGTGGTACTGGTGGTAATACTGGGAAACTGGAGTATCTAAGGAGATTGCTTGTGGGACTTGCAGTTAGCCAGTGGGGTGAGACTGAAGTCCTCTTAGTCTGGCTGGTTTGGTTTGCCTTAGAGGTGGAAAAAACCCCAGCCTTGGGCTGTAACTGCCCTATTTGAGCAATTTGTCCTGAGTTGGCACTCTCAGTTGGGTTCCGCCAGAACCGCATTGTCACAGTGGCGTAGTCGTGCTTGGATCCACAGAACCAGGTCAATTAAGCTTTGGGTCAGAACCCCACGCTATCCAAATTTGAATTTTGGGATTGAGAGTTTTGTTGGTTAAAGAGCTGCTGCAATGGCTGAGCAAAGAGCATATGAGGGACTTGGGAAAAAAGCCCTGGAAAATTTGTGTTCAGAAAAGAGGATAAGCTTTAGAAAGAAAGCTACAAAGGAAGAATTGAGAAATTTGCTAATAGCCAGTGATCAGGGGGCAAGAGCACAGCCCTTACCTGAGGCTGCAGAAGAGGCAGAAAAAATTAGGATGCAAAGGGTGACAAGTAAACTGCAATTTGAGCATGAACAGAAGCTAGCAGATCTTCGATTGCTGGAGAAGCACAAAATAGCAGAGTTAGAAAGAGAGAGAGAGAAAGAGGCTGCCGAGAGAGAGAAAGAGGCTGCTGAGAGAGAGAAAGAAGCTGATCAAAGAAAGAAGGAGGCTGATGAGAGAGAAGAGAGAGCCCGTAAGGGGCGTCTAGAGCTGCTCGCTGCTGAGCAGGAGACTCACAGGATGGAACAGGAGACGGCCAGACTTCAGCTCCAAGTAATGGAAGAGCGGAGAAAGTCATCCCCACCTGGTACTCCACTTCCCCCCCGCCATGAGAAAAACTGGGAAAGGATGTGTCCCATTTACAATGATACTGAGGATATAGAGGAGTTTTTGTCTACCTTTGAACGGCTCTGCAATCTGTACCAGATCCCTGAGGGTCAGCGAATGCCTGTCCTGCTAACCAGACTGACTGGAAAAGCCAGGGAGGTGTTTAATGACTTGGGGGAACAAGAAGCATTAAATTATGAGCGGTTTAAGGATTCTGTGTTAAGGCGATTCAAGGTTACTCCTGAATCTTACAGAGTTAAGTTTAGAGAGTTTAAAATGCCTAAGGATTGTACTTTTGTAGAATGTGCTCATAAGCTGATGGGTTTTGTTAAAAAGTGGGTTATGGGAGCAAAGGTTCATGGGAGTTTTGAAAAACTGCTGGATTTAATAACTTTGGAACAGTTCTTAGACATTGTGCCTGACAATGTGAGAGCAGCTGTGTGTGACAGGGACCCTGAGTCAGTCCTACGGGCAGCAGAGATTGCTGATGCCCATACCCAAAACAGGGCTCGAGAAGGGTGTAAAACCCCGGGGAAAACTGATCACCATTCTCCCCAGTTCAAGAGGAGGGAAGGATTTAAAAATAAACCTGACTCTTCTAAAGGAGTTCAAGGGGGCCCGGAGGGTAGGAACTCACATCCCCAGCAGGTTACATGCTATCGCTGTGGTATGCTGGGCCACATGAGACCAGACTGCCCGACACTGAAGGGCAGCCCAAAACCAGCAACCCCAAATGCCACGGCCAATGCTAACCCTGTTGTTGTAAACTCACAGGCAAGCCACACAGAGCCCAGCATTGGTGCCCTGTGTGCAAATGCTGTTTCTGTTGTCTCTGAAGGATTTGACCTTAAAACTCACATTAAAGCTAAATATGGGAAAAATAATGCAGAGTTTATTAGCAGTGCAGAAGTGAATGGAGTGAGGTGTATGGCATGGAGGGACACCGCAGCAGATATTACTCTGGTTAAAGCAAGTCTGGTCAGGAAGGAAGATTATTTGCCAGGTGAAGATGTAACTGTTGTAGCCTTATCTAAGTATTTTGTCAGGGTGCCTTTGGCTAAAATCCACCTGAAATGGAAGGGATGGGAGGGCACCATGGTTGTGGGAGTAAAAGACATAATCCCTAAGGATATTATGATTGGAAATGATATTAAAGCTATGGTCAGTCAAGTTAATACAAACCAGGCACAAGAGAGGATTGATCCTAAGGTTGTGCCTATGGAGGGTTTCTCCAAAAGTTTGTCTTTGGAAAGTAGCTGTTTGGCTGTGAATGAAGTTTCTGAATGTCTATCTAATGTCTCAGAAGTAAATCTGGAATTAGATCAAGCGAAGGGAGAGGAGAACAAGGAGATTTTGGATGAGCCTAGGCAGTCTTGTGAGCTGATGGCTTTATCTAGTCAGCAGTTTGGGAAGGCAAGGAGAGTGGAAGATGGGTGCCCCTATACCTTATCTGTTTCCTGTGCGAAGAATAGTGACAGTGAAGGAAATGTGCCTGTGTCTGTCAGGGGTGTTGACTTGCCTATGGAGGAAGCTACCCCAGTCTCCAAGCAGTTGTCTGTGAACAGCCCGGTGTGCTGGGACAAGGGAAATGAAATCCCAGACAGTATGTCTAGTAAAGGAAAATGCGTCTCCAACTCTTTTTTGTCTGTGGAGCAGACAGAAGGTGCCTTTCGGCCTGTGATGGTTGAGAGTAATTTAGTTGTCTCAGAGTTGGTTCTGGATTCAACCAAAGCCCAGGAAGGGAATGGTCCTAAGTTTGCATCTGCTGGGGAGAATGGCCCCGTAACTAGGTTGCATCCAGTTAGTGGCTTAGCAAAATCCCAGAGACCAAACAGTTCTGTTGCTTGTATTTTGCCTGTTGCTCATGTGTGGTTGGAAAAGGGTGTAACAACTCTGTCTGATCAGGGTGATACCCTAGCCAGGGCACAAGGAGAGCAGAAAGGTAATTTGGTTGTGTTACCTACGGACAGTTTAACAACTTGTAGCAAAAAGGAAAAAATTCCTAAGCTTGTGTGTGGCAAAGAGAAGGGAAGTATTTCTAACCTTTTATCTAGGAAGTCTATGGGTTCGCCTGAAAGGGGATTGTGTAGAAATCTGCCTGATGGGCCAAAGGTGATCCTGAATATAAGTAAGATCCAGACAGAGTCTGTTGTTGCTCAGGAAAGTGTGCCTTTAGAGCAAGCCCTAGGTGAAGAGGGTAAGGGCAGAATTTCTGTGAGGGGTGAATTGCTGCTTAGAAAAGCTCCTGGAGAAAGGAATCCTCATGGTACTCGGTGCAAGCAGTTCCCTGCAATTGAAGGGTGTGAGAGTGATTTAATCAAGGAAGTTTCAGTTCCTAGCAGCCAAAAATTGTCTGTTGTGAAGGGATCCACTAACTTTCCTTGTAAAAGATCCAGTGTGGGTAGCTTTGAGAAGGTCTCAGAGGAAGTAAAAGTTGTTAAGGGATTGAGGCATCCCTATAACCAAGTGGCTGTGTGGGGCCAACTTGTTGGGGAGACAATGGTGTTGGAACAGGAATGTCTCCTTTCTGATTCTTTAAATGAGCAGTTTGTGCTTCAGGGTTTGAGGACAGATTTGGTTACTGATGTGTCAGAGCAGAGCAGTTTTATGGCTAAATGCTTGAGGATGCGGGGGAGAGGAAGCAAACTCTCACCCGCAGACTCTTTGGATTTGTGTGGTATCTCTTTAAGACAGAGTCCAGCCTTGGAGATGATAGCAGTTACGAATATGAAAACTGGTGGACTGGCTCTGGTCTGGGGTAGTGCAAATTACTTGCCTGGCTGGGAAAGGAAGGACTTGCTAATAGCTGTTAGCAAAGAGGGCCCACCCCATCAGCCAGTGAATTCTGTTAAGCAAGAGAAATCAGGGTTTGATCCTGCAGGACAAGGAGGAAAGAGAAAACTGAATTTTGCAAAGGGAAGCCACAGGTTGACCCTAAAATGCCCAAACTCCAATGGTATTGAGCCAAAGGGGTGGCATGACAAACATGACTGTAGATGGACACTTGCAATGAACTTGTTGTTATTGCTAAATTTTGTAATTAATGTGTTGCTATTGCCACAAACGGTAAAAATATACAATGTGCCTAATCTTTTGGAGAATTCATTGAACATGTTAAAAGGAATACATGAAAACACACGTTATGTTAAAAGGCCTTGTTACACTGGGGTTTCACAGGCAATGCATATAAACAATATGGGAACTTTTCACAGGGGAAAGGACATTCCAGACCTAATGTGCTGTATGAAAAGGAAAACTGAGGCACACTACCATATTGCTTTCATGGCTAAATGCCAAGATTCCTGGACTATGAAGAACATTAATATCTGCATTTATGCGATGTTAATTGGGTTCCAAACATTGGCCCGAGCTTGTATGGATAAAGTAGCAGTTTTCTTTAGCTCTTGGCAAGATCACATGGCACATACAGGAACCATGCTGCCAGAGCAGATCCAATCCACTATTGTTCTAACTAAGTGTTACCTTGAGTTTGTAAAGAGGTTCAATCATGTTATTGAACATGACTTTGATGAACCATTTCTGTTATACACTGGTACGGCTTCTAACCCAATACTAGCTGTAGTGAGACAGAACCCAGGATGGGGAGCTCTTGGGATGCAGTCAGTGATGTTTGTGTCATCCCTTCCTGCATCAATTTTGCGTTGGGGGTGTGACGTTATTGACATAAACTGGGACCATATAGATCATTGTTGCAACCAAGGTCCTGTAAAAAAACAACAAAGAGTCTGGTGGCACCTTAAAGACTAACAGATTTATTTGGGCATAAGCTTTCGTGAGTAAAAACCTCACTTCTTCGGATGCATCCGAAGAAGTGAGGTTTTTACTCACGAAAGCTTATGCCCAAATAAATCTGTTAGTCTTTAAGGTGCCACCAGACTCTTTGTTGTTTTTGTAGATACAGACTAACACGGCTACCCCCTGATACTTGACAAGGTCCTGTAGTGGCACCCAAATCTTGTATAAAGGGGGTCAAATGGGGTGTCTAGGACAAGGTTATGGTTTACTGGTTATGATTATGCTGTCTATATGTGTGTATCAGTTTTGTAGTTGAAGTTATGAATATTGGCTCTATACTGTCTGTATGGCAAACTTATGCTATGCTTCTGGGTGACATCCCAGACAAGCTGAGATTAGCTCTGCCTAGCCTGCTTGATGGCCCATTAAGGACCATCAGCTATACAATGGACCCATTGAGAGAAGGCAGATACGCCTTGTACCTCAGCAAAGTATGCAGGGACTGGCCCATGTGACTCCAGACTCCATGTTGCTGTAATTTTCCACAGTAAGAACAAAGAGGTGATCTTACACCTGGAAAAGACTATATAAGGCTGATGCCTGATCTCCATCTTGTCTTCAATCCTGCTTCTTACCTCTGGAGGAACTTTGCTACAAGCTGAAGCTTTGAACAAAGGACTGAGGACCCATCCCAGCGGGGGATGTATTCCAGAGACTTGATCTGAACCTGCAGTTTATTCCATCGCAGCTGCAAGCCTGAACCAAGAACTTTGCCATTACTGTATGTAATTGATTCCATTTAACCAATTCTAACTCTCATCTCTATCTTTCTCCTTTTATGAATAAACCTTTAGATTTTAGATTCTAAAGAATCGGCTACAGCGTGATTTGTGGGTAAGATCTGATTTGTATATTGACCTGGGTCTGGGGCTTGGTCCTTTGGGATCAGGAGAACCTTTTTCTTTTACTGGGGTATTGGTTTTCATAACCATTTGTCCCCATAACGAGTGGTACTGGTGGTAATACTGGGAAACTGGAGTATCTAAGGAGATTGCTTGTGGGACTTGCAGTTAGCCAGTGGGGTGAGACTGAAGTCCTCTTAGTCTGGCTGGTTTGGTTTGCCTTAGAGGTGGAAAAAACCCCAGCCTTGGGCTGTAACTGCCCTATTTGAGCAATTTGTCCTGAGTTGGCACTCTCAGTTGGGTTCCGCCAGAACCGCATTGTCACAGCGGCTCTGGGGAAGGAGGGTTTGTTTCCACGGAGCGGGCGGTGCTTGGGGGGGGGCTGCGATTTGGGGGGGCTGGGCGGCGCTGGGGGGGGCGCAATTTTATATTCTTGCCTCGGGCGCAAAAATAGCTAGTTACAGCTCTGCTTGAGGGGGCCACTTAGGGATCTGGGGCAAAATCAGTACTTGGTCCTGCTAGTGAAGGCAGGGGGCTGGACTCAATGACCTTGCAGGGTCCATTCCAGTTCTATGAGATAGGTATATCTCCATATATACTGAGTGTGGGGAGGCTCTGTGACCTGGGTTCCAAGGTGGTCAGACTGGATGGTCACAATGGTCCAGGCTGTCCATTTGTCCAGTTTTAAACCCCACCATTCTGCTAGTCCAACCTTTGTCCCCTGGCTGGTACAGAGATAAAACCAGACATGGTTTTGTCTGGTATGACAGGGACCTGACTGCACCACTCCACCCCCACCAGCGTGACCTCGCACACACCACATATATAACAACCTTTTATATATTTGGAGACTGTTATCATATCCCCCTCTCAGTCTTATTTTCTTTACGCTAAGTTCCCAATTCTTTCGATCTTTCCTTATATATCATGTTTTCTAAACCTCTTATTCCTGTTGCCTTCCTCTGAACTCTCCAGTTTATTCACTTCTTTCTCAATGTTTGGTGCCCCAAACTACACATAGTGCTCTAGCTGAGACCTTATCAGTGCTAAATGGAGCTGAACAATTAGCTCCTGTGTCTCGCATATGACACTTTGATTAATATAACCCAGAATGGCATTTGCCTTTTTCACAACAGCATCACACTGTTGACTCATATTCAATTTGTGATCCATTATAACCCCCTGATCCTTTTCTGCAATACTGCTGTCTAGCCAGTTATTCCCCATTTTGTATTTATACGCTTGATTTTTCCTTCCTAACTGAAGTACTTGTCTTTATTGAATTTCATCTTATTGATTTCAGGCCAGTTCTCCAATATATCAAGATCATTTTGAATTCTAATCTGTTCCTCCAAAGTGCTTGCAACCCCTCCCAGCTTGGTGTCACCTACAAATTTGGTAAGCATACTCTCAACAACATGGATGGTGGAGTAAATAAAAAATATTGAATGGTACCAAATCTAGGACAGATCCCTGCGGGACCCCACTTGGTATGTCCTCTGAGTCTGACAGTGAATCATTCATAACTACTCTTTGAGTATAGTTGTGCACCTCCTTATAGTAATTTCATCTAGACCACATTTCCCTAGTTTGCTTATGTGACCATCATGTGGGACTGTGACAGAAGCCTTACTAAAATCCAGATATATCACACCTACTTCTTCCCCTCATCCAGTAGGCCTGTTATGTTATGAGGTATAGAGAATTGATAAGAAATATTAAAAACTTCAGGAAAAAGTTCATGAGTGGCAGAGCTAAGGACAATAGAGTTTGAAAAGTATATTAGGAACAAAAGAAATCCTACCAATTGTATAGGGGGTATAGACGTAACACTGAATGGAGATGGTGACATTGTTAATAATGATGCAGAAAGTGTTCAGTAAATGTTTCTGTTCAGTATTTCGAAATAAGCAGGATGATATAATCATATCACAAGGATGATTAAATACTTTCCACCTGATCAACAGGCCCAGGCAACTTGCATTGAAGAGACCTAAAACAGTTGGCTAAGCAAATCTCTGGCCCACTAATGTTAATTTTTAATACATTTTGGAGTACTTGGGAAATTCCAGAAGACTATAAGAGTACTAATATTGTGCCCACATTCAAAAAGTGAAAGCTGGATGACCATGCTGGTTAGCCTTACCTCAATCTTGGGCAAAATAATGGAAAGCTGATACAGGATTCAATTGTTAAAGAGCAGGAATATAATTTATGCCAGTCAAAATGGGTTTTATAGAAATAGGTCTTGTCAGATAAATCAGATTTCATTCTTTGATGAAATTACAAGTTTAGTTCATGAAGGTTTGAGCTGTGGTGCAGCCTCTTTTGGTTGAGGATACACAGCTCCACTTAGACAATTTGGTCTTTAGTTTAAGAGTATTCTTGGATTCCTTGCTGACATTAAGCTCACACATTTGGGCTAGGATACTCCATCCCCTTCTGGTGGATGATGACCTGGCCTCAGTTATTCATCCCTTCATTACTTCTTGTCTGGACTATAGCAATGTGATATACCCTGGCATGAAGCCACCAGCATATAGAAAACTCCAACTATTACAGAATGCTGCAGCACATCCCCTCAGAAACATAAGCTACCGTGAACACATAACACCGGTCCTCTGCTCTCTACACTAGCTTCCCAGAGAATTTCAAATCAAGTTCAAGGTCTTGGTCATTATCTTCAAGGCGCTCCATGGTCTGGGCCCAGGATATCTAGAGACTGCCTAAAGCGCTGCAGTGCAGACCATGGTCAACTACATTCATCTAGCACAATGGAACTCTCTACAATAAGAGAGTCTTGTAAAGCTTGTCTGTGTGGGAGACAGAACTTTCTGAAGGGCCAGACTGAGACTGGAATTAATTTCCTCAGGAACTGAGGACCATACCAAACCTAGCAAACTTCCGCTCCAAGTGAGAGGTGCATTTCTTTTGACCTGTCTTCTCTAACCTAAACACATAGCACCATGTATATTTAAATAAATAATACAAAACAAACCTAAAACCCCGCCAAAAACACACACACTACACTGCACATACTTCTGTCCCTTGACAGAGAGTGAGAGAACAACCAGTGCATCACAGATGTGTAGTCACATTGCTTGTTGCTAGGGCCCTACAAAATTCACCGCCATGAAAAACACATCACGGACCATGAAATCTGGTCTTCCCCCTGTGAAATCTGGTCTTTTGTGTACTTTTACCCTATACTATATAGATTTTATAGGGGAAATCTCAGTTTCTCAAATTTGGGGTCCTGATTCAAAAGGGAGTTTCGGGGGGGGGGTGGTCACTAGTTTATTTTAGGGGAGTCACGGTATTGCAACCCTCACTTATGTGCTGCCTTCAGAGCTGGGCAGCCGGAGATGGCGGCTGCTGACTGAGGGCCCAGCAGTAGCACAGAAGTAAGGGTGGCAATACCATATCATGCCACCTTTACTTCTGTGCTGCTGCTGGTGGCAGCGCTGCCTTCCGAGCTAGGCTCCCAGGCACAGCCACCATTCTCCAGCAGCTCAGCTCTGAAAGCAGCGCTGCCGCCAGCAGCAGTGCAGAAGTAAGGGTAGCAGTACTGCAAACCTGCCTTGTAATAACCTTGCAACCCTCCCCACACATAGACACACAACTGCTTTTTGGGTCAAGACCCCTACAATTAGAACACCGTGAAATTTCAGGTTTAAATAGCTGAAATCATGAAATTTACAATTTTTTTAATCCTATGACCGTGAAATTGACCAAAATGGGCCGTGAATTTGGTAGGACCCTACTAATTGCACTGCTAGAAGGTGCTCAGATACTACAGTGTGAGCACAGTATAAGAGCCTATATAGAACAGAAATAGATGTAATATATTTTGATTTTTGTAAGGGATTTGACTTAGTACCGCACAACACTCTGATTAAAAAGTTAGCACTATACAGCATCAATAAAGCACACGTTAAATTAATTAAGAACTGGCTAATAGCCAGCTTCTAAGAGGAGGGGGAGCAAACATAAAAAAGCGCCCCCCCTTGGCTCCTCCTCTGGCCATGCCCCCCTTGGCTCCTCCTCCGGCCGCACCGTCCCTCCCCCCCATGGCTCCTCCGCCCTGCCGTGCTACCCCCGTGGTCTACCCCCACTTGCTATTCCGGCCGCGGCTGCCAGCCGCATGCTGCACCCCCCGCTCCTCCGGCCGCGGCTGCATGCCGCGCCCCCCCCGCTCCTCCGCCACTTTTGGAAAGGCGGGGGAAGCGGCTGCTTTCCCTGCACCCCGCTAGCTACGCTACTGGCTGGAGGCAGTGCGAGTCGGGCACAGATGCGCTCAGATTTCAGGGTAATGAGGGACTTCAACATCTCTGTCTGCCCTCCAGGAGCTTTATCATTGCTCATGCCCCTGGGTCTTTTCCTGGCTATCCAGCCTGAGTCTTTCATTGATTGTCTCCCTCCATGCTTTTGCTTCACTAAGTGCTGCATCTGTTGACAGCAGCACTTTGCAAAACATATCCTCCTTACTCTTCCTGGGTCGGCACCTTATCTGACGGAGGCACTCCACCGGTGTGGAGGAGTGATTCCTCAAGGGCACATCTGCATAAGCCAAAGAAACAATGAACAGTGATAGTATTAAGTATCAGAGGGGTAGCTGTGTTAGTCTGGATCTGTAAAAAGCAACAAAGAGTCCTGTGGCACCTTTAAGACAAACAGATGTATTGGAGCATAAGCTTTCGTGGGTGACAAAGTGGGTATTCACCCACGAAAGCTTATGCTCCAATAGATCTGTTAGTCTTAAAGGTGCCACAGGACTCAGTGATAGTATTGTGAGTGCACTCACAGCCATGGATCAGAAAAGTTACACACACCTCTTTCTCACTGTCCCTTGGCTAGCACACAGGTCAGGACATCTCTCGGGATCAGAACAACTAAGGCCCAACAGCATTCCATTAGATGCCGGAATCCCAGGAGATGGTGGGAATGGCAGCCATGATAAAGCTTGTTGCACTGGTTGTTGGCAGACAGCTGCTTCTTCTGCTTGATTTTCCCTGTAAAGGCTTTTCTTTTAAGATCACAAAAGGGAGTTATGGGCAGAATAGCCCATCCCCTCACTATTTTGTTCACAAATTAGGCCTAATTTCTGACATACTAATTTTGGTCCATTGAGTTCCAATTCCACACTTGTTTACCATGCATAATATTAACACAGTCTTTGAATTACATCACTAGGCCTTTACATTTGGACTAATTCAGTCTGTCTCCCTTTTGCACCTTTTTTATAGGTTATTGTGACATTTTATAAACTTTCACTCATTTCTCACAATTGACCTCAAAATTAGGGTAAATTTGTAGGCCCAATTATCAAAAGAGTACTAAAGGGCTCTTTAATCTAGCGGAGAAAGAAATAACAAGAACCAGTAGCTGGAAATTGAAGTCAGACAAATTCAAATGAGAAATTAGGCAGAATTGTTTTTAACAGTGAGTGTGACTACCCATTGGAATAAACTACCAAGGAAAATGTGGCTTCTCCATCTCCTAATAGAGGGGAGGGATAGCATTGGCCTGCTAAACCCAAGGTTGTGAGTTCAATCCTTGAGGGGGCCATTTAAGGATCTGGGGCAAAATAATCTGTGAGGGATAATCTGTGAAGGCAGGGGACTGGACTTGATGACCTCTCAAGGTCCCTTCCAGTTCTACATTTCTATGATTCTAATGTCTTCAGATCAAGACTGGATACCATTCTGGAAGATGTGCTTTAGTTAACCCACACATTATTACCTAGCTTAATACTGTGGTAACTGGATGAAATTCTATGGCCTGTGATATACCGGAGGTCAGACTACATGAATGATGGTCCCTTATTGCCTGAAAATCTATAAATCTATTAAATCGTTTTACCGGCCCTTCTGCATGCCCACTTTTATAGATTCATAGATTCATAGATTCTAGGACTGGAAGGGACCTCGAGAGGTCATCGAGTCCAGTCCCCTGCCCGCATGGCAGGACCAAATACTGTCTAGACCATCCCTGATAGACATTTATCTAACCTACTTTTAAATATCTCCAGAGATGGAGATTCCACAACCTCCCTAGGCAATTTATTCCAGTGTTTAACCACCCTGACAGTTAGGAACTTTTTCCTAATGTCCAACCTAGACCTCCCTTGCTGCAGTTTAAACCCATTGCTTCTGGTTCTATCCTTAGAGGCTAAGGTGAACAAGTTTTCTCCCTCCTCCTTATGACACCCTTTTAAATACCTGAAAACTGCTATCATGTCCCCTCTCAGTCTTCTCTTTTCCAAACTAAACAAACCCAATTCTTTCAGCCTTCCTTCATAGGTCATGTTCTCAAGACCTTTAATCATTCTTGTTGCTCTTCTCTGGACCCGCTCCAATTTCTCCACATCTTTTTTAAAATGCGGTGCCCAGAACTGGACACAATACTCCAGCTGAGGCCTAACCAGAGCAGAGTAGAGCGGAAGAATGACTTCTCGTGTCTTGCTCACAACACACCTGTTAATACATCCCAGAATCATGTTTGCTTTTTTTGCAACAGCATCACACTGTTGACTCATATTTAGCTTGTGGTCCACTATAACCCCTAGATCCCTTTCTGCCGTACTCCTTCCTAGACCGTCTCTTCCCATTCTGTATGTGTGAAACTGATTTTTCCTTCCTAGGTGGAGCACTTTGCATTTGTCTTTGTTAAACTTCATCCTGTTTACCTCAGCCCATTTCTCCAATTTGTCCAGATCATTTTGAATTATGACCCTGTCCTCCAAAGCAGTTGCAATCCCTCCCAGTTTGGTATCATTCGCAAACTTAATAAGCGTACTTTCTATGCCAATATCTAAGTCGTTGATGAAGATATTGAACAGCGCCGGTCCCAAAACAGACCCCTGCGGTACCCCACTCGTTATGCCTTTCCAGCAGGATTGGGAACCATTAATAACAACTCTCTGAGTACGGTTATCCAGCCAGTTATGCACCCACCTTATAGTAGCCCCATCTAAATTGTATTTGCCTAGTTTATCGATAAGAATATCATGCGAGACTGTATCAAACGCCTTACTAAAGTCTAGGTATACCACATCCACAGCTTCACCCTTATCCACAAGGCTCGTTATCCTATCAAAGAAAGCTATCAGATTGGTTTGACATGATTTGTTCTTCACAAATCCATGCTGGCTGTTCCCTATCACCTTACCACCTTCCAAGTGTTTGCAGATGATTTCCTTAATTACTTGCTCCATTATCTTCCCTGGCACAGAAGTTAAACTAACTGGTCTGTAGTTTCCTGGGTTGTTTTTATTTCCCTTTTTATAGATGGGCACTATATTTGCCCTTTTCCAGTCTTCTGGAATCTCTCCCGTCTCCCATGATCTTCCAAAGATAATAGCTAGAGGCTCAGATACCTCCTCTATTAGCTCCTTGAGTATTCTAGGATGCATTTCATCAGGCCCTGGTGACTTGCAGGCATCTAACTTTTCTAAGTGATTTTTAACTTGTTTTTTTTTATTTTATCTGCTAAACCTACCCCCTTCCCATTAGCATTCACTATGTTAGGCATTCCTTCAGACTTCTCGGTGAAGACCGAAACAAAGAAGTCATTTAGCATCTCTGCCATTTCCAAGTTTCCTGTTACTGTTTCTCCTTCTTCACTAAGCAGTGGGCCTACCCTGTCTTTGGTCTTCCTCTTGCTTCTAATGTATTGATAAAAAGTCTTCTTGTTTCCCTTTATTCCCGTAGCTAGTTTGAGCTCATTTTTTGCCTTTGCCTTTCTAATCTTGCCCCTGCATTCCTGTGTTGTTTGCCTATATTCATCCTTTGTAATCTGTCCTAGTTTCCATTTTTTATATGACTCCTTTTTATTTTTTAGATCATGCAAGATCTCGTGGTTAAGCCAAGGTGGTCTTTTGCCACATTTTCTATCTTTCCTAACCAGCGGAATAGCTTGCTTTTGGGCCCTTAATAGTGTCCCTTTGAAAAACTGCCAACTCTCCTCAGTTGTTTTTCCCCTCAGTCTTGATTCCCATGGGACCTTACCTATCAGCTCTCTGAGCTTACCAAAGTCTGCCTTCCTGAAATCCATTGTCTCTATTTTGCTGTTCTCCCTTCTACCCTTCCTTAGAATTGCAAACTCTATGATTTCATGATCACTTTCACCCAGGCTGCCTTCTACTTTCAAATTCTCAACGAGTTCCTCCCTATTTGTTAAAATCAAGTCTAGAACAGCTTCCCCCCTAGTAGCTTTTTCAACCTTCTGAAATAAAAAGTTGTCTCCAATGCAGTCCAAGAATTTGTTGGATAGTCTGTGCCCCGCTGTGTTATTTTCCCAACATATATCCGGATAGTTGAAGTCCCCCATCACCACCAAATCTTGGGCTTTGGATGATTTTGTTAGTTGCTTAAAAAAAGCCTCATCCACCTCTTCCACCTGGTTAGGTGGCCTGTAGTAGACTCCTAGCATGACATCTCCCTTGTTTTTTACCCCTTTTAGCCTAACCCAGAGACTCTCAACACTTCCGTCTCCTATGTCCATCTCTACCTCAGTCCAAGTGTGTACATTTTTAATATATAAGGCAACACCTCCTCCCTTTTTCCCCTGTCTATCCTTCCTGAGCAAGCTGTACCCATCCACACCAACATTCCAATCATGTGTATTATCCCACCAAGTTTCAGTGATGCCAACAATGTCATAGTTGTATTTATTTATTAGCACTTCCAGTTCTTCCTGCTTATTCCCCATACTTCTCGCATTTGTATATAGGCATCTAAGATACTGGTTTGATCTTTCCTCCCAGTTTTGTCCTGACCCTCCTTTCTCTCTGACAATATAGCCCACACTCCCTCTCGTTTCCGACCCATCTCCCCAGTCTCCATGTTCCCCACTTACCTGTGGGCTTTGCTCACCTGTCCCCATCGAACCTAGTTTAAAGCCCTCCTCACTAGGTTAGCCAGTCTGTGTCCAAATAGGGTCTTTCCTCTCCTCGAAAGGTGAACGCCATCTCTGCCTAGCAGTCCTTCCTCGAATAGCATCCCGTGGTCTAGGAAGCCAAAGCCCTCCTGGCGACACCATCTTCGCAGCCAGGCATTCACCTCCATGATGCATCTGTCTCTGCCCGGGCCCCTACCTTTGACAGGAAGAATCGAAGAGAATACGACCTGCACTCCAAACTCCTTCACCCGTACTCCCAGAGCCCTGTAGTCACTCTTGATCCGCTCAGTGTCACACCGCGCAGTATCATTTGTGCCCACATGGATGAGTAGCATGGGGTAGTAGTCAGAGGGCTGGATAATCCTCGACAATGCCTCCGTAACGTCTCGGATACGGGCTCCCGGCAGGCAGGATACCTCCCGAGATGAAATGTCAGGGTGACAGATGGGTGCCTCCGTCCCCCTCAGCAGAGAGTCTCCGACCACCACTACCCTACGTTTCCTATTCGCAGTGGTGGCAGCAGACCTCCCAGCCTTAGGGGACATTTATCAAAATGTCCTCCTCTGTGTGGATATTTGGTGTAGCCGTTAGTTGTGTTAGGATTATACTTCCTTATGGAGAGTCAGACAGCACGAAATTATGCAAGAATTCATGAAGAAACTTCCCTTGTGTGCAAAATAGGGCCTAACAATAGAAGTAACAATTGTTCAATTAATTAAAATAGTTTTGTTACAATAAATAGCAACTTCTTTATTTATTTTACAATTTCAGAGTCAAAGTGCAATGGATTATATCAATTGAGTAAATGTCATTTCATCAATGGTGAACCGTGCATCTTACTTATTACACTTGCTGTTATGTCAGATCACAGAAAAATTCAAACATTGGGCCCACTACTATTTCCATCACCAATTTCTGGGTACGATGGGAAGAACCATTAATTGAAGATTGAAAAAAAAGACTTTGCATTTTGGTTCTCATACCAAATTATTGAATTGTGGTTTTTTTAAATACTAATCACTGACTATTCAGAGAATGAGATACCCCTACACAGAAAAACCCTTTATCTGCCCTGTGTAACTCTTTGCCATGTAACTCAGATGTAGCATTAATATGTAAAATAATGTTTCAAATATTGATTACTTCAACAGAGGTCATCAAAATTATTTGCATAAAATTGACTTTATTAAAGCAAAGGTGTCATTACAGGTACAAAGTTGTTGGAATAACAGCACTTGCAACCATTTTCTATGTTTCCACAAACTTGGTCAAACTGAGAGCTGGCATTTCTGTGTTAGAATTTTAGAATTAAAAAGGAAAAGTCAAAGACAGATGCCAAGCCAAAGATCAGAGACATAGATGCAGCCATGAATCAAGCCAAAGGTCAGAGATAGAGTCAGGAGTCAAGCCAGGCAGGGCCGGCTCCAGGCATCAGCATTCCAAGCAGGTGCTTGGGGCGGCAATCTGCAAGGGGCAGTAGTCCATGTGTTTTTGCCGCCCCGAGCAGCGCACCGAATTGCCGCCACGGACGGCGAGGGCAGTCCTTGTGCCATTAGAGCGGCACACGCGTTTCTGCGGCGGCAATTCAGCGGCAGCTTCTGTCTTCCGGCTGAACAAAGAAGCTGCCGACGAATTGCTGCCGCCGCAGAAACGCATGTGCCGCCCTAACTGCACACAGACTGCCTTCCCCCCCGTCCGCGGCGGCAATTCAGCACACTGCTTGGGGCGGCAAAAACAGTAGAGCCAGCCCTGAAGCCAGGGATCAGAGTCAGCATTGGGGGTAAAGAGTAGGAGCAGGGACCAGAAGTGAAGTAGAGTTGCCCATCCTCCAGGATTGTCCTGGAGTCTCCAGGAATTAAAGATTAATCTTTAATTAAAGATTATGTCATGTGATGAAACCTCCAGGAATACGTCCACCAAAATTGGCAACCTAACCTGGAGTGAGGCAGGAACCAGGAACAGACAGATGTCTGGGATAAGGAGGACAGGAACCAGGAACAGACTGGGAGGCAGGAACTGTAATGAGAGATTTTGCTTTTAGCTTTTTTGAAAACCCTTGCAACACCTTGATAGAGACTGTTAGAGAAAAACTGAAAAAGGGGTTTAAATATCATAAAAATTTCACCTCTCCCCATTGATATAATTAAGGTGGTGATAGTATCAGGACACTTTAATTTGCATGAAACAGTAATTAGTTCTAAATGTAAAGCTTTAAATAAGTAGAAATTAATGATAGTTTAAAATTAGAAAATCCAAAATGGTGGAGACGGGGATGATGTAGTTTAAATTTAGAGAGTGGAAAATTCCATCCTCAAAAGGAGGAGCTCTGCTTTGCTAAAAATAACCTCAGAGGGAGGGGCCTTTCTAAAGATAACATTGTGGGGGAGGAGCTCTGTATCTAAAAAAGGATGACCTTAGGGGAGAGGATAGAAACTGATTGGCTGAGATGAGCTGACCTTCAGAGACAACCAGAAGGTGTGGAGTTTTTGTGGGCCAAGAAGCAGCTACCTGCAGAGACAACAGCAGCAGAACCTTCCAGAAGGCAGCAGCTTCTGACGCTGCTACAAAGCAGCTACCTGTAGGAACAGCAGCAACTGAATCTTCTAGAAGGCAGAGCAGCTACAATATTAGCCACTAGAAGGCAGTTGTCCTTCTGCCACTATACACCCCTCTGCAGTTCCTGAGACAGGCAGCCACTGTGACCTGCCAAAGACAGCAGCAACCATCATCTCCAGGTGCTGACACCATCCTTTCTGATACTGACAGAGCAGAAGAACCCTCAGATTAGTCAGAGGGATTCTGGGTGTGAGTGTAAGTCGGATTTTCCTATATTTTGTAAAGGAGTGCCTGGGTGTGTTTGTCAATAAAGCTGAATGCCTGTTTCTGAGTGAAATCTACCCCACCCCATTCTGTGACTGGTTGGCCCCCACTTGCAGAATGGCAATACTAAATTACAATATCCTTTAACTCCCATTCCATGTTTGCCCCAACTAAGCCACCCCGAACCTGCTGTGGGGAAGGTGAAAAAACTCCCACTTCACCTAAGCCAATCTGGCGGTGAGGGAAAAATTCCTTCCCAGCCCCCCGAGAAAGGAGCAACTAGCAGTGCCCACAGCGGATCCTGACCACACCTGATATTTCACTACTTTCATGGGTGGCAGAGGGCTGCTGCTCCGCCTGGTCCAGGTAAAGCGGGCTTCTCCTGCTTGGCATGTACTTACATAACCTCCTCTTTCTTCAGTCACCTGACAGAAAGGGTATCTCCACACTGACCTGCTCTGTGGCTGCTGCAAAATCATTCCATGTCTCTCTATCCTTTAAAGCAATAAACACCTTCCTCCAGCAAGCCAGACAACATGTGCACAAAGAGTGGGATCCACCTGTACAGAAGATCTTGAAGAATTACAGTTATTGTAACTGTTCTTTAAATGTGCTTGATACATAATAAATAAAAATATTAAACCCATCCTGTTCTCAAGCAAAAATTTAGCTAAACTGATATTCAGGTTGAGATTGCATATTGGTAATGTAAAGGGTTTTAACCCTCCCTCCTCACAACCCCTTCCTCAAGTGTTGTAAACTCTGGAAATATTGAGTTAAAATTAAATTTAAAAGAAAGAATTAAGGCACCCAAGAAACCTTAATTCTTTGCCAGCAGTGATGATCTGAAGGGGTATAAAACAGAGGCTACCCTATCTGTACATAATGTGTTGTTTCATCTCAGTGACCACAAATACTAGAACACTAAGGGCATGTCTACACGTACAGCACTGCAGTGGCACAGAGATGTACTGATGCAGCTGTTTCGCTGCAGCGCATCTGGTGAAGATGCTCTATGCCGATGGCAGAGAGCTTTCCTGTCAGCATACTAAATCACCTCTGTGAACAGCAGAAGCTATGTCGGCAGGAGAATCTGTCCCAACGACATAGTGCTGTGCACATAAGCACTTATGTTGGTGTAACTCGGGGTAGGCAACCTATGGCATGCGTGCCGAAGGCGGCACGCGAGCTGATTTTCAGTGGCACTCACACTGCCCGCGTCCTGACCACCAGTCTGGGGGGGGCTCTGCATTTTAATTTAATTTTAAATGAAGCTTTTTAAACAGTTTAAAAACTTATTTACTTTACATACAACAATAGTTTAGTTATATGTTAGACTTATAGAAAGAAACCTTCTAAAAACGTTAAAATGTACTACTGGCACGTGAAACCTTAAATTAGAGTGAATAAATGAAAACTCGGCACACCAGTTCTGAAAGGTTGCCGACCCCTGGCATAACTTATGTTGCTCAAGTCAGTGGCTTATTTACACCACTGAGTGACATAAGTTAAGTAGACATAGCCTTAGTCAGGCCTGTGCACAGCCATACTGTGCCCAAATAACATAATCCTTGCTTACTCCCTACTGCTGCTGCACCCGGTCCAGGCAAAAGAGGGCTCCGGCTTCTGCCCTGTGTGTACTTTATAACCTGTTGCCGGCCCTGTCTTCTAGTCACCTGTGGGGATGGGTCAGCATCTCCATGCTCTGCTCAAAAACTGCTGCAAAATCACTCCCTTGTCTCTCTACCCCTTAAAGCAGCGGTACACACCTTCCTCCACCAAGCCAGACAACACCTCCTCCTGATTACTGTGCCTTTTGGTCATTGTGTTGGGAAGGCTAAAACTGAGGAATGACTTAACTGTTTGATCATCCAAACATCTTGATAAGAATAAAAAATGTTTGTTCATTTGCTAAGTGGGAAAGACTGGTGATGGGAAAACCCTATCAATTAAATGAGGGATAAGTAAATTATCAGACAAACTGGAGCTCAGCTGAAACTACTTATTAGCAATCTTAATTTAAAAAAAAATCTTAAAATTATTTTCAAAAATCAAACAGTAGAAAGCCAGAAGGAAATTTAGTTAAACTTGAAAGAAACTCAGGGACGGGCATTCACAGTCAGGCACCCTAACACAATTAACTCTTCTCCTGTAATGAAGCCAGGATTCAATCTTTCCTTCTTTGTTCCTTTCAGATCTAGAATCTGATTTGAAAAATACTTCTTTGTACAAATAAGATGTGCAGACGCAGGACCTCCAATTTTAAGGACTTCTCTATATAAGAAAAATTGCACTGGGTTAACTAAATTTATCTAATTAATTTGGTGTAACACTTGCATAAATGACTTAACTTGAGTTAGCAAATTAATGACCGAAACTAAACCTGTTTATGTGGTTTTAAACTGGTTAAGTATGTCTGAGGCCTTGTTTACACTGGCAAGTTTCTGCACAGTAAAGCAGCTTTGAGCGCTGGAACTCCCGGTGTACACACGCCAAGCCACTTAGTGCACAGAAACTGCACATTTGTAGCATTCTAAAAAAACCACCCTGACGAGAGGCATGCAGCTTTCTGTGCCAGGGCTACAGTGCTGCGATGCCAATGTAGACACTGTGGCGATTACAGCACTGCGACTGGCCTCCGGGAGGTATCCCACAATGCCTGTTCTCACCTCTCTGGTCATCGGTTTGAACTCTACTGCCCTGTCCTCAGGTGACAACCGTCATCCCCACCCCGTACAGTCCTTTACAATTTGGAAAGTCCCCTTCCTGTTTTTCCTGTTTGTTCGGTGATGCGTGCAGGGCCGTCCCTAGTCATTTGGATGCCCTACGCAGCGCCCCCCGCCCCCATGGGTCTGGGAGGCAGGAGCTGTGGGGGGGGCACTTTTGGGGGCCCCGGGCCGGGAGAAGCCCGCTCCACTTCCCTCGCCCCAGCCCCAGCCATGTCACTCAGGGGAGGAGGCTTGGGGGAAGGGATCCCCCCTACACTCACTGGCAGTGGCGGGAAGCGGAGCAGCCCAGCCCCAGCCCGCTCTACTCTGCCAGCTTCCAGCCGTGGCGCTCCGCTTCCCGCCACCGGTGAGAGCCGGAGGCGGTCCTTTCAACAACCCAAACGACATGGCTGGGTCCAGGGCAAAGGAAGCAGAGCGGGCTGAGGCCGCATTTCTCCACTTCCCGCTGCCGGTGAGTGCGGGGGGCGATCCTTTCCTTGCACTCACTGGCGGCGGGAAGCGGAGCGCCGTGGGTGGGAGCTGGCGGAGTAGAGTGGGCTGGGGCCAGGTTGCTCCACTTCCCGCCGCTGCTGGTGAGTGCAGGGTCGCTGGGGGAAGAGGTAGAATAGGGGTGGGCCGGGGGCAGAGCAGGGGAGAAGGGTAAGAGGCAGGGCAGAGGGAGTTGTCTGGGGCCCCACACCCAGGGCCGCCTTTAGGAAGTGTGGGGACCAATTCGACGGGGCCCCGGCAGGGATGACTCACCCGGCAGCGCTCCGGGTCTTCGCTCTTGGTCTTCCGCGGCACTGAAGGACCCGCCGCCGAAGACCCGGTAGGGAACCGCCCGGTGAGTACATCCCCCCCCCATCCGACCCCCACCCAGGTCCTGCCCTTGACTGCCCCCCTCAGAAATCGCAACCCATCAACCCCCCCCGCTCCTTGTCCCCTGACCACTCCTTTCCAAGACCCCCCACCCTAACTGCCCCCCAGGACCCTACCCCCTGCCCAACTCGCCCTGCTCCCTGTCCCCTGACTGCCCCACCACCACCCCGACAGACCCCCGGAACTCCCACGCCTACCCAATCCCCCCCTTCCCCATCCCCTGACCGCCACCCCAGAACCTCTGCCCGATCCAACCCCCCTCACCCGCTCCCCATCCCCAGGACTCCCTGTCCCTGCCTTGTCCAACCCACCCCTGGCCCCGGTCTCTTACCATGCCGCTTACCCCCACCGGAGCAGAGCCGGGGCCAGGACTGGGGCCCGAGCTGGGCCTGGAGCCGCACTGCCCGGCCACGGCCGGGCCGGGACCGGGGCCCGGGCCGGAGCCGCGCCACCTGACCGGGGCCGTGCCACCTGGAGCTGGAGCCACGCCGCCCGACCAGAGTCAAGGCCGGGGCCAGGGCTGGGGCTGGGCCAGAGCCGCACTGCGGGACTGGAGCCGCTCAGCCGGGGCCGTGGCCAGAGGGAGCCGCTCGGTCAGAGCCGGGCCGGGGCTGGTCTGGAGCTGGACTGGGCCGCGCCGCGACTCCCTAGAGCCCTCCTTGCGCCCTCCTCGCCCCAGCTTACCTGCCGCTGTTTGTTTCCAGGCTTCCCGCGTGAACATCTGATTCGCAGAAAGCAGGGGAGGGGGAGGAGAAGCGGGCGGAGCGTTCAGGGGAGGAGGGGGAGGTGAGCTGGGGCCGGGGGCGGGGCGGACAGCTGCCGGAGCTTGGGAACCAGCTCCAGCTCACCACTGGGCGCGGGGCCCTCTTAGGCGCGGGGCCCGAGTCAGGGGAATCGGGGGAATCGGCCTAAAGCCAGCCCTACCCATTCCCCATAGGAACGGCCCTGCCCCTTGCAGGGGGGGCCAGCCAAGGGATAGGTCTGGTCGCCGGAGCTGCTGCGTATGCAGCACACAGCTGCCTAGGACACCATGAAATTTGGGGCAATTTGGTGTCCCAAATTTCATGGTGCCCTACGCTGCTGCATATGCTGTGTATGCCTAAGGACGGCCCTGGATGCGTGCAGTGGTCTCAGCGCATCTCTCCAGGTGGCCATGCCTGCTTCACGCACCTCCGCTTGGAGCAATGCCGAGCTGCTGTACCTCATCGGCATTTGGGGAGAGGAGGCTGTGCAGTCCCAGCTGCGCTCCAGCCATAGGAATTATGATACCTACAGACAGATTTCACGATGCATGACAGAAAGGGGCCATG
Organism: Chrysemys picta bellii; assembly: GCF_011386835.1. Lineage (NCBI taxonomy): Eukaryota > Metazoa > Chordata > Testudines > Emydidae > Chrysemys > Chrysemys picta. Next base: position 70,352,670 of record NC_088793.1, on the reverse strand, counting down.
ACCGGGACACATTTCAGTGTAGGGGAAAAGTGAGGTAGCTGCGGAACACCTACCACAAGACGCGGGAGGCAAACCGCCACGCTGGTGCTGCGCCCACAAACTGCCAGTTCTACAAAGAGCTGGATGTGCTACTCGGTGGCGACCCCACCTCTACTGCAAAGGCCCCTGTGGAAACTTTGTTGGTTCGCGTGCCAGTTGAGAGGTGGACTGAGCCAGAAGGAGGAAATCTTGGTTGAGGATGTGTAGGGGGACCCAAAGGCAGAGGATGACTCGGAGGCCAGAGATGCATGCAGTCAGGAGCTCTTTTCTACCCCAGAGGAGCCTAGCCAGTCACAGCAGTCGGATCTTGGCAAAGTGCAAACAGGAGAGGAGGCCTCTGGCAGGTAGATCTGATTTTGGGAATTGCTGAAGCAAGTTGTTGTGGGCAGGAGGATTGCAGAAAGCAGGCTTGTCTCCCACCGCATGCCTAGCCTGAGCGATGGAACAGGCTGTTGATACGCCCTCACTTCACGGGAATCTCCCTCAGAGATTTCCAGGAAACTCTCGTGGAGATACTGGGTAATCCGCTGCCGCAGGTTCCTTGGCAGAGCTGCTTTGTTTCTTGTCCCATTAATGGTAACTTTCCCGCGCCATTTTGCCATCATGGGTGGGGAGGATGGGGGGACCATTGCTGCACACAGGTGAACCACATAGGGGCCAGGGCGGAAGCTGCAGGCTTGGAGAAGATCCTCCCTTGATTCCCTGCTCACCCTCACCAGCGAGAGATCTTCCATAATAATCATAGCCTATGGAAAGTGTGGAGACAGGAATGATTATCAGGCCCCTCCTATAGTGCTGGCTCTCCCCAAGAGCCACATGCCCAGTGTACAGTAGGGTTCGGGAAGAGTGATTTACCCTGCCTCTGTGGTTACTCACCATTTTGGGGGTCTTGTGGCTCATGTGTGCTTGCCTGGGGTCAGCCAGTTAGTGACAGGTGTGTGAGTACTGGCTGTGTTTTAAAGCACATCAGTGTCTGTGTTGCAAACAATACTGCTTCTGTAAAATGTTGCATTTAAACTTCACAGAGATGACCTTGGGAGCCAGCATCCTTCTGTTATTGGTGGGTGAACGGCTGCACAGAATTAGAAAGTGGCCAAGAAGAACTAAGGAGGACTTTCTCCGTGATGTTATGATGCACTCCGCCGCTGAGAAACAAGAATTGAAGGAGTGGCAGGACAGCAAGAAGAGGGTCCGAAAGGAGAAAGCAGCACACCAGAAAGAAGCCATGAAGCAGCTCTTAAACGTTATGGAGCGCCAAGTTGACATGCTCCAGGAGATACTAGCTCTTCAAACCGAGCAGCTCCGCGCCCATGCTCCCCTGCAGCCACTGTCACAAAACTCTTTCCTATGCGTCACCCACACACTGCCAACACACTGTTATCTACTTCCTGGCTTCACTCTCTAACTGCAGTGGGGGAGGTAGCTCCCTTTTATGGACACCCAGCCAGCCAGTTAGCTATAAAATTCCTCTTAGTAGCTGTTCTCTACTTGCTTTACCTGTAAAGGGTTAACAAGCCCACAGGTAAAAGGAAAGGAGTGGGCACCTGACGAAAAGAGCCAATGGGAGGGCTAGAACTTTTTAAAATTGGGAAAAAACTTCCCTTTGTCTTTCTGTCCTTGTTCTCCGGGAAAGAGGGGAACAGGGCGCAGTTATACTATGAGAAGCTTTAAGCCTGGTATGATCATAAATCATCAGATCATACCTAGAACTACTTATGTGTTACAAATGTGTAAGTAGATTAGGAATGTTTAGAAAATCGTGATTAGGCTTATTTCTGTTTATTTCTTATGGCTAGTGGACTCCTCTGTGCTACCCCAGATGCTTTTGTTTGCTTGTAACCTTTAAGCTGACCCCCAAGAAAGCTATTTTGGGTGCTTAATTTTGGAATTGCTCTTTTAAAATCTAGCAAAAGTCTAAGTTCCAGATGTATTTTCTTTCTTTTTTGTTTTTAATAAAATTTACCTTTTTTAAGAACAGGATTGGATTTTTGGTGTCCTAAAAGGTTTGTGCATATGTTGTTTAATTAGCTGATGGCAACAGCTAATTTCCTTTGTTTTCTTTTTCAGCTCTTCCCCGAAGAGGCGGTGAAAGGTCTTGAGGGTACCCCACAGGAAGAAATTACCAAGTGCACCTTCCTGGGTTCCAAAAGGGGTTTTGCATTTTACCAAGCCAAGGTCAGAGAGAAGCTGTAACCTTGGGAGTTTAATACAAGCCTGGAGTGGCAAGTATTAATTTTTAAAATCCTTGCAGGCCCCCACCTTCTGCACTCAAGGTGCCACAGTGGGGAATCAGCCTTGACACGCAGCATTCCACTTCTCCCTCCTTGCAGTCCAGCACTGTGGACTCCCTCTACCCACTGCATTCAATACCCATCCCTCTGCAGTTTAGCCCTGCTGAAGTACAGCACCCACTACACTGTACTCCAAAGGAGAAGGTTGCGTATGATCCCTAGACATACAAATCTGTAGCCATCCCGGGACCCCTCCTCCTATTGCAAACTTCCCTTCCCCATCTCCATCCCCATCGCTGCCAGGGCCCTCCTTACCCATACACAAAGTATGCAGCTGCGTAGTGCACCAGGAAATTTGGGGCACCAAATTTCCTAGTCCCTTCGCAGCTGCGTGCTGCTCCAGCCCTTGCTCTGCCTCTTCCCCATGGCCCCCGCCCCTACTCCCCCCATCCCCGCCCCCACCCCCAAAGCTCTTCCCCTTCTCCGCCCTGGCCCTGCCTCTTCCCACCCCTGCTCTGCCCCAGCCCTGCCCCCACTCCACCCCTTCCCCAAAGCCCCCACCCCGTCTCTTTCCACCCCTTCCCCTGAGGACTGCAGCAGGGGTCAGGCCTGCACTTACCGGGCAGCAGTAAGTGGAGCAACCTGACCCCAGCCTGCTCCACGCTGCCGGTGAGTGCTGTGGGACGGTTACCCCCCGCTCACAAAGCCTGCTCCTGCCCTCCCGCAGAGGCCTGGGGCCACACATCTTCCCCCTCCCCCCACGGGGTGCGGGGGGGGGGCTGTGTAGGGCACCGAAATGGTTAGGGATGGCCCTGCTCCCTGCTGATGAATGTTGTCTTTTGACTCTCTCATCCGGTTGTTTTCTTTTAATAAAAGAATTGTGTTGGTTTGAAATCAATCTTTATTCCATTAAATGAAAGCAAAAAGAGCACTGCAAAGCAACATATAATAATGTTAACCCCCCTTCATGCATCATGTGCACCAATCACCTCCTAGCACTGCAATCCTGAGCATAGGACTGCAATCCTGAGCATAGCAACAAATATTAGTGGCTTTCAGCTTCAAATTGCTGCCTCAAGGCATCCTGGATCCTTACGGCCCCACACTGTGCCCCTCTAATAGCACTGGTCTCTGGCTGTTCAAACTCAGCCTCCAGGCGCTGAGCCTCTACGGTGCAGCCCTGAGTGAAGCTTTCACCCTTCCCTTCACAGGTATTATGGAGCATACAGCACGTGGCTATAAGCATAGGAATATTGTCATCGGCCAGGTCCAGCTTCCCGTAGAGGCAGTGCTAGTAGGCTTTTAAAAGGCCAAATGCACACTCAACGGTCATTCTGTACTTGCTCAGCCTGTTGTTGAACTGCTCCTTGCTGCTGTCACATTGCCCCATGTATGGCTTCATAAGCAACGGCATTAAGGGCTAGGTGGGGTCTCCCAGGATCACAATGGGCATTTTGACTTCCCCTATGGTAATCTTCTGGTCCGGGAAGAAAGTCCCTGCTTGCAGCTTCCTGAACAGGCCAGGAATGCACCTTTCCGGACCAGCCTGTGTTAATATCTGTTAAACGCCCACAGTGATCCACAAATGCCTGGAGAACCATTTAGAAATACCCCTTTTGATTAATGTACGCTACTCTATGTGGTCAGATGCCAGAATTGGAATATGCGTGCCATCTATCGCCCCTCCGCAGTCAGGGAATCCCATTTGTGCAAAGCTAGCTACAATGTCACGCACGTTGCCCAGAGTCATGGTATTTTGAAGCGGGATGCAATTAATGGCCCTGCACACTTCCATCAACATGACTCCAATGGTAGACTTTCCCACTCCGAACTGGTTAGTGACCGATTGGTAGCAGTCTGGAGTAGCCAGCTTCCACAGTGTCATCTCCACGCACTTCTCCAGCGACAGGGCAGCTCTCATTCTCATGTCCTTGGAGCGAGCTCATCACACAGTCCCATGAATGTGGCTTTCCTCACCCGAAAGTTCTGCAGCCACCGCTCGTCATCCCAGACATGCCTCATGATGTGATCCCACCACACAGTGCTTGTTTCCCGAGCCCAAAAGCGGCATTCCACTGTGGTCAGCACCTCCGTGAATGCCACAAGCAATCTCATGTCGTAGCTACTACGTGTGGTGAGATCAATGTTGCATTCCTCTTACCTTTATAGTTTAAGGAATAACTCCACTGCCACTCATGACGTGTTGGTCAGAGCAAGCAGCATACTGGTCAGCAGTACAGGATCCATTCCTGCAGCCTGAAGAGGCAGAGCACACAGTACACAAACCATTGAAAGATGTCACCAAATGCAGATGGAAGTACAGGGATTGCTGGGCTGCGAAGCAATGCATCACGGGTCATTGGGACAGGACCCAGGATGCCTCACAACCCCCTCTGCCTTCCCACAAGTCTTAGCGGCAGAAGAGAAAGAGGTGCTCTGTAGGATAGCCACCCAGAGTGCACCGCTCTGAATACTGCTGCAAGTGCCACAGTGTGAACACGCTATCGTACAGACAGCTGTCAGTGTGGACACACAACAGCGGTTTCCCTTTAGTGCTCTTTGAGTGGTGCTGTAACTGCCGGCGCTCTGACATTGTAGACATGCCCTCCAGCACTGCAATCTTCCTGGCGCCAAGTGGTAGCAGGATTGTGGGAGCAGCGAAAATGGGGGCAATGCTTCTCCCAAGTCCAGTCCGCAGAGGGAGAAGCAGGCGTTTAGTAATGGGTGGTGGGGAGCGAGTTTCAGGCATTGCTGGGAATCATAACAGATCAGCCAGGATATGGAGGAGGATGGGAGGGGGGGAGGAGCCCCTGTCCTGCCAGCCCATGGCTGCAGTAATAAGGAATTGGTGGGTTTGGTTTCGGCAGACACCTCTGTAAACCCTAGCAGTTGGGTGAGAACAAGGGGAGAGGAGACTCCCCCTTCTCAGCCAGGCATAGCAGGCATGCTACACCAGAGAAGAGACCTAGTGGAGCAGGGAGGACCCAGGTCCCCAGACCCACCTGCCACCCACACCAGGGTTGCAGCCCACTCCCCTGACAGGCCACACAGTCCCACAGAAGGGGCAGTTTTATTGACTCAGGCCACTAGGTCACACGATCTCACGGAAGGGGCAGTTATACTGACTCAAGGGCAGCCTTGAGAGAGGGCAACCTTACTAGGGCCATGCAGCCCTGAGAGAGGGTGGCCCTACCGACTCTTGCCGCTAGGTCATACCACCTTGCTGAGCCAGGCGGCCACACTGACTCTGACCACTAAGTGATACACCCCGGTCGAACGGGGGGGCCACATTGTGAGAAGGGGACGTCACCCTGACTCTGGCCATTAGACCACACAATCTTGAGAGCGGTCATATTGACTTTTAGGGCTAGGCCACACTACCCCAAGACAAAGGGTGGTCATAAGGATGCGACCACAGGGAAGTAATTACACCACCCCACCAGGGATGGGACACACTTGCCCTGCGACAAGCCTCTAGAGCAGGGGTCAGCAACGTTAGGCACGCAGCTCGCCAGGGTAAGCACCCTGGCGGGCCGGGCCAGTTTATTTACCTGCTGACGCGTCAGGTTCGGCCGATCGTGGCCCCCACTGGCCACGGTTCACCGTCCTGAGCCAATGGGGGTGGTGAGAAGCGGCACGGGCGAGCGATGTGCTGGCCGCGGCTTCTCGCCGCCCCCATTGGCCCGGGACAGCGAACTGCGGCCAGTAGGGGCCGTGCTCAGCCGAACCTGCCGCATCAGCAGGTAAATAAACTGGCCCGGCCCGCCAGGGTGCTTACCCTGGCAAGCTGCGTGCCGAACGTTGCCGACCCCTGCTCTAGAGATATGAATCATTAACTCTCCTCAATGGCCTGATATTGTTCACTAATCCCTAAGGCCTTGTCTACACTACAAGTGCTTTGCCTGTGTAACTATAACATCAGAGCTCCCTCGTGTAGTGCAGCTTATGCAGATTTTTTCTGGAAGCATAGTAACACTAGCTCTCTGAGGAAATTAGCTATGCTGGCAGAAAAGGCATAGCTGTCTCTATGCTGGGGGTTTTGCAAGCATAGCTATGTCTGTTTTTTTTCTTTTTCTTTTTTTTAAACATACCTCTGAGGGTGCAATAGTTCCAGAGGATGGGGGGGGGGGGGAAAGCTAATGTTGTATCTATTCAAAAAGGTGCAAATGGTGGACAAAAGCCAGATAGCTTGACAGTGGTGTCATGTAACATCATGAAAAGGCTGACAAAAAATGCAATTAGTAAAGAATTAACAGATGGCAGCATAATTAATGGCAATCAACATGGATTTATGGAAAATGACTTGTCAAACTTGATATCACTTTTGAATGAGATTAAAAGTTTCGTTGACAAAGGTAACTGACTGATTTCTCTAAGGTGGCTGGTTTAGTACCCCATGACATTCAGATTTTAGAGTGCTTCATTGAGCTCTTAAATGGGCTGAAAAGTGGCTGATCTCAAGAAGTGGCTCTAGGGACATTTTTAGTAGAGTCCCAAAGAAATCTTCTTAGCCTCAATCACAGCTGGTAAAGTTTGCAGATGACAAACTGATGGCACAACAAATAAGGACAAGTCAAATATACAAAGCAATCTAGATTATACAGTAAATTGGACTAACTTAAATGTGTTTTTCTAACAACATTTAAAGCACTACATTTAGGAATAAATGTAAGGTGAAAATTATAGGACAGAGGGACAATTTTTGAAAGTGACAAAGTCCTAGGGCTGGGTCTACTGAATTTAATTATAGTAGAACCCCCTTTTATGAACTAATTGGGGGATGGAGTTCATAACATTCAAAAGCTTAACAGAATAGGTACATTACATAAATGAAACATCACTATGCTATGCTACACCACTTTCTTCTTGTCCTTCAAACCAACTTCCAATATACTGAAGACTTCAGAATCTGAAGAGATGTAGACCTATTCATCATTCCCTTTTGCTAGTGATTCTCCCCCCGCCCCACAAAAAAAAAAATTGGAAAAAATGGTTCATAGAACTGGTGGTTTGTAAAATTAATAAAAATTGAAGTTCTACTATATATCAGTTCAGAACAGATTGCTAAATATAATACAAGTATACTAGTATAAAGGAACTTTTATCTTAATGCTTATTTCCATAAATGAAATAGCAGAATTTCTTTTTCTCCCCCATTTAGTTCTAAACTTTTCAGAAGTTCAGAATCATTTTAACTAGTATTGTTATTCTGAACAAAGTCTTAGAACACAGTAACTTTGGAAGTGAATCTTGTGTTATCAGCAGTAGAAGCTGATGTGCAGACAGCCCATATGCATGTTTAACAGTTAGCCTTAACTTACAGTGAAGAATAAAACTTCTTTACTCCATTGAGACTGCAACTTCCTTCAGTAGCTTCTTTTTTTCAGACCCCTACATCTCTAACTGATTTAGTATATTCAAGGCACCAGATGACAGAAATAACCAGTGGGTAAAATTTTCAGACGTGCCTACAAACTGGGACAAATTGAATTTTCCATCCTAAAAGCACTTTCAGATATTCCATTCTCTTCCTTACCTGGCTTGAGATAGCAGTCACCTACAAACCATTCTTAGTGCCACACTGTCCTCACACCAGTGCTCTTTAATTCGAGCTAATTTTAATGACTGTTCTTACTACGTAGATGGTAACAGCCTTGATTTGAGTGCTGCACTATTAATACAGTTATAATTCTCAAACTTAACTGAAGGAAGTTTTAAAACCACATCCTTCAAAACTTCAAATTAATTGCTGTTGTGACTACTGCCTAAGGTTTCATTTGGCATGTATCTGGTACAAGGGCTGTTAGAGCTTGAAATGTTATTTCAAAACTAATGAAAGCTAAAAAACCTCTAGGTATATAATACATTCACACAAGAGACAGACATGCTTAAGGGGAGGCCAAATTATTTTTATTTTATTTTTTTTTAGTAACCAATTGTATTTATGGCAAAAAAAGCTCTGATCCTCCTTTTTAGGAAGTAAGCAGTGCTCAAATTGATGGGTTAGATTCTTTACTCAAATTCAAAAATTAGCTTGGTAACAAAGGGATGAACAAGAATTCCAGATATTATTTCCAGAGCAGAGAGCAACAATTCACATCTGGATGAAAACTCCATGTTTACAATGGATTGTGCCACATATTGCAAAACTTTTCAGTAGTGCATTAAGCCGTTCACAGTTGAATCTGAACCTTGAGATTAAAGAGCTGTTTTCTCCTTTCAAAATTTCATTACCTTGTGCAAATTAGTCAAGTCTTTTCAAGTGTCAAGCACACAGTTAAAGCTGTCCATATTTTATATACAAAACACCTACCATGTGGGCAGTGCAAAATACATCCTTTCATAACAAAACTAAAATGTACCTCTCAAAGTATGAACAAGAATATACACATATTACATGATGTACATTATTTACACAGCCATAAAAAATATAATACAAAAGTTTGTGATTATAAGACTTGACAGTCCTTTTATACTTCATGTTGCAACAAGGCAAGTTTCAATTTCATGGATGGAGTCCTCTTTGTAACTACCCATAAATCTCGAGTTATGCTTGAACTTTTAGGAGAGTTTTTAAATGGACTGCCATCAGCTCCTTATTTTGGTCAGAATATTCAACAGTGCATCCCACCCAGTGACTGGGAGGCTTTGGAAGGACACTAGGAGATGGCGGGTCACTAAACTTTGCCCCAGCATAACTTTCTTTTTGGTTCACTTCAGTCGGAGAACCGGGTTTCTTTGATTTCATGTTTCTGAAGTTCTCAGTGTTATTAAGCGGCTTTTTCTCTTGCTTTTCAATTATCTCAGGCGACACGGAAAGTTGCCAAAAGTTACTTTCATTTTCTTTCACAGATGCGATCTTTGTGAGCGGCATGTTACATTTGCTCTTCTGCTTGTTACTCTTGGGCTGTTCACCCAGGTGTACGCTGTGAACAGGCTGGCAGTGGGGAGCGGGAGCCTTCTCAGACTTGCCCATCTTGTTCTTCAAGAACTGCAGAGACAGAGACAGACATTCAAATAATGCAGGACTCTGCCGCCAAAGAGCACAGCCGGGTGCTGGGAAACAGGGGAATGTCCCTCCGCTCGCCCAGCCAGGAAAAGCGATATCCCCTTATCACCCTACCGCTGTCCGTCACTCCCTCCCACTCCGCGAGTCCCCGGGAACCCAGCGCGCTTCTGGGGTTGGGGGGATCCGAAAGCTCCGGCCCGGACCCCGTCCAGCGCAGGAGCTGAGCGGCCCCCTCCCCATCCAGGCGGGGGCGCGGCTGTAGTGACCGTGGCAGCCGGGCGCCTCCATGGGGCGCTGCACTCCGCACACGTCACCCCCGGGCGCGCGGCCACCAGGCTAAATCCGGCTGTTGCTGGGCGCAGCCGCCAACCGCATTGGTGGATTCCCAGAACCAATCAGCGCGAGCGGCACCTCTTCCCTGCCCCGAGAGAGCGCGAGCGTAACGGAAACTTCCCCTCCCCCCGCCGCCCGAAACGGGGAGAATGGGAACCGCTCCCCGGGGCTCGGAGCCCGGACCCCCCCCCCATACCTCCTTCCTCAGGGGCTTGCTGGGCGCCGGTCTCGGAGGGGCCGATGTGGGGGGCTCCTCGGCCGGGGCGATGGGAACAGCTGGTACTGGGAGAGTGTGAACGTCTCCCGGGCCGGGGGCTCCCAGCGGGGCCCTTCTGCCCAGGCCAGCGCGGTGTTGTTGGTATTGCTGGTAGCGGCTCGGTAGCAGCCCAGAAGGGGTGGGCCGGATCTTTCCCTTTCTCCGCCTCACTCGCTTCAGCGCCGGCCGCGCGCTACCCCCGGGACCCGCCAGGCAGCAGCTGGGCTGGTTCTCGCAGTTGTTGTCCCCCCGCATGAGGCGTTGGAAGAGGCTGGGGGGTAGCCGCCGGGCGTCCTCGGTGCCTGCCGAGAGCCGGGCTAGGAAGGGCGGCGGCGCCGTGGTGGTGACCATGGCGGGAGTCGGGTGTTCGGAGCTGCGCAGGGGGAGAGGAGAGGGCGCTGGGAAGTGGCCGCACAGCGTCCGCAGGGACTTTGTAGGCTTCGATGGTGGTGAAATCCCAGATCTGCTGCTAGGAGAACATGGCGGGGGAGTGAGAGGAACGGCGAGCAGCGCCCCAGTGTTGTTACTCGAGAGGCACACGCCCACTTCCGCCGCCGGACCAATCAATACAGCCTGGCACAGCAAGTGACACGCCTCTTTCTGGCAATGACCAATCCGAAGAGACTGAAGCCGTAATAGGACCGCCCTCGCCAATCCAGAAAGACACAAACACGGCAGGACGAGCCCTCTTCATATCTCCTCCAATCAGAAGAGAGACAAACACAACGCGGCACGCCCCCTGCCCTCAAAACTGGCCAACCCGGAAACCGATAAGCCGAACGAGTCACGTCTTTTTTTGGTAAGCATCTGCCAATCGGATGGGACGCAAACAGAATGGATCCCGCCCCTTTCCTACACTCTAGCCAATCAAGAGGCATAAACATTGAGGAAACACGCCTTCTCGTTACCGGTCCTGGCGAGCGCGGGCACGAGTGCCTGGGGGGAGGAGGGCGCGGGACGGTGGCGGTTATGGCGGAGGGATGCCGCGTTCCTGTCGCGGAAGCAGAGGGGCCCGGGCAGCAGGAGCAGCTTGGGGCCGAGCGGCGCCTCGAGGCGCTGAGCCTGGAGTGCGGAGCGACCGGCGCTGGAGCGCGGCAGCCGGGGGGTCGTAGAGCCACCATCGCCAGCGCGCTGGAGCTGGAGGGCAGCGTGCGCCGCGAGGGCCTCCTCACCCACTTCGTAGCCAGCAACCTGCAGCGGAAGATCCAACGCAGCGCGCCCGCCGCCAGCGCCATCCCCCCCGTAGACCCCGCGGCGCTGCGGGACCTGGTGGCGCTGGCCGGGCAGGTGGCCGCGCAGGTGGATGAGCTGCTGCGCAGCGTGCACTGCGGCCTGCAGGCCCTGACCGCCCTGAGCGTGGGATGCATCCAGACCTACCGCGACGGCGTGGAGAGCTTGGGCGAGGCCGTGGACACCAGCATCCGAGCCATGTACACACTGGTGGCGCGGTGCGAGGAGCTGGACCTGGCCATGCAGCCCGTGCCGGCCTTGGCCAGGCGCATCCGTGACATGAAGGGCATGCTGGAGCGGCTAGAGGGGCTCTGCAAATAGCACCCTGGGGCGGCCGTAACCCCTCAGCCGATGGCCCACGTTGCTCAAACACCATGTGCCTAATCCAACAAGCCATCTGCAGCAGGTGCTGCTCCTTCACACACACCACACCTCCGCATGCGGCAGCTCAGGAGCTGGTCCTATTGGGATCCAGGATTGATACTCGGGGAAAGTTTGCCTCCCATCGAAAGCACTTTATGCTCATCTGCCTTGATCTCTGAGCTGAGGGGTGGCTTTTTCCACTGCTATTTTTGTTGAATGTTTTCTTCTGAAATACCAATGAATAGTTTCACTAAACTTAAATAAAGATATTTGCTATTTTTTCTCCTCCTGTGGTTTCCACTCTAAGTAAAGAATGAGATATTTTGAGTTCTAGTCTCCTCACAACTCTTTCCATAGGTGCTACAGTTCATTTTCCTTAATTTTTTTAGGCCATTTGCGACTTCCTTGTGCATGGAAACAGTTGCAGAATGGGACTCGAAGAGCCTCTAAGACTTCTTTTGGTTGAGGGAACCATGGTAGTCAGGATATACTAATTCTTTGTTTTTGTAGAACTGTTCAGAAGCATAACAGTTTAAAATCATTTACCTTTTAAAACAAACTAGGTGGCATTCCTGTTTTAAATTAGGCCTTTCTGCTTGCCCCCGTGCTTTCTCCACTTCAGCTATGGGATAGTTTGAGCATCTGATACTTTACGTGCTACTAGAGTTGAAAAATAGCTCCATTCTCATGTAGAAGCTAAGATTTGCAGCTGTGTTAAGATGGTTTGGAAAACAGGTTTTAGTTTTAACAGTTATGACAGCCACTAAATTCAGGGAAGATGTTAAAGTGGCAATCAAAGAATTGGTTTTAATTAGTATTATTTCATAAAATACTAGTGCTGTATTATTGGAAAATGGGATATTTTTTTTTTGCCTGCTTTTGTAGTTAAGCAAATAATTGGATTTTAAATTTCTCACTGGTTCCTTGGAATGTAGTAAATCCTGAATATCAAACCACTGTAACTTTCTCTTGTACTCTTGTCATCAAGACAGTGTTGAACCAGTGCCCAGGCATACTAATAGGAGTTACTGTGCTAGTCTGCATGCGGCTATTAAAGCTTTCATTGCGCTTTTCATATGAAGCAGGGCTATTCTCGCCAAATTCTTCTCACCTGAACTTTACTTTCAGTAGAGAAAATAATTCTTTGCTTCTCTTCCTAACAATTGGTGTGCTTTCAATAACACAGAATTAATGCTGGATTGCATTCCACAGATGGCAGCACTTTTTTGATAGGCAAATCAATTCCTTTATAGTTTCTTGAAACTGTTCAAGGTATTTGAATATGACAGGACAAACAGGGCTGTATGGATGTAAAAGGGTCTTTTTTATTGGTTGGTTTTTTTTCATTATGATGGATGTTACCTACAGGTGAGATTAGAAACAAGCTGCATGTTGATGAGTAGAGCCCTTAAATCTGTAGATATCCACATAAGAAAGGCTGTACCGGGTCAGACCAAAGGTCCATCTAGCCCAGTATCCTGTCTATCGACAGTGGCCAATGCCAGGTGCCCCAGAGGGAGTGAACCTAACAGGCTCAAGTGATCTCTCTTCTGCCATCCATCTCCACCCTCTGACAGACAGAGGCTAGGGACAGCATTCCTTACCCGTCCTGGCTAATAGCCATTAATGGACTTAACCACCATGAATTTATCCAGTTCTCTTTTAAACTCTGTTATAGCCTTCACAACCTCCTCCGGTAAGGAGTTCCACAAGTTGACTGTGCGCTGCGTGAAGAAGAACTTCTTTTTATTTGTTTTAAACCTGCTGCCTATTAATTTCATTTGATGATCCCTAGTTCTTGTATTATGGGAATAAGTAAATAACTTTTCCTTATCCACTTTCTCCACATCACTCATGATTTTATATACTTCTATCATATCCCCCCTTAGTCTCCTCTTTTCCAAGCTGAAGAGTCCTAGCCTCTTTAATCTCTCCTCATATGGAACCCATTCCAAACCCTTAATAGTTTTAGTTGCCCTTTTCTGAACCTTTTCTAGTGCCAGTATATCTTTTTTGAGATGAGGAGACCACATCTGTACGCAGTATTGGAGATGAGGGCGTACCATCGATTTATATAAGGGCAATAATATATTCTCAGTCTTATTCTCTATCCCCTTTTTAATGATTCCTAACATCCTGTTTGCTTTTTTGACCGCCTCTGCACACTGTGTGGACATTTTCAGAGAACTATCCACGATGACTCCAAGATCTTTTTCCTGACTTGTTGTAGCTAAATTAGCCCCTATCATATTGTATGTATAGTTGGGGTTATTTTTTCCAATGTGCATTACTTTATATTTATCCACATTAAATTTCATTGGGCAACAAAATGGCAAATCACTTAGTTTTGTGAGATCTTTTCGAAGTTCTTCACAGTCTGCTTTGGTCTTAACTATCTTTAGCAGTTTAGTATCATCTGCAAACTTTGCCACCTCACTGTTTACCCCTTTCTCCAGATCATTTATGAATAAGTTGAATAGGATTGGTCCGAAGACTGACCCTTGGGGAACACCACTAGTTACCCCTCTCCATTCTGAGAATTTACCATTAATTCCTACCCTTTGTTCCCTGTCTTTTAACCAGTTCTCAATCCATGAAAGGACCTAATTTACATAAGAGCCTTTGGTGAGGGACCTTGTCAAAGGCTTTCTGGAAATCTAAGTACACTATGTCCACTGGATCCCCCTTGTCCACATGTTTGTTGACCCTTTCAAAGAATTCTAATAGATTAGTAAGACACGATTTCCCTTTACAGAAACCATGTTGACTATTGCTCAACAGTTTGTTTTTCTATTGTCGGACAATTTTATTCTTAACTATTGTTTCGACTAATTTGCCCGGTACAGACGTTAGACTTACCTGTCTGTAATTGCTGGGATCACCTCTAGAGCCCTTTTAAAATATTGGCATTACATTAGCTAACTTCCAGTCATTGGGTACAGAAGCCGATTTAAAGGACAGGTTACAAACCTTAGTTAACAGTTCCGCAACTTCACATTTGAGTTCTTTCAGAACTCTTGGGTGAATGCCATCTGGTCCTGGTGACTTTTTAATGTTAAGTTTAATGTTAAGTTTATCAATTAACTCCAAAACCTCCTCTCGTGACACTTCAATCCATGACAGTTCCTCAGATTTGTCACCTACAAAAGCCAGCTCAGGTTTGGGAATCTCCCTAACATCCTCAGCCGTGAAGACTGAAGCAAAGAATCCATTTAGTTTCTCCGCAATGACTTTATCGTCTTTAAGCGCTCCTTTTGTATCTGATCATCAAGGGGCCCCACTGGTTGTTTAGCAGGCTTCCTGCTTCTGATGTACTTAAAAAACATTTTGTTATGATCTTTGGAGTTTTTTGCTAGCCGTTCTTCAAACTCCTCTTTGGCTTTTCTTATTACATTCTTGCACTTAATTTGGCAGTGTTTATGCTCCTTTCTATTTGCCTCACTAGGATTTGACTTCCACTTTTTAAAGGAAGTCTTTTTATCTCTCACTGCTTCTTTTACATGGTTCTTAAGCCACGGTGGCTCTTTTTTAGACCATATTTGTGGATTGGATGCAGATACAAATTTTGTATCCATGCTGAGTTCTATTCCTGAGTTCTACTTCACTACCATTCAGGACACAAGATATGGCTACAAGAACCAGTTTGTTCCTACTTAGAGAGACAGCAGTCTTGTTTGCACCT
The DNA here is from genome assembly GCF_011386835.1 of Chrysemys picta bellii. Taxonomy (NCBI): domain Eukaryota; kingdom Metazoa; phylum Chordata; order Testudines; family Emydidae; genus Chrysemys; species Chrysemys picta. Next base: position 70,337,527 of record NC_088793.1, on the reverse strand, counting down.
TTTCCCCCTTGAATTAGCACTTGTGCAGCTTCACCTTTGATAACAATGGCAGAATCATTAGTATCAACTGGCTGTTGGTGTTTTTAACACAGTGTGGTCTAGGCCTGCCTAGACCAAGTATATACAACACAGAGGTAATATAGTGGCAATTGGTCTATGCTAGTGCTAGCATTGGTAGAGTTGTGCTGGTGCTACAACAGCAATGGGAATTTTTAAGAAAAAGCTCATTGCAGATAAAAGTAGTAAATGCATATCACTCATAAGCATAGGGACTGCAGTCTGAAGGCAGACAGGAGAACACTAAAGGATAACTGTTCTTTTTCTGCTGTCATAGCAGGTCCTATCTCTGATGCTGCTTTGGGACTGCTCTGTTTCCTGATGTGGAGAAATGAGACCCAAATGTCTTTAGTGTCTTAACATGAGCAACAAACTTTCACAATCTAACCAAACAGCAACAAGAAGTTTTATTGGCTAACATCACTTGAAAATGAACAGTGCTGAAGTCAAAGTACCCATTGACTTTGTTCCTCTTTCCTTTATGACAGCTGAGCTCTTTGCTTACTCATTTTCAGACAGGGACTTTCCTTTTAGACTCCCTCAGATGAAAGGAGAGTAGGGGTTTTCTCTGCCTAGTTCTTGTTGGAATTTTTCATTTTCTAGTAGCTCTTTCTGTACAGAGATTGTAATGAATGATATGTATTGTTCTCTCCCCCCCACCCTTTTTTTTAAACTGCTGCTAAATTATTTTTACTTCTTGTGTTGTCCAGTTCTTTGTGCTTGATAGACAGCAATTTGAAATTTACAAGATTCCCTCTTTTATATTATTTCAAATTCATTAGTTCATATCTACTACCAAAACCCTTGTCTAGGCCCCAATTATTGCAACCTACTCTTCTTTGTCTCCCAGACACTCCCTTTAGCCGTCCTTCAATCTGACCAAATTGCTGCCAAGAAGGTAGTCTCCTTTGCTCACTATTCAGGCTTATATTCAGACCCTCTTCAAGTGCCATCATTCGCTTCCTCTCACCTTCTTCCCTAACTTTAAGCTCTTTGCTTCTGCCTCCAATTCCCTGTACAGTTTAGGTCTCTCTCTCTGATCCTGTCTTTTACCCCCTGCCTAGTCCCTTCACTCTGATTAAGCCACACAGCTATTATAATATATGCTTGGAAATCATACCCTCCCAAAGTCCAAGCACCATAAAGATGCTTTCTTCGTGTTAGGGGTTTTCATCCCCTTCCTCCCAGAGTTCATGGTGGTGGAATGAGTTCATATGCCACAATTACAGAGGATTACAATACAAACACTTAATATCAGCTTATAACATGGGGTACAGGTGTTATAAGTGAGATTAGTGCATGCAGTGTCTTACAAGCATTTCATAAAATCTTAATACATTCTTATAAGCTTAACAATACTAACATACAGGTGAGCCAGACTGGGTTTCCAATATGTATTGGCCAGTGTTCAATTGAGGCCAATGGGTCTGCCAGCATCATACCAACTACCTGACCAGGCTGGTGATGGTGATTTTGAAATGCTCAGGGAGATTAGAGAGGCAACAAAAACAGAAATCCCCAAAATAATGGGGGACTTCAACTATCACCCCTATTTATTAGGAACATGTCACCTCAGGACGGGATGCAGAAATTACATTTCTGGATACCATTCATGACTGCTTCTTGGGCAGCTAGCACTGGAACCCACTAATGGAGAGCCAATTCATGATTTAGTCTTATGGGATGCACAGCATCTGGTTCAAGATATATAGCTGAAACACTGGGTAATATCGACCATAATGTAATTAAATTTAACATCCCTGTAGGGGGGGAAAATTCCAAAGAAGCCCACCACAGTAGCATTTTACTTCCAAAAAATGAACTAAATGAAAATGAGAAGGCTGGTTAAATGGAAGTTAAAAGGAACAGTCACAAGTGTGAAATGCCTGCCTGCAAGCTGCATGGAAGCTTTTGAAGAACATCACAAGAGGCTCAAACTAAATATACATCCCAAATAAACAAACAGTAATAGGGCCAAAAAATGCCACCATGGCTAAACAATAGAGTAAAAGAGGCAGCTAGTGACCAAAAGACATCTTTTAAAAAGTGGAAGTCAAAACGTACTGAGGAAAATAGAAAGGAACATAAACTCTGGCAAGTCAAGTAATAGTATAATTAGGCAGGTCAAAAAGAATTTGAAGAGCAATCAACAAAAGACAAAAACGAAACAGCAATTTTTTTTTAAGTACATCAGAAGCAGGAAGCCTGCCAAACAAGCAGTGGGGCCGCTACATGATTGAGGTGCTAAAAGAGCACTCAAAGAAGACATGGCCATTGCGGAGAAGCTAAATTAATACTTTACGTTGGTCTTATCACTCAAATCAGCCTCTCTATCAGATGAGTAGCAGATAACCAATGTAATATCAATTTTTTTAAAAGGTTCCAATGGTGATCTAGGCAATTACAGGCTAGTAAAGCTTAACTTCAGTACCAGGCAAATTGGTTGAAACTATAACAAAGAACAGAATTATCAGACACATAGATGAACACAATATATTGGGGAAAAGTCAACATGGCTTTTGTAAAGGGAAATCATGCTTCACCAATCTATTAGAATTCTTTGAAAGGGTCAATAAAAATGTGGAAAGTGTGATCCCATGGATATTGCTTCCCGGCTCTCTGAGCTCTGGTCAAGTGAAAAAATTCTCTAAGTTATACCTAGACTTTCAGAAAGCCTTTGATAAGGTTCCTCACCAAAGACTCTTAAGGAAAGTAATCTGTCACGGGATATGAGGGAAGGTCCTTTCATGAATTAGTAACTAGTTAAAAGATATGAAACAAAGGATAGGAATAAATGGTCAGTTTTCACAGTGGAGAGAGGTAAATAGCAGGGTCCCCTGAAGATCTGTGCTGGGACCAGTGCTGTTCAACATATTAATAAATGGTCTTGAAAAAGGGGTAAACTGCGATGTGGCAAAGTTTGAAGACAATACAAAAGTACTCAAAACAGTTAAGTCCAAAGCTAACTGCAAAGGATTACAAGGGGATCTCACAAAACTGGTGACTGGTCAAGAAAGTGGCAGATGATGCTCAATGTTGATAAATACAAAGTAAGGCAAATAGGAAAACAGAATTCAAACTATACATACAAAATGATGGGCTCTCAATTAATTTGTTACCACTCAAGCAAGAGATCATGGAGTCATTGTGGATTGTTCTCTGAAAACATCCGCTCAGTGTGCGGTGGCAGTCAAAAAAGCTAACAATGTTAGGAACCATTAGGAAAGAGATATCTAATAAGGCAGAAAATATCATAATGCCACTCTATAAATCCATGGTATGCCCACCCTTGGAATACTGCATGCAGTTCTGATCACCCCCATCTCTCTCTATATATAAGAATTAGAAAAGGAAAATGCATAAGGAAATGTTATTTACCCCTTCACATAACACAAGAACCAGGGATCACCCAATGAATTAATAGGCAGCAGGTTTAAAACAAACAAGGAAATATTTCACAGAATGCACAGTTAACCTGTGAAATTTGTTGCCAGGAGATGTTGTGAAGGCCAAAACTCATAGGCATAGTTTGACTGCTATATTGGGGTGGGCAAAGTGTGCGTGTGCACATACACACACGTACTTGCTGAAGGCAATTCCCTTGGCTCACTGGTTTTCTCCCCTGCCTGGTGCTGGGGGAGACAGGCTGGCTTAATGGGGGAGCCCCAGCTGCTGCTGGCCACTACTCTGGGACCAGCTGCTGCAGTGATGTTGCTGCTCTAGTGCTGCTGCAGCCACCTGCCTGCTGGGGCTGCTGCTGTCAAGGGGATGCCACATGCCCGGTCCTGCTTCCCCCCACCAATTCCCTATCCCCTTCTTTTCCCCATCCCCTCCCCCTTCCTCTCCCCACTGTCCCTGGCCTCATCCCATCCCCTTCTCTTCCCCCTGCCCTATCCCATTGTCTCTTACTCCCCCCCCTTCCCCTCCCCCCCGGCCCTTCTCCCGCCCCCCGCCCCCGCACTCATTGTTGTACACGAAACAGGCGGGCACTAGGACCAGGAAGCGGCAGCAAGCTGCCTGGGCAGTGATCCAGAGCTTAGGAGAACAGCTGCTCTGTCCCGCCCCGCGTTCCATGAGCTGAAATGTGCAGGGGTAGGGGGAGGAGGAGGAGGTGCAGTGTGGGAAGGACAAAGTCACCCCCCCCCCCCCACAGGCGGAGCAGAGCAAACCCTGCAGGGTAGCTCTCCCACTTGCAGAAACTGGTGAGAGGGAGGGAAGTGTCACTTGACCACTTGTAACACCTCCCTTTGGGGGGGGGGGAATGCTCCCCCTGCATTCCTCCAAACTATGACCATGCTAAAACTATAAATGGGTTAAAAAAAAGAACTCGATAAGTTTCTGAAAGATAGGTTCATCAATGGCTATTAGCCAAGATGGGCATGGATGCAATTCCATGCCCTGGGTGTCCCTAAACTTCTGACTGCTAGAAGCTGGGACTAGATGATAGGGGATGGATCACTCAGTAAACTGCCCTGTTCTGTTCACTCCCAATGAAAAACGTTTGGCACTGGCCACTGTCAGAGACAGGGGTAGATGGATCATTGCTCTGACCGAGTATGGCCATTCTTACGTTCTAAGCTGTTTAAGAAAATAATGCTACTGCAATTCTGAGTGCTATCATAAATTAAAACCTTTTATAAGGAGACAAGAAAATTAATCTAGCTGCCTAGATTTTTTTCCTGAGGATTATGTTCATGAGCACCACTTCTGATGCCTCATATGATAGGGGCAGGTGATGCAATATCTGTGAAATATGCTTGACTCCCTAGAAGAAAATTCAGTGCTGTTATCTTCCTGTGTGCAGTGCTATCTTTGGCTTTCTAAATGGAAAGTTGTCTCAATCATGTTGTTAGAATCATGAAAAGAGAAAAAAGGTTGGGACAAGAGTGATGACATAAAGCTCAGTTCTGTCCCCCTACACACACATAGCTCTAAGTGATTCCATTGGAAGCTATATGGCTGTATTTATAAATTTTAATAAATATGGAACATGAAAGTCAAAGGGCAAGCCTCCCTGACCCTGGATTCCTCTCCACAAACAGTCCTCACACACTCCTGCATTGCTTCATCATAGGGTGACCTGAGAGTGTGAAAAATCAGGACCCTATTTTTTTCAGGGTGCATGGATAGTTGCATATATAAGACAAAGCCCCTAATATCAGGACATCTGGTCACCCTAGTTCACCACCAGGGGCTTTATTTACAATGTGCTATACCACTCCTTGCCTTCCCACATAATGCTTTTTTAACTTGTCGCTAGGCACAAGGGAAGAGTGGTCACCTCCCTGAGATCCTGGGTTTCTCTAGCCCTTTCTTCTTTCCTCTTTCTGCCTCTTTTTTAAGTGTCCTCAGCTGAAGAGCTGGAACACCTTGTTAACTGGTTAATAACCTAGTACTTAATCAATTATCTCACCAATTTGGCCTGTGTGGGGACACTTACAAAGTGAACACAGTGGTGAGTCAGCTTTAGGCTACACATGGTCTGTCAGAGTAGATAAAGAGAGTATGGTAATAAAAGGAATGTTTCAAAACTTAAGAATGTAGGATTTGACAACCCAGATCAGGTCATTAGTCTACCAAATCTCATATCTTGCCTTTGGCAGGGCCAACAGCTTGGTTCAGAGGAAGGTGTCCCCTCCCCCAGCCCCAGTTGCATATATTCAGCATTGTTGCATGTTGCAACACAAACGTGCAATGTTCTACATAAAAGGCTGTATGGGAAATTACCTTCAGATAGTAATTCAGCCTCTGACCCACAATACATCTGTGTCACTGATGGCCCATCTGCTTTTTAAATAGAACCACGTCAAGGGACCTGGTTATAATCTGATTCCAGCCTATAGTGTAGATAAGATCTTGACCATATGATTGAACAGTGTTAAAACTTTGGACTATCCAAGACTTTAGAATAGCTTGGTAATAGAGTTAAGATTTAATTTACACTTCAGAATAAAACTAGGTTGCAATAGGGGCCCTATAATGGTTTGAATTATAAGACAGCCATGTCCTAAAACAGACAGGAGCATAACAAGTTGTGGATATGTTGCATAAGTGGTAACTATACAACAGACTTTGTTTAGATCAGGGGTCTCAAACACAAATGTCCATGAGGACCACATGAGGACTAGTACATTGGCCCGAGGGCCATATTACTAACACCTCCCTCCCACCCCCGCCGCCCTCGGCCCTGCCCCCACTCCACCCCTTCCATGAGGCCCCGCCCCTGCCCCGCCTCTTCCCACCCCTTCCCTGCCCCCATTCCAACCCCTTCCTCGAAATCCCCACCCCAACTCTGCCCCCTCCCTGCCCCCAGGAGGTGCAGGAGGGGCATGGGGTGAGGTGGGGGCTCAGGGCAGGGAGTTGGGGTGTGGGGTGCAGGAGGGATGAGGTGTACAGCAAGGGTTCAAGGTGCGGCAGGGGTTCAGGGCAGGGGGTCAGGGTGTGGCAGGGGGATCAGGGCAGTGGGTTGGGGTGCAAGAGGAGTGCGGCAGGGGGTTCAGGGCAGGGGGTCGGGGTTTAGGGTGCGGCGGGGGCTCAGGGTGCAGGAGGGGTGCAGGGTATGGCAGGGGGTCGGGGTACAGGAGGAGTGCGGCATGGGGCTCAGGGCAGTGGGTTGGGATGCAGGAGAGGTGCGGGGTGAGGCAGGGGGTCGGAGTGCAGGGTATGGCAAGGGGTCGGGGTGCAGGGTGTGGCAGGGGGTTCGGCTGCAGGAAGGGTTCGGGGGGCAGGATCTGGCACAGCGCGTACCGGGGGCAGGGCAGGCTCCCTGCCTGCCTACCCTGCCCCCGCAAGAGGCTGGAACATGGGGAAGGAGGGGGCAGAGGGGCTGTGCGTTTCTGTTGCTTGAGGCACCGCCCCCAGCAGCTCCCATTGGTTCCCCGTTCCCGGCCAATTGGAGCTGCTGGGGACGCTGCCTAAAGTAACAGCCACACACAGCCCCTCCGCCCCCTCTTCCCCACGTTCCAGCCTCTTCCCGGAGTTGCGCAGGGCAGGGCAGGCAGGCAGGGAGCCTGCCCTGCTCCCAGTGCTCGTCCGGCCGCTCTGGTAAACACTAGGGGGCTGCGAGGGGCTCGCGGGCCGCAAAAGATCACCCCACGGGCCCCGTGTTTGAGACCCCTGGTTTAGATCATGTTCAAAATTACACTAAAAGACCCTTTTAGTTCATCCAGCATGACAGAAACTTGTGTTTTAAGAGACTTTGTAAGGAAACAAAATCACCTGCATTATTTGTATTGTGTTGTACAGCTACAATTCAAATGGAAAAAATCATGATTAACCAGTGGGCCATAATAAAAATGTAAAATCATTTTATTAAATATTTTTAGTACCTGTCATCAAACATTCTAAAGATTTCCAATCCAAACAAAAGCCAGGCTCTGCAGCATTTTAGTGAAGCATATTTTCATTGTCATATACAGATGTATATAAAAATACTATATTTGAACCTAAAATTGATCAAGATGACTGAGCAGGTCACTATGTGAAGTAAAAGCTATGGAGTATATTTCCTGTATGTACTAATATAAACCAGAAGTGAAATTGCATAATTTGCTGATGACTACTGGCCTTTACGTAGTGTTTTGGAAATTCTAGATTGCAACATTCATTTATCAGCAGATGAAGGTTTGCCGTTGTGAAACCAAGCATAGACTATTTTTGGCCTCACTTATTTACGACCTAAGTTTTAAGATTGGGAGAAACAGACTCTCTTAGAAATAATTAAGTTAGTTAGGTTGTGCTGCCAGCTTTCATTGTCAGGAGAGACAAAACAGGAACTGGGATAAAACTCAGTTTATTTCCATATGTGTTTGTAAGTGAAACCACATAACTTGGATATGCTGCTGGCACCAATTTGCATAACACTTTGGAAATTCCCGAAGTAGGACACAAACGTTTCAGGGGCTGGACATACTTAGTCAGGAAATCCAGTCATACCATTATGCAATATGTATTTATTGGAATGACTAGTCACTAGGCATGCCTAGATTGCATATCTTTAGTTATTAACTCTCTGTTCTATGTAAAGAGTACCCAGTTGAAACAAACATATGAAAAGTCTGATTATAGTCTCTCTACTCCACTTCTTTCAATTAGTGAGGATTTTTTTGTGTCGCTTACCTTTTCTTTCCTTATTTGTTCTGTTGTGGAGCACCACAACAGAACCTTTGTTCTATTCCTATCAGAGCTGCTTATATAGTGTGATATTTTTCAAAGTACTGTTCTATTGGTATTTTTGCAATGTCTGTGAGGAAAGTACATCAATAAAAGGAGATGCTTTGCAAATACATGATGTTGAAAAGCCTTTGTACCAGTCATCTCAAATAGTAACTTTATTTTTAAATTAGTTCAACTTTGGCCAAAACTAGGTACTATCTCTTGAAAGCATAATGCTTGTTGTGGGATATCTGCAGATCTGGGAACATACCAGGGAATCACTGCAGGGGTGGCTGTATTCGGGGCAGGAGAGGGCCAGGGAACCTGCAAGGGAGGCAATAAATGGATCTAAGCCTATATAGAAAAGCTAGTGAGAGTATAGCCCGGCTAGGCATGTCTCAGTTTGTAAGTCTCTCCCTTTACCCATACTGGCCTATGGCAGTTAACTGGCAGTACTGTGTGGGGAGGGGATGGCAGCCCTTTGACCAAATGCTCACTGCTAATACTATCGCCCGTAAGTTTAGAAGTTACTTTCCTTATCTCTGAGGTGACTAAGGCCTGGTGTTTACTACAGAGTTAGGTCAACCTAAAACAGCTTATGTTGACCTAATTGTGTCAGTGTACACACCACGGTCGTTGTAAGTGCCCTAATACACCGACATAATAATTCCACCTCCACTAGAGGCATAGGGCTTATGTCGGTGTAATTAGGGCGATGCAGTGTCTGTATAGATACTGCATTACTTACATTGGCTGTTGGCTGTCTTGTCAATTTCACGGTTCCATACTGCTACCCGGAGGCTCCCTGCTCAGGGAGCAGAGAAGCACGGGTGCTGCCCCCCACTCCTGGCTGAGAGCAGGGAGCCAAGAGCCCGGGGGAGAGGAGAAGGGACAGCTGGGCTCCCAATGTGGAGGTATGCAGTGCTCAGAGCCCTGACTCTCAGCTCCCCACATGGCCCCTCTTCAGTTGCTAGAAGCGCTCCTGATGAGGACACACACCACCGACAGAAGGAGGGTAGCGCGCAGTAATTACTGCCGAGGCTGTAAGTAGACCTAACATAAGTTGACTTAAGTCTGTAGTGTAGACATGCCCTAAGTGAGATTGTCCCAGTGAAGTCACCACATCTATCTGTGGTTAAATTAAGCCAAAGTTGATTTGACATAGTATAGAAAACAAAGTGAAAACCACAAACAAAAGTTAAATAGATGATAAATATAACTAAACTAAGCCCTGCAAAAGGTGCGCTATCCCTTGTTAACTGATCATTCTGAGAGACAGAATTTCTCTTTGCCTTAACAAGCTGTCACCTAGCATTCCAGAATTTGTATCTAAGGATTTTTCTACACTACAAAATGCTCCCTATGCTAGCAATGGGTGTCAGCAACTAGTACAGCTGAACATAGCTGTAAGTGCAGATCAGGACAAATCATGTACAGTACCATTTGAGTATTGAAACAGGTTTTAACCATGGTTTGCTGACCATGATTTGGCAACAGGCCTTGTCTACATGGGAAAATTTTAATATAATTATATAGTATAATGCCCTGTATGGACACTCATATTCTAATATAAGAATAGCTTTTGGCAGTTGAGTTTAAAACCCTTCCCAAGAAACATAAGCAACCCTCTCCTCCAGAAGGCCTTCCCCACCTAACCTTCTTGTATTGGAATAAGAGTGTTTGCACTGTGGGTTATATCAGTTTAGCTGTATCTGTTTAAATTCACACTTTAGCTTATATGGAAAAAAAACTGTCCTAGGCAGACAGAGCATCAGCTGCTCTTGCAGTTAAAACTATATGCAGCACCAGTTCAACTGCACCACCTGCCAGAAACTGATTTTTTTCTAGCGTAAGCAAGAATGGAAAGTTTGTGTGGGCCAAAAGGGATGTCTCATCTTCTCTTTCCACCCTTTGTCTGAAGATATGCTTTTTCTGCTTTGATGTGGTAATATAGTTTTTATCTAAGTCAGTGCATCATTTAAAAGATGAACTATGGTAAAACAATACTGAGCTTCCTATTTTAAGCCAGGATGCCCTTGAATATAATCAAGGTTTTAGTCATACTGTTGTATGTTAATTCTGATTAGGGATGTAAATAGCATGTAAAAAACCTAACTGTGTAACCAATTTAAATTATATCGGTTAAATGGTTAAATGTTTAACCGGGGAACTGGGGGGTGGTGCTGCAGCACCCCATGTTTTACGCGGGATTCCACTGCTGCTCCACGCTGGGGATCCCCAATGCCACCCCCCCATCATCCCCCGCTGGGGATCCCTGCTGCTGCCGGCGTCCTGGCTGCCAGCCCAGCCGCCAGGGTCCCGGCTGCCAGCCCCACGGCCGGAATCCCAGCTGCCGACCCCACCGCTGGGACTCCACTGCCGGCCTCATGCTGGGGATCGCCGCTACCACCCCATGCAGGGGATCCCTGTGCCCAGGGATCCCCACTGCTGCTGGTGTCCCTGGGTGCGGGGACGGAAGCAGAGTCCCGGCAGCGGGGCTGGCAGCCGGGATTCCGGCAGTGGGGCTGGCAGCCAATACCCCTGGTGTGGGGCCGGCAGCTGGGACCCTGGGCGCGGGGCTGACAGCGGAGTCCCTCTGGCGGGGCCGGCAGCCAGGACCCTGGGCACAGGGCTGGCAGCCAGAACCCTGGGTGCAGAGGTGTGTGTGGCGGCAGCTGGGACTCCAGGTGTGCGGAGTGGCAGCTGGGACCTCGGGCGTGCGGGGCGGCAGCAGAACTGAAACCGAAAAGCATCAAGTTTAGCAGTTAACCGGTTAAATTTTACATCCCTAATTCTGATATTCCTTCTTTCCCTGTTCCATTGTTTATTTGAATATTAATCTGCATTTAATAAAATATTGAATGTCTCCTAAGTGTGACCTTTTGATGTTATGCATAAACACTCATTAGCATGTTTTTCTTATTCCTTTTTAAAGTAATACATATAGGACCTGATTAAGTTAACTTCAGTGGTCTTTTGACAAGACCCATAGAGTCCCTGACACAAAGTAACTATTACAAATCATATTATACAGAACAGTAAAATATTATGTTCACTTTAGTGGATACAATTCAGAATGGGTAGAAAAGACCTCAGCCATTACAGAGATGAAGAAAGAGCCTGTTCAGGAGCCGTATCAAGGAATTTCTGCAGGTTAGAGGCAGATAAGAAATTATTCACTAACACAAACAAACCAACCAACAATGACCATGTTATTGAGGGGGAGTTAAGATTATTTAACTTAAAAGTGTCTTGGACTCTCTCAGAACACGAAACATGGCAGCCAAAACCAGAAACCTCTGAGAACCAGGAAATACTCTCAACCAATGTACAAAAATTAGAGAACCATAAAATTCAATGAAAGTAAATGCACAGTTAGGGTCAGGTCTCCTACCCCACAATCCCACAAAACCTTAACTTTCTCCCTTTTGATTGCCACTCCGAGAGGTCCTTAGGGCAGATCACAGTGTTGTATCTTCCCTAAGATACTGTCTAAGGGCAGTGGGGAGGATGAAGAAGACCAGTGCTAGGAAAACCCTAAATAAGATTTACATGTTTAAAATACTCTGATCCCTTCTCTAAGAAATCCCTCAGGGAGATTGCAATAACTCAGTCTGCACTGAGGCTTATTATTTAGGAAGATGTATGGCAACTTGCTGCTAACTCCCTGGATCAATGGTGTGCACAGAACACGAGGGTCCTTGGGAATATATATATATAAGGGTGTGCCTGGGACATGTGATTCCCAGCTTGAGCTAGTGCCTAAAAAGAGCAGTGTGTCTGTGGTGGCAAAGGCTGAGGCTGAGTACAATCCCGCCTGACCCCCTGGGAGCTGAACATTTCACAAAAGGAATGAAGAAAAAGCAATAAACCAACCTAATAGCTTTCTTTGAGAGGGTAACATGCCTTGTGGATGGGGGGAAGCGGTATATGTGCTATATCTTGACTTTAGTACGGCTTTTCATACTGTCTTGCATGACCATCTCGTAAACAAACTAGGGAAATACAACCAAGATGGAGCTACTATAAGGTGGGTGCATAACTGATTGTAAAACCATTCCCAGAGAATAGTTATTAATGGTTCACAGTCAAGCTGGAAAAGCATATCAAATTGGATCCTGCAGAGATCAGTTCTGGGTCCGGTTCTGTTCATAATCTTCATCAGTGGTTTAGATAATGGCATAGAGAGTACACTTATGAAGTCTGTGGATGATACCAAGCACGGAGGGGTTGCAAAGTGCTTTGGAAAATAGGATTAAAATTCAAAATGATCTGGACAAACTGGAGAAATGGTCTGAAGTAAATAGGATGAAATTCAACAAAGACAAATGCAAAGTACTCCACTTAGGAAGGCACAACTAGTTGCACACATACAAAATGGGAAATGACTGCTGAGGAAGGAGTACTGCGGAAAGGGATCTGGGGGGTCATAGTGGATCACAAGCTAAATATGAGTCAACAGTGTAACGTAGTTGCAAAAAAAGCAAACATCATTCTGGGATGTATTAGCAGGCAGGAGCAGATTTACCATGAAACAAACCGTGCAGTGGCATGGGGCCCCCAATGACGGGGGGGGGGGGAGGGAAATGCAGGACAAATATCTGACAACCTGCTCCCGAGTCCCAGCCTGCGGCACAGCAGGACTCAGGCAGGCTGTCTGCATACCGTGGCTGGTGACCCCATACCGCTCCCCGGAAGCAGCCAGCTGCTGGCATGTCTCTGCATGCCCCCAGCAGCGCATGGAGACCCGCTGCCCTCCACTTCACAAGGGGCATGCAGAGATGTGCCAGCAGCAGTGCAGCAGGGCTAAGGCAGCTCCCTGCCCGCTCTGCCTCCCTCCCTCCCTCTGCGCCGCTCCCGGAAGTGGCCGGCATGTCCCTGTGGCCCCTGGGGTGATGGTGCCTCTATGCGCTGCTCCTGCTCCGGGTGCCATCTCCACAGCTCCCATTGGCTGGGAACTGTGGCCAATGGGAGCTGCGGGGGCAGCGCCTGCAGGCAGCAGATACTGAAATAAACCATAACAATAGAATTATCTCCTGCAGACCCCCCTGTCCCTCCCCCCCCGGAGCCGCTGCCGGAGGGGTGTGTGTGCCGGTCGCTTTGGGAGCCATGCTGCCCAAGGTAAGCCTTACCCTCTTGCACCCTTCCTGCACCCCAACCTCCTGCCCCGGCCCAGAGCCTGCACTCCACACCCAAACTTCCTCCCAGAGCGCACACCCCACACCCCCTGCTGCACCTCAACTCCCTACCCAATCAAGGTACCTCACTTTATTTTCATTTACTTCCCATTACTTATAATGTAGGAGGAGGAAAAAAAGAATGAAAAACAGGCAGGGTGGGGGAGATAGGAGAGAATGTTCTTTTTCTTGGCTGGGTCCTGAGGGGGGCCCCCCGAAAATGAAGCTACACACAGGGCCCCACTAACTCTAAATCTGCCACTGTTAGCAGGAGTGTTGTAAGCAAGACACAAGAAGTAATTATTCGGCTCTACTCCACGCCAGTTAGGCCTCAACTGGAGTATTGTGTCCATTTCAGGAAAGATGTGGACAAATTGGAGAAGGTCCAGAGAAGAGCAACATAAATGATTAAAGGTCTAGAAAACATGACCTATTAGGGAAGGTTGAAAAAATTGGTTTTGTTTAGTCTGGAGAAGAGAACACTGAGGGTGGACATGATATAACAGTTTTCAAGTATATAAAATATTGTTAAAAGGAGGAGGGAGAAAAATTGTTCTTGTTATCTCCTGAGGATCGGACAAGAATCAATGGTCTTAAATTGCAGCAATGGTGGTTTAGGTTGGACATTAGGAAAAACTTTCTAACTTGCAGGGTACTTAAGCACTGGAATAAATTGCCTAGGGAGGTTATGGAATCTCCGTCATTGGAGATTTTTAAGAGCAGGTTAGACAAACACCTGTCAGGGATAGTCTAGACAATACTTAGTCCTGTCTTGAGTGTAAGGAACTGCACTAGATGACCTCTTGAGGTCCTTTCCAGTCTTACGATTCTATGCAGACATAGTATAAGAGTGTAGAGCTGGAGTTGCATGGGGAACACGAAAAATGGCATGTGTTGTTAGAGGGAGGTAAGTTACAGTTATAGTCCAATTTGTCCATCCTGTACACTCAATGAGGCAAGGGTCCTGTGGAGGAAATAGTATGTGATCCTGTAATTAAAGACTATGTCATAATTAATATGTACAGAATGATGGCAAAACTAAGCTTGCAAGGCCAGTCTTATTCTGGCATTTTCTAACTTTAAATGCATATTATTTTATTTTACAATGCATATTATTTTATTTTAATATAGTTTCTTTTGTATGAATAATAAATACATAATCAAATATATAAAAAACAGCTAACTATAAAGACAGGTGGCTATCATCATCCTAACCACTTTGCTTGTTATGTTGTATTTCTTTCCCCCATTTGTAATAATTTTCTTGTTCTTTTAGATTGTAAACTCTTTGATGGATGGACTGTCTTCCTAAATATGTGTACAGTGTTTAGCTCATTTTGGGTGATACTGAAATAAACCATAAAAATAGAATTATCTCCTCCAACTATTGATATTATGGCCCCTAAACTTTACCCTTAGAGGTTCTCATGGTATACAGATAGCCTTGGACAGATGAACTAGAAAGAAGACAGCTAGAGTGCTGGTGGTGGAAGTCTTTTACCAAGTGTAACTGACTATAGCAAAGTTTTGGATGTCTTATGTCATAGCTATGCAAGACGCCAAGAAAGGTTTCTTCACATCTACTACAGCATTCAGGAAGTCATGATCAATTAAACTGTTTTGGGTGTAGGCAGACAAGTTAATCCATGTTGCCTTTACTTGCTGTGGAAGTGTTTCAAGCTGTGATGTGTATAAACTACACTGCAGGCAAGGTTGCTCTGATTTGGAATTAATTATTGGCCCCAGTAGAAGCAGAATTTTGTTTTGGGAAAGAAGATCCGAGAGTCTGTGCTGACTGTCAGGTAGCTTTGAAGACAATGTCCACAGGGTGTTGTTGACAGTCTCCTACAGGCCCTAGAAAGAGTTGCCAGAGGTGCTCCAGTGGCCACATACCTTTTTTTTGAGAGACCTCAACTACAAGGGCAGAATATCTCAGTCACCTCAGGCCTTGAAGGAACTCTAGTAGTGATTTCTAAATATGGACTCCTGTAAAGGACGGGTGGAATTCTAGTATGCCTCACACACAGCAAGAGAGTCAGATGCCAGTGTCTTGGGCTGGGGAGCCCATTGTGGGATTAGTGCCCTTATTTAAAAATCTAAAAGATATTGTCCATATCTTATGTTTAAGAAGGTGGTATTAAAATTAACAGCCCTACTTAGATTAGTAACTTTCAAATGAGTACCAGAAGTAAGGGTCTCAAATATTTCCCTGTCAATATTGTGGGGCTTTGTTTTTATTAGCTAGGAGAACAAAAATAGCTTTCTTATCTATTTTTTGATTGTCATTAAGCTTTGAGAAGTTTGTGACCTCAAGGCACACGAAAATAGAACTGTTGCTGTCTGGCCATCAAGTGAACTTATTTCTTATTTCTGTTACTTATTTCTTTGATGATCGCATCTACTGCTTTTGTCAGGAGGGCTAGCTATGTTATGAAGTGGGTGGGATAAAATTTTGGGGGTTCATACTATGTGAGGGGTTATGGCTTGCAAGGCGATAATGGTAGGTGCCAAGAAAGGGGATATCCTAATAGTACTCAACTGTTCCAGGGATTTTGAATTAAAGTAGTTCTACCATGAACTGATTGTGACATCTCGTCTATGTTGGGGTTTATTATAGAGTTTGAATTAACAGTGTCATCATCCATTAGAGATTTGAGTTGAAATTGTCATTTTCCCAGAGCATTTTTTTTAAATTAATGGAGATATCCTATCTCCTAGAACTGGAAGGGGCCTTGAAAGGTCATTGAGTCCAGCCCCCTGCCTTCACTAGCAGGACCAAGTACTGATTTTGCCCCAGATCCCTAAGTGGCCCCCTCAAGAATTGAACTCACAAGCCTGGGTTTAGCAGGCCAATGCTCAAACTACTGAGCTATCCCTCCCCCTTACAAAAAAAGCATAAGCTTGAACAATTAGTCAAGAGTTGAATTAAAAACTCAGAGGTGAGTTGTTCATATTCCTTCCCTTACTCTATTGTATTGCTCCTTGGATTTTACAGAACCCCGTTTGACTGGGTAATTTCTTTTGCTCCACTAAATGATCATGATTTCCTTTCTTTGAATCTCTATGCAGAAGTATATGACAATCTTGCATCAGGGAACAAGTCCAAGAGTTGTTATTGCTTTATTTTTAGACTGCTTCCTGGAGTTGTTCTAGTCCCCAGACGTAAAATTAAGTAACATATATGTGGGGCTATGGTGCCCCCTAATGTTCTAAAACAGCGATTCTCAAAATTTTGCACTGGTGACCCCTTTCACAGAACAAGCCTCTGAGTGCGACACCCCCCCCCATAAATTAAAAACACTTTTAAATATATTTAACACCATTATAAATGCTGGAGGCAAAACGGGGTTTGGGGTGGAGGCTGATAGCTCGTGACCCCCCACATAATAACTTCCCACCCCCTAGGGAGTCCCGACCCCCAGTTTGAGAACCCCTGTCCTAAAGATTTTTCTTATTTGTTGCAGAATAATTTGTTGGGGAGTAGCCTTAAATCGGGAGAGCACTGTAATTTTATTTTTATTTTTGGAACTCGTGCCAGGGATGCCAAGAACTTTGGATAGGCACCTCCTCTTAATTTTGCATAAACAAAAAAAAATAAAATAACTTCCCCTGAAAATATTTTTCTTCCAGTTGCTGGTTTGGGAAAATTATAATTTGTTTCAGATGTTAGGCTGCTTAAGTTAGTCTCCAAGTCCATTTTTTGGCACCCAAACAAGTGTCATGATTTTCAAAATACTGAGCACCCACCAGTTTTTTCTTATTTTTATGGAAGTTGATGGGTGTTCATCCTTTTTGAAAATCAGGCCATTAATTTGGTGCCTAAAGATGGATTTAGGAGCTGAAATTTTTGTACCCATTTAAAAAAATCTTGTTCTAAATCTTCAAAATATATTTTAATTTCAATGATTTTCCCTTCCAACACCATTGCAATGCAAGTGTTATTGGGGTACAATATGACTAGTCTAACAGGTTACAATATTTATTTAGATTTAGATAATAAAAAAATCTATACAAAGAGCTCCAGTCAACCTGACAATTACAACAACCTAGTTGCAGTAAAATCATATCTACATAATCTACAAAGTTAGTCCACCCCAATCAAATCGTAACAAATTAAGTCAGCCAGCCAGTAAATCAAAGGAAAGTATTTTCTAGTCTATACTATTTAAGTTTAAGGTTAGTTAATGGCTTTTCTTAGAAAATGACTTGGGATGCACAGTGGAAGAATGCTCCTGTGTGAATGTTTGTACAAATCAGAAGCCACTTAATTTATGTAATAACCTAGGTGATATCAGTCCTGTTGTAGTCTCAGATTAGTGGTTAATCTTTTGGTTTTTCTTTTCTATATTTGTTTGCCAAATTTTTATTGAAGAGGTGGATTAATTTAGGTAGTCTGTAGTAATATACCAATTCTCTGCATTAGTGAAAAAATAGTTATTTACTAACTTTCCTTGGCCTGCATTGCTTTCAGCTCTCAAAACAGTCCCACAGGAAAGATGGAAATCTTTCAAAAACCATTCTGAGTGAGGCTCTTATTTTAATATTAGAATAGAAATAAGAATCCAGATGTCTGTATTTCATCACAGACAAACACAAAGAATGCCGGACTGAAATAAAAGAGTAACAGGCTTTCTGACCTGCGCTACTATAGAAAAGAGCTTTTTCTCTTCATTCAGGCAAAACTCCTAGTTCTGATTTGTTGTCTATAAGTGGCAACAAGACTGAAGTACTTAAGCTAGCTAAGGTTAGTATTTTAAAATAAATATGTTAATAGTTATTTTATATTTTTAATTATTTCAGGTTACTGGCCAGATAGGAACTAGCTGATAAGGTTTACATTGGTGACTAGATACCACAGTTAAGGGGGAAACAGAAATGCCTAGATAATCTAGATAAGAGAAGAGAAAACATATGTAAGATGCATTTAAGGCAGTGTTCCCCAAACTTTTCACAGTTGCACTCCCTCTTACCCCTGTCTGTGCCCCTCCCCGGGAGCATGAGGGCTACCAACAGGGGTAAGGGGGCCGAGTCTGGGGCTACGAATCGAGCCATGGCCAGGGGCTGAGGCTGGGGCAGGACTGGGAACGGAGACGTATTGAATTCTGGGAGGATGGCCCACTGGGCTTCCTCACCCTCCACAGGTGGTAAAAGGTCCTGCCACTTGATATTGGGGTGGAACACAAGGGTGAGGAAGTGAAATGTGTGGAGCACGAACGTGTAGGGTCGTTCCCTAGGCACGGTTCGGAAGCGAAATGGCTGCAGTGCATGCAGCCGGCACGGGTTGTGGAAAAGAGGGGGCGGGGGGGCTTGCAGGGCAGGGGCCTGATGAAAAGGTCCGGAGAGCCAGAGGTGAGGAGTGAGTGGGGGGCACCCGAGAGGTGGGTGATAAGGCTGCCCCCACCTTCTGGAGCATGAACAGGGGGTCTGAGGGGTGGTGAGCCCCATGCGCAGACCAAGCACCCAGGGGTCCACCCAATTCCCCTGCTTGTAATCCAGGAGGTCTCTCCTGGTTTCTGCCAGGACCAGGGTCCGGCACACTGAGGCGGACTCCACCACCTGCACACTAAGATGGGGGTTGTGTAGCAGGGGCTCTGAATTTAGCCGGGAACCGGGGCTGGAGCAGAGCTGAGGGCAGAACAGGGCTGGGTGGCGATCCCTTCTTGCCCCTCTGTGGGGGCTGGCTCAGGACCCGCCCCACCAAACGTTCTCCATGCCCCCCAGGTCTGTGCACCCCACAGTTTGGGGACCTCTGATTTAAGGAGATATTTCATAGAGGGGTGAATAAATGGATTGACTTGTTACTGAGGTGATGGAGTCCATAGCATTAATGTACTGATTAAAAGCTCTTTGGGGCAGCAACTGTCTTTTCAATATATGTGCGCCCAGTGCCTAGTACAATGAGGCTCCAATCCCAAACCAAATATTAAATACATGTAATAATTAATTTGAGCAAAAATGGATGACTATCTGGAATTTATCAAATTCTATATAGGGATTTATAAAGTGTCAATTACTGGTATCTCTGAATCAGAAGAGTGGGAGTAATCAGTTCCCACAGTGGGTCCTGATCCTGAACAGGGGTTAGATTTTATCATAATATAACAAATAACAATTCTTCTGTCTTCCCCCAGCTCAGCCATGCTTTTTTTGCATGAGAGTATTTTTGCATTCTTTAGTCATAAACTTTGTTTTTTAAATAATTTTATAATTATATGTAGCAGCATTGAGATGTCAGAGTGTCATCACAGTTCCAGGTACAAAGAGTCCATAATCTATTCGCAGCTATGTATATCACTTTGGGCCTAATTCTGTCACCCTTGCTCACCTTACTCAGTGAATAATCCTGATGAAATCAGAATTGTGCCCTTTGTGATTATTCTTTGCTTCTCAGACCCTTTCTAATCTTGATTACGACTTCCTGCACTCAGATTTCATTTCGTCTTTTCCAGATGGTCTCTTGGCACCATCTAGTGTCTGATTGTCGCATGTTCAGCTAAGGAACAAATGGGATCTTAGTTTCAGTATAGAACAGAGGTGGGCAAACTACAGCCCACGGGCCACATCCGGCCCGCGGGACCGTCCTGCCTTGCCCCTGAGCTCCCGGCCAGGGAGGCTAGCCCCCGGCCCTTCCCCTGCTGTCCCGCTCCCCCGCAGCCTCAGCCCACTGCGCTGCCAGCGCTCTGACCCGCCGCTCCTGCCAGGCAGCGTGGTGGCCTGGCTGGCTCTGGCATGGTAAGGGGGCAGGCGGTCTTGGGGGGCAGACAGGGAGCAGGGGGCGGTTGGATTGGATGGAGGTTCTGGGGGGGGCGGTCAGGGAACGGGGGGGGGAGGTTGGATAGCCGTGTGAGTCCCAGGGGGCCTGTCAGGGGACGGGGTGTGGCTAGGGGTCAGGGCAGTGAGGGGACAGGGAGCAGGGGGGGTTGGATGGATCGTGGGGGGGCAGTCAGGGGACAGGGAGCAGGGGGTGGTTGTATTGGTCGGGGGTTCTGGGGAGGGTGGTCAGGGGACAGGGAGCAGTGGTGGTTGGATAGGTGTAGGAGTCCCAGGGGGCCTGTCAGGGGGCGGGGGTGTGGATAGGAGTCAGGGAAGTCAGGGGACAGGGAGAAGGGGGGGTTGGATAGGGGGTGGGGTCCCGGGAGGGGGCGGTCAGGGGACAAAGAGCAGGGGGGGTTGGATGGATCAGGGATTCTGAGGGGGTCAGTCAGGGGACGGGAAGTGGGAGGGGGCGGATGGGGGCGGGACAGGCTGTTCGGGGAGGCACAGCCTTCTGTACCTGGCCCTCCATATAGTTTTGCAACCCCGATGTTGCCCTCGGGCCAAAAAATTTGCTCACCCCAGTATAGAATATAGTGCATATGTGCTGAAAAGTTTCAGAAAATAAATGAAATATAAGTTACCTCCAAATGAATAGTTGGATGTGGTAATAGTGCATTAAGTTTAACCAGGATAAGTATGTTGGTGGCTAGCTAATAGTCTTAGAATATTAATAATCAGAAAATAAACTAACAAAACTGTAATCTACTAATTTTGACCACAGTTCTTATCGAAATTGCTCATTTCCTTTTCTCCAGACAAATATTGATACAGGGTGTCATCTGCAATTTGGACCTCTCTATAGTTCCTCATTTTATACGTAAATCTTGCCAATTCTTTCTTCATAACATCTAAGATGCGGCCTTTCTTATCCATTTGTAGAGCTAAAATTCTCATTCAAGTTTTCATCATTTCATATATCAGCTACTACAACATTGTTCTCTTTGGCCTTGAAAAACGCAGTCTTGCCATCTGCATATACATTCAGAATGCTGGTGCAAAGATCACTTTCTTAGCTCCTTGCTTTGACGTTGTCACTCCTCTCTTTGACTGCCTCCCCAAGCACCTCCTTCTCTCTCACATCAAACATAAACTGTTTGCATTCACTGTCTTAGCTCATTGCTTTTATCTTGTTACCTCTCTCTTTGAATCCTTCCACTGGCTCCTTCTTTTCTCTCTCCTGTCAAACATAATGCTTGTATTCACTTTCAAGTACCTTCACAGTCAATCCCCAACCTATCTATCATCTCTCATTTCCTATCAAGCTGTACATGCTTGCCTCCAACTGACCAATTATGCCAGCCTCCACTGCCCACTTGTTACATTTTCAACCATCTTTGTGCTTTCTCCCATGCTGACCCATATGGGGAGACACTCCCCATAACTATCTGCAAAGCTATCTGATCCACCTTCAAATCCCACCTCAAAACTCTCGTTTGCTATGATTCTTAAAACCAAACCAAACCAACCTCTTGACAATGATTAGGCTTTGTTGGTGTGTAAAGACTATTGCCTATGCTGACCATTTCTGTCTCATTGTTCACTTGTACTCCCTGTTGGTCTGTCTGTATCCATCTGTTGTCTCTTGTTTTATACTTAGGTTGTAAACTCTTTGGGACAGAGACTGTATTTTTGTTTTGTGTTTCTTCAGCACCTAGCACAACAGGGTTCAGGTCCATGACGAGGCTCCTCGGCGCTATGGTAATACAAATATTAAATAATGATAATTTAGACGCCAATCTTGCTTTTGCTCATGTGGAGCCCCACAGACTTCAATGGGATTCTGTGTGGACACCAGGCTCCACACATGTGAATCTGATGTAAGGACTAAATCAGAGATTATGAGAGCCAGTGTGTGTCTGTGTTTTTCCTAGGGTGACCAGTTACCCCTCCCCCCAAATAAAAGTGTCCCAATTTTTTACACTTGCTATCTGGTCACCCTAGTTTTTTTCCCTTCCAGGCTAGCAGGGTTGTTCTATTATTTCCTGGTACAGTTGTAGCACATAGGAGCCCCAGGCACAGCCCAGGCTGCCTTGTGCTAGGTGCTGTACAAACACTCACCAGCAAGGGAGTCCCTGCCCTGAAGACGTTACAAGCTAAGCGTGGGCAGGAGGCGGGCGCTCTTTCCTCCCCCTCCCGCAGCTGGCGGGGCTGTACCGAAGAGGCGGGCGGGGTGGTGAGCGGGTTTCCCTGCTAGACCCAGGCCCCATCGCGGGACCGACTGCCGGATGAGAGAGCCGGGAGGCGCTGACACTAAACGCTGTCGCTCGAGCAACACCCCCCGGCGGCTCGGTCCTAGCCGAGCAGCCCCGGAAGCGGAAGTGGCGTGCCTGCCGCGGTGCATTGTGGGGAGCGGCGGTTGCTGTGGAGTTGGATCTGAATGAAGCTGCCGCGGGGAAGGGGCTGCTGGAGCCGCTGAGTGGGAAGGAGCCGCGTCCGCAGCCGCCCGGCCCGGGTGTCCGCGCGAGCGCTGTCAGGCAGCGCCGCCATGTCCTACAACAAGATCCCGCCGCGCTGGCTGCGCTGCCCTAGGAGGGGGCAGCCGGTGGCAGGTGAGTGGGGCCGGGGTGCTCGGCGCGGGGCGGCCACAGCTTCCCCGCTCCTCTTCGAGCCGCTGGCGGACGGGTGTTCGGGGATGGGGCGCCGGGCCCGTCGGGGTAACGAGTCTCTGGCCCCGGTGCGGGTGGTGGTGTCAGGAGTCGTAGCCCCGACCCCATCCGCGAGCCGGGTCGGTTGCGGGCTCCCCGGGGCTGAGCGTGGGGCGTCGCAGGCACCACCCCTTTCCAGGGGAGCCCTTGGGACTAGGCCCCCTCCCTCCTTTCTAAGTGGCGTCTCGCTACCTTTGCACTTTTCGGTCCCGTTTTATGCCCCAGCTCTCTCATCCTCCCCCAGAACTGCGCCCTGCCCCCCAGCACAGCAGACCTCCTTCCCGCAAGGGGCTGGGGGGAAACTGGCCAACATTCACTCCCGCTTCTCTCAGAAATCCTACTACCTGTAAAACAGTTGTCGCTGTCCTGACCAATCTCCCTCCCGTTTTTTGAAAAGTAGTTCAGAAACTTTTAACAGGGCGCTGAGTGGCGAAACTGACTGGAGTCGGTTTCTCTTTGCAGCTGACTGTATGTGCAGATCCCTGAAGCAGTTTCCACTGCTGTAAATAATAGGCTGAATTGCAATGAGCTGCATCCAGCCCTGGAGCTAAGAGTTTTCTCAACCGCTCTATCCTAGTCACTTCCCTCCTTTTTTCATAAGCACTTAATTCCCTTTACCCCCCCAACTCTGTACCATAACACAAAGAAATAAACTAAGGGACTGAATAGGGGAAAGAGAAGTAATGTTTTCCCTTCTACTTCTTACAGACTTACTTCTTCCTTTTTTAGGTTCTAATTCAGCATTGTACTTAAATCTGTGCCTAACTTTATATCTGTAGGGGCTGCTCATGTGATTAAAATTAGCCACATATATAACTTTGCTGAGTTGCGGTCATGTTTCCTTCCTTCCCTCCATCATGTTTATTTTTGCAAGTCTCAAGCCCTCTCTTTGTTTTGAAGGTCTTCTCCAGGATTTTTTCTTTACTTATCAAGTTTATGTTCAGCATGGGATTAAAAAAATGGATTGTCTGTCTGCATTTCTGCACATTGTACTTCTCTATTGATTTAGCAGAAGCAGTGAGTGAAATCTTTGGATCAGATCAGATCTGGTTCTCTTATTGGGGATGTGCTATATACAGCAGTGGTTCTCAACCTATTTACCTTTGTGGACCTCTATACAGCTCTCCATGTATAACGTAGGCCGCATCTGTACAATATATATAATGCCTGTATGGCACTGAGGATATGTCACAAGGGCCACAGCTGTGTGCTGATTGGGCTGCAGGTTGAGAAGCACTGATGTCGAGATCTCTACAGGATAGGGGATTTAAAAAAAAGTGTACGATAGACGCTGTGCAGTGGATTAGTAGCAGTTAATTTGAGTTCAGGACTAAAGTCTTTCCTGTTTGGGAGGTCTGTGGAGGCAGAACACCTAGTTAGAAATATGGGAATTGCCATATGGGATCAGACCTATAGTCATCTAGTCCAGCATCCTGTCTCTGACAGTGGCCATCACAGATGCTTCAGAAATCTCACATTAGGCAGAGGTAAAATAATATCATCTCCCTGTTAGGTTTTCTCATACCCTAATCTCTTCATATGAAAGTTTTCCCATGCCCCTAATTGTTTTTGTCACCCTTTTCTGAATGCCCTCTTATTCTGCAATATCCTTTTTGAGATATTTTGAGTGACCAGTACTGCAAATCATATTTTAGATAAGGCTGTACCATTAATTTTATATAATGGCATAATACAGTAACAGTTGGGAGTAGAAATTGGTGATAGTCTGGTATTTCTTTGATGAGGTTTTGTGTATTTACAAAGAAAAGTCCTGTGTGTCTGAACACAGAATGAATCAAATATTGGGGAAACAGCTTCTTTCCTCACCGCACCAACAGCACTCTTTTCAGCCTGCATCTCTGGTACCTCATGCTTCAGGGTTTCATCCAGCCACCTACAGGAGGTAAGGAAGGGATTCTCTCCTCCTCCATGGGGGCCCCGCTCCAATGTATTCTGAGAGTTATTTTAACTCCTTTCTCTGAAACATCCGGGATGGCTGTGGCTGGAGGTGGGACATTGGATGAGGAGGACCAGTGCTCTCAGGTGCTTGGTTGGCTAGTTCTTGCTCACATGCTTCTAACTGATTACCAAATGTGGGTTCAGGAAGGAATTTTTCCCCAGGTCAGATTGGCCTTGACTTTGGGTTGTTTTTTTTGTTTTTTTTTCCTCTGCAGTATGTGGTCACTTGTTGGGATTATCTAAGCATATCTCACCTAACCATTTCACAGTCATTGTCGGGGCCTCAAGCACTGGTGTGCCTCGGTCCCTCCTATTCTTTGTCTGTGGCATATAATAATCTAGTGTCCTGTGGGCTGTAACACTTTGGTCTAAATTTAGTTGTTGGGCTTAGCATGCAGGTGCTGAGTGGTGATGGTCTGTAATATATATGAGGTCACACTAGATGATCTGGTGGTCCCTTCTGGCCTTAAACTCTAACTTTTAGAAGGACCTCTCAGTATAACAACCATTTTAGCTCCTCTGTTGTCCTCATGATGCCCAAAATGGCAATGCCCTGTATGATCCATCCTACATAGAAAGAAAATAAACAGTTTACCAAATTAAAAACGACACAGCAGGGACCTCATTTCAGAAAAATTCTGGAGGCAAGAAAATTGTGTCAGCATATAGAACATTATATGTGATTATATTATATCCTGCAAAGTCGGTAGGTGGAGAGGGAAGCGGAAGACATAGAGTGTATAGACCTGTGAAAAGTCGGGAATGGAAACCAAGGTGTGTGTGGGGGCAACTACCTCCTTTCCCCATAGCAAATGATGCACCTATGATATGAGGTAAACTACGTATGTGCAGTGTCTTTCTGCAAGGATGTTTTCAGATCACCAACTCATATTGATTTTTGTTTCCACTAAATCTCCTGTGGGATTTTTTGCTCCCTGATGGACCTTTTTTTCAGCCCCTGTGGAATGCTGATTGTGTCTGTGGAATTTGCTGGCTGATGCAGAACCTGCCCACTCTGTTTGAATCGCGGATTCACCTCTCTAACAACTCTTCCAGCCTTAACTTCCACAGCTACTTTCTCAGATTCCATGGAGCGGCAATGCTGAAATTCTGTCCCCGAAAACTGAAAGCACTAACATCTTTGTCTAATATGAAAGGGGTTTTGAAACATGGGTAGGCCAAGCCATCACAGTCCCAAGAGCCTTTTTCACCCCTGAAAATGCCAAATCATACCTTACTGACCACTGAATTAGTCTCTCTCTCCCCCCCCTGTTTGGTGCAAGGGGTGTGCAGGTGACTCTGCGGCTGGCTTTGAAGGGGAAAGCACCTATGTGGAGGCACAGCCAGGCAGCTCTGTGCGCTGCCCCGTCCGGAGGTGCTGCTCCTGGAAGCAGCGGCATGTCCCCCCTCCGGCCCCTTTGCGGAGGTGCAGTGCCAGCCAGGCAGCTCTGTGTGCTGCCCTGTCTGCAGGTGCAGCCCCTGCAGTTCCCACTGGCTGTAGTTCCTGGCCAATGGGAGCTGCAGAGCCGGCGCTTGGGGCGGGGGCAGCATGTGGAGCCCTCGGCTACCCTTACGAGTAGGAGCCGCGGGGTGGAGGGGGAGAACATGCCGCTGCTTCCAGAAGCCGTGCAGAGTCATGGCACGCATGGAGGTCTGACGGGCTGGACGCGGCCTGCGGGCCATAGTTTGCCCACCCCTGTACTAGACACTTGGCACAATTTGTCTAAACCTGCCTTAAATTTATAACTGTCCTGTTTGTGGCCAATTTTGTCATAGTGCCAGCATTAACTGAACTGTTTCCTTTAATTGTTGCCAGTTTCCCATTTTTGACAAATCAAGTTTATAATTTGTTCTATTTGTTCAATGCAGGTCTGAGCCAGATCAGAATCCCTTCTTTCATCTTAAATATAAGGCACAGAACTGTACTTAGTGTTGATGGTGATCAGCTTCCATCTGCCTCCCTAAGAGCTGCATTCTCTTCTGGTGAAGTGCTGCAAGAAAAGATTCAAGTTCTGTGGTAAATTTCACAGCCTCTTGTGTATTTCTACACAGCAAAGAAAAACCCATGGCTGACCTGTGCCAGCTGACTTGGGCTGTGGGACTGTTTCATGGCTGTGTAGACTTCTGAGCTCGCTGAATGCTGGGACACACTCACGTCGCAGGGTCCTAGAGCCTGGAATCCAGTCTGAGCCCAGATGAATACACATCAATGAAACAGCCCTGCAGCCCGATGCCTGCGAGCGTGAGTTGGCTGGCACAGGCCAGCCGTGGGTTTTTCTTTGCTGTGTAGACATACTCTTGAGTGTCTTTAGCTTCCTTTCACTGATCTTCAAATCCCCAGTCTATCTATAAATTGGTTCATCGCCAGTTTAACTTGGAAGGCCTCTGTGGTATCTGGATATGCCAGAAGCACAAGTCTCTGCAGATCGTCTTCCAGTTCAGATTGGGTTTCGGCTTTTCCTCCCTTGTTCTTATTGAAGCTGGTCGGGGCACAGCTTAATGGCTAGCTCCAAACCATATTAAGGGCTTGTAACAGTTCTCAATAACGCCATCTCTTTTCTGGGTGGAGCACCATCAGAGATGGGCCACTTAGGTTGGCTGCTAGTAACCCCATTTTCTAGCCCGTGTTCAATCTAGCCATTCATTTGAGCCAAATAAGTCTCTCAGGGAGTTTTTCCCCTCAGAAGGGGGCTTTGGTATCATTTGCGTTAGGACAGCCCAACCTCTCCCCTCTGGGCCTTCATGGGGTACAAACAGCATAGAAAACTATTGGGAATGTCTGGTCTTACCCCAGTCCTCTGGCTGGCTCAATTCCTCATCAAGGCAGCTGTCTTTCATGGTTGTCTGTGACCCTTTGATTTCTTTCTGGAGCTGAATTTTCAGCTCATTAAGTCCTTGCTACAGCTTGTTTCAGTTAGCGAGTTCCAAATTATCCAAAGCCTGTTCGGTCTCCAATATCTTCTGGAAAAACGTCTGGTCTATGGCAGTCAGATTGTTGGTCCCCTCATCAATCTGTTTTACTACTCCAGATTGGGTGGGTTGCAGCTGGGTTTCCCAGTCTGTCTGGGCACTTTGTAGTTGCCACTCCAAAAGCAATCTCATCTTAGCCTCTAAGTCAGTGGTCTCCAACCTTTTTATGCCCAAGATCACTTTTTGAATTTAAGGGCAACCCAGGATCTGCCCCGCCCCTTCCCCAAAGCTCTGCCCCACTCACTCCATCCCCCCCTCTCTCTGGCGCTTGCTCTCCCCCCTCCCTCCCTCACTTTCACCAGGCTAGGGCAGGGGGTTGGGGTTCGGGAGGGGGTGTGGGCTCTGGGTTGAGCCTGGGACAGGGGGTTGAGTGTAGGAGGGGGATTTGGGGTGCTGGCTTTGGGAGGGAGCTCAGAGCTGGGGTTTGGGGTGCTGGCTCAGGGTTGGGATGCGATGGGTGGCACTTACCGCATGTGGCTCCCGGTTGGTTGCACAGTGAGGCTAAGGCAGGATCCCTGCCTGCCCACGCCACTCCCGGAAGGGGCAAATGCGTCTCTGTGGCCCCTGGGGCCGGGGGGGGATGTGGCTCTGCACACTGCCCCTCTCTGCAGGCACCGCCCCCAAAGCTCCCATTGGCCACAGTTCACTGTTCCTGGCCAAGGGGAGCTGCAGGGCAGAGCTTTCAGGCATGAGCAGTGCGTGGGGACCCACACACTCCACTCAGGGCCGCGGGGGGGTGGGGGTGGCCGCTTCCGGGAGTGACATTGAGCTGCAGCAGGCAGGGAGCCTGCCATAGCAGCAGCCCCGCTACACCCCTGGAGATAGCGATCGACTGGGAGAGTGCCCAGGATCGACCCATCAATTGCGATCGACGGGTTGGTGACCACTGCTCTAAGTCATCCCTGTGCCCTTTCTGGGAAACCCTCACTTCTTATTTTAGATCTTAGAATCATAGAACTGTAGGACTGGAAGGGACCTCGAGAAGTTATCGAGTCCAGTCCCCTGAACTCAAGGCAGGACTACGTGTAACTAGACCTTTCCTGACAAGTGTTTATCTAATCTGTTCTTAAAAAACTCAATGACGGAGATTCCACAACCTCCCTACGCACTTTGTTCCAGTGCTTAACCACCCTAACAGTAAGGAAGTTTTTCCTAAACCAGCCTTGCTGCAATTTAAGCCCATTGCCTTTTGTCCCATCCTCAGAGGTTAAAGAGAACAATTTTTCTCTGTTCTCCTTGTAACAACCTTTTATGTTCTTGAAAACTGTTATGTCCCCCTCAGTCTTTTCTTCTCCAGACTAAGCAAACCCTTCTCTCCCCCATCTTTCATCATAGGTCATGTTTTCTAGACCTTTAAGATTTTTTGTTGCTCTCCTCTGGACCTTCTCCAATCTGTCCACATCTTTCCTGAAATATGGTGCCCAGAACTGCCCACAATACTCCAGTTGAGGCCTGATCAGCATGGAGTACAGTGGAAGAATTACTTCTCCTGTCTTGCTTACAACATTTCTGCTAATGCATCCTAGAATGATGTTCACGCTTTTTTTGCAACAGTGTTACACTGTTGACTCTCATTTAGCTTGTGATCCACTATGAGCCCCAGATTCCTTTCCGCAATTCTCCTTCCTAGGCAGTCATTTCCCATTTTCCCTTCCTAAGTGGAGTACTTTGCATTTGTCCTTTGAATTTCATCTTATTTACTTCAGACCGTTTCTTCAGTTTGTCCAGATCATTTTAAATTTTAATCCTGTCTTCGAAAGCACTTCGAAATCCCTTCCAGCTTGATTTCCTCTGTAAACTTTATAAGTGTACTCTCTGTGCCATTACAGTAACTCCTCAATTAACGTTGTAGTTATGTTCCTGAAAAATGCATTTTTAAGTGAAAATGATGTTAAACGAATCCAATTTTTTCATAAGATTTAATGTAAATGCAGGGGGTTAGGTTCCAAAGAAATTTTTTTGGGGCAGACAAAAGGCATTATATACTGTACAGTACTGTACTGTGGTGGGGAGGTGCCCCTGGCTTACCCCTGGGGCTCAGGGCTGGGGGTTCAGGGTCTGGGCGGGAGTTAGGGTGTGGGAGGGTGCTCAGGGTGGGGGTGTGGGGTCTGGGAGGGAGTTAGGGTGCGGGTGAGCACTCAGGGTGGGGGTGCGGGGTCTGAGAGGGAGTTAGGGTGCGGGAGGGCGCTCAGGGTGGGGATGTGGGGTCTGGGAGGGAGTTAGGGTGCGGGAGGGCGCTCAGGGTGGGGGTGTGGGAGGAGGCTCAGGGCTGGGTTAGGCAGGAGGTGTAGAGCACTTACCTGGGGCAGCTCCTGTTTGGTGCAAGGGGTGTGCAGGTGACTCTGCAGCTGGCTTTGAAGGGGAAAGCGCTGCTTCTTTCCGACCTCTGGCTGCGCGGCTGCCCCTACTCCTCCTGAGTCCTCTGGCCCGTGCTCACAGGGCTGCATTCTGAAAGGGGCTTTAGAGCTGTAGATCAGGGCCCCGGGGCCCCCTTAGCCCAGGATCCTGCAGCCCCTAAAGCCCCTGCATTCCGGGTGGCCCTGCCTGCTGGGGGGCGGGGGGGCAGCTTCCCCGCTTGCTGGCTCCCTCCCTCCCTCCCAGAAAGTCCTAAGCGCTGCCAAACAGCTGTTTGGCGGCTGGGGAAATGCTGGAAGGGAGGGGGAGGAGGCAGAGAAGAGGAACTTGTGCAGTGCTCCCTTGTAAAGTCAGCCAAACAACATTATAAGGGAGCATTGCACAACTTTAAACGAGTATGTTCCCTAATGGAGCAGTGATGTAACTTCAAAACAATGTTAAGCGGTAGGACGTTAAGTGAGGAGTTACTGTATCTAAATCATTGATGAAGATATTGAACAGAACCAGACTCAGGACTGATCCCTGCAGGATCCCTCTCGCTATGCTATTCCAGCTTGACTGTGGACCACTGATAACTACTCTCTGGGAATGATTTTCCAACCAGTTATGCACCCATCTTATAGTAGCTCCATCTAAGTTGTATTTCTCTAGTTTGTTTATGAGACGTTCATGCGAGACCGTATGAAAAGCAGTACTTGAAATCAGGATATACCACATATACCGCTTCCCCCCTATCCACAAGGCATGTTACCCTCTCAAAGAAAACTGTTAGGTTGGTTTAGTGGTTTGTCTTAATTCCTTTTGTGAAATGTTCAGCTCCCAGTTTAGGACTTTTAATTCCTGCTAGTCATTTCTGATTTTTGCAAGTACTTCCATTATTTGTTACATCTTGGTTCAAGAGGTATACCAGCTCACAATCTCTGTTTGCGCAAACTGGATCCTGCTTCTTAAACCAGTGTTGCTCCTGTTTGACCCAAGTGCCAAGTCAGAGTTTGGGGATGTTTCATTTGATAAATATTTCTTCAATGCAGTTTTGTTTGTTTACAAAGAATGTACAAACTTCTGTGTCTGTGAACACAGAAGGAATCAAACAGCAGGAAACAACTTCTTTGCTTATACCCCAAGAACACTCTTTTTTTAGGCTTCATCCTGACCCAAAAACCGCTCCACAGTTTTCTTCCACAGTCAGACCGGCTGCTTGCAGTTGCTCCTTCTACCAGTTTTTGTGTCTGTTTCTGAGTGTCCTGCCTAAGCCTGTGCACACACCACACAAGCTATATGTTTCAAAACTCTTCCCCCACTCAGTTCAAACTTCTGGGCAGGTTCACAACTCCTTTTTGTCTTGAGGGGGGGCGGGACTTCTGATGAACTTTTCCTGACAGTTATATTAATTGAAGGGTGTAGTCACACCCAGTCCCAAAGAAGTTTGTGATCCAAGCAGTCACCAGTATATCTCACCATAACACTATCATGACCTTTACAGGTAATTTTTTAATTCTATTTTCAATGATTACTTCAACCAGTTTACTAGGTGCTTATGTAAGATTGACTGGTCTGTAATTCCTGGAATCACCCCACAAGTCTTTTTAAATATAGGCACAATGTTTTCCACCCTCGGTCCTCTGATATAGTAGCGGTTTCAAATGAAAGATGGCATATTTTTGCTGGCGGTACAGCCACTTCATACTTGAGCTCCCTTAGAACACTTGGAATGCTTTTAAAATTATCACCTTGCTCCAGCATGTCATCTTTTGACACTTTAATCTCTTCTGGTACCTAATATTTATTGCCAGAAAAGAGCAGTTGAATCTGTAATAATGCAAAACCTTCCATTTCAACAATGTCTTGCTACCATCGCATGAATGACACACTCAGTACTAGCATCTGAACATACTATGAGAATTTACAAAATTCTGTCATAATTAATGTTCCCACCCTCTGACTTCACCACCTCAACCAAGCTTCACAAAATCATCATTGCTGTGTACAGTATTAAATTGTTTAAAACTTATAGTGTGTGTGTGTGTGTGTGTCTGTCTGGTGAAAAAAATTTCCTGGAACCTAACGCCTCCCCCCTCCCATTTACATTAATTCTTGTGGGGAAATTGGATTCGCTTAACATCGTTTCACTTAAAGTTGTATTTTTCAGGAACATAACTACAATATTAAGTGAGGAGTTACTGCATTTAATTTTAATGTATTTGGTACTTTTCAAAATGCTTTTTTGAATTCAATAGTTACTTAAATAGGAACAGAAATTCTTTAGTGTGAATTGGGACCCATATTTTTGAAATTTTTTTATACTTGCAAATTGAAATTTAATACTGCTATTCATAGTTACTCATGATTCAGCAAATACTACAAGTACAGAATCTTATATGAAATGCCTAAAATTTATTGAAACTTAGAAAAGAGATGACAGAGAACTCTTACGAAGGCTGTTACAAAGCTACTCTGATGTGTTGTGCGAACAATAAAAGCTCATAAATTAAAAAGCTGAGCCTCCAGGCAATAATAGCTGAGAACAGACCTCTCTTTAATAAGGTCAAGACTTGACAGTTCTTCTAAAATAAACTCTCAAAGTCCCAGAGCCACAGGTAAGCACTCTATTTAATATAGAATGCTGCTGTTCCATGATGCTGATGGGGAGATCTCTGTTACTGTGGAACAGTTATAATGAAAAGGACTGACAGTAAATGGATGTTTCTGACACTATCTGGCTCTTTTAAGGCCATCTTTCGAACACTTCACACTTAGAAACCATCAGAACTGATGTTTACATGGTCAGGCTTTTACAAACTGACATTTTAAATTCCTATTTTCTTGTTCTGGCCATGCTGAATTTAAATGTTACTTTTAGGGCTGTCGATTAATCGCATTTAATTCATACGATTAACCCAAAAAAGTAATTGTGATTAAAAAAATTAATTGCGATTAATCGCAGTTTTAATTGCACTGTTAAACAGAATATCAGTTGAAAATTATTATATATTTTTTACATTTTCAAATATATTGATTTCAATTACAACAAAGAATACTCACTTTGTACTCACTTTGTACTATTGTTTTTGCTTACAAATATTTGCATTGTAAAAATGATAAAAGAAATAGTATTTTTCAATTCACCTCATACGAGTACTGTAATGCAATCTTTTTATCGTAAACGTGCAGATTTTTTTTGCTTACAAAACCAAAAACGAAACAGTGTAAAACTTTTGAGCCTACAAGTCTACTCAGTCCTACTACTTGTTCAGCCAATTACTAAGACAAACCGTTTTGTTTACATTTATGGGAGATAATGCTGCCTGTTTCTTAGGCTACGTCTTCACTACCCGCCTGAATTGGCGGGTAGAAATCGGTCTCTCTGGGATCGAATTATCGCGTCTCGTCGGGACGTGACAATTGATCCCTGAATCGACGCTTGGGGAGCCGCGGAGGTTGATTTGCCGCCGTCCTCACAGTGGGGTAAGTCGGCTCGGATACGTCGAATTCAGCTACACTATTTGCGTAGCTGAATTTGCGTATCTCAAATTCTAGTACATTGGTGCGGCATGATTTCCCTTTACAAAAACCATGTTGACTCTTCCCCAACAAATGATGTTCATCTATGTGTTTGACAATTTTGTTCTTTACTATAGTTTCAACCAGTTTGCCTGGAACTGAAGTCAGGCTTACCGGCCTGTAATTGCCAGGATCACCTCTGGAACCCTTTTTAAAAATTGGCATCACATTAGCTATCCTCCAGTCATTTGGTACAGAAGCTGATTTAAATGATGGGTTAAAGACTACAGTTAGTAGTCCTGCAATTTCATATTTGAGTTCCTTCAGAACTCTTGGGTGAATACCATCTGGTCCTGGTGACTTATTACTGTTTAGTTTGTCAGTTTGTTCCAAAACCTCCTCTAATGACACCTCTATCTGGGACAGTTCCTCAGATGTGTCACCTAAAAAGAATGGCTCAGGTTTGGGAAGCTCCTTCACATCCTCAACTGTGAAAACCGATACAAAGGCCTTATCGTCCTTGAGTGCTCCTTTAGCATCTTGATTGTCCAGTGGTCTCACTGGTTGTTTAGCAGGCTTCCTGCTTCTGATGTATTTAAAATTTTTTTTGCTATTACTTTTTGAGTCTTTGGCTAGCTGTTCTTCAAATTTTTTTGTTGTTGTTCACATGGCACTGTTGTGGCTGGTGTTGGAAGATATTATCGAGCAGAACCCGTCATCAGCATGGACACGTCCTCTGGAATGGTGGTTGAAGCACGAAGGGACATATGAATCTTTAGTGCATCTGGCACGTAAATATCTTGCAATGCCGGCTACAAAACAATGCCATGTGAACACCTGTTCTCGCTTTCAGGTGATATTGTAAACAAGAAGCGGGCTGCATATATTGCCCATAAATGGAAACAAACTTGTTTGTCTGAGCTATTGGCTGAACAAGAAATAGGACTGAGTGGACAATTTTACATTGTTTTATTTTTGAGTGCAGTTATTTTTTTGTACGCAATTCTACATTTGTAAGTTCAACTTTCATGATAGAGATTGCATTACAGTACTTGTATGAGGTAAATTGAAAAATATTTATTTTGTTTTTTACAGTGCAAGTATTTGTAATAAAAATAAATATAAAGTGAGCACTGAACACTTTGTATTCTGTGTTGTAATTGATTTCAATTACATTTGAAAATGTGGAAAACATCAAAAAATATAAATAATGGTTTAAATAATTTTTTAGTTCCTCTAATCCAGTGTTTCCCAAACAGTGGGTCCCAACCACCAGTTAATCCCAGGAAGGTCCTAGATGGGATGCCAGATCCAGGTTGGATTAACCCATCTCTGGGCCCTAGGGAAACATACACTTCTGCTGGCCCCATGCAGAGTAGAGACCCCAGTGGGGAAGGGGAGATTGGAGAGTGAGCCATCTCTGCACTTTTCCCACACTGCTGGCTCCTCTCCTGTGGGGCTGAGCCCGTCTTTTCACTCCAGGTATTGCGATGTAATGCACGGTGTTGCAGTGCCACTCAGGTTAGGCCAGGCCATCCCTCCATCATGGTGTAGGGGCAACAGGCCAAATTTTCCTCAGCTTGTTTTTAATTAAATCCATTAGGTTATTGCTGAGCCTCTGTTAAGCTGTTCTTCATATAGCTTTAAAATCACTTGTGTGTATGTGTATATATACATACTATAAAATTTTATTTTGTTCTATAGGGAAGTTTTTGCCTTTGAAGACAATGTTAGGACCAAGATATGATGAACAGGTTGCTGAAGAGAATCGCTTCCATCCCAGTATGCTGTCCAACTATTTAAAGAGTCTGAAGGTAAGTTAACATTTTATAAAAAAAAAAAACAACTATATGTATACTGGAGAAAATGTAATAGATGGTTTCTGTTGGACCATTGGTAGAAAAAAAATCACAAATACTGTAATTTCCCCCCCAGTTTTTCTCTTTCTCTACAGGATCCTAGCTTTCATAAAAAAACATTAGTGTTAATAATAAAATGGTAGTTGCCCTCATAATCCAACATTGCTCAAAATTCTGCAGCTAAAGAATTGTATCAAGAGAAGTGTGAACTAATTTTTTCTTACTATCCTCACCTCCATCTCAACGAGATACTAATATCATTGTCAAGCTGCAGCCAGTTTAAATGTTAACAGTATTACAGATAATATGCATGTACATACACCTCTACCCTGATATAATGCTGTCCTCAGGAGCCAAAAAATCTTAACCACGTTATAGGTGAAACTGCGTTATATCAAACTTGTTTTGATCCGCCAGAGTGTGCATTCCCCCCTCCCCCCGGAGCACTGCTTTACCATGTTATATCCGAATTTGTGTTTTATCAGGTTGAGTTATATCAGGGTAGAGGTGTAATTATAAAGTTGCAGTGTTTCCCTTTGTGCTGAACGCCCTTAAAAGCAAGGGTAAGAGGCATTTAGGACATAAATGATAGACTTCTTGTGTAGTAGGTCCTGACTTCCAGACATATCAGTTTCTGCTCTGTGTGATGCCCCAGTATGCATTATATTGTTACCCCAGCCATGGAATCCAGCTTGAGCATGGAACGAATCTACAGCTTAGATGGTAAGGGAAAGGCTGTTTTTTCTATGTAGTGTGTTTTTTGCGAAGTCTTGTTTAAAACATTTATTTCAAAAGATTTGTAGAATAGCATTCAAACTATGCAAAAAACAATACAGCTTAAAAGTAAAAATAATACGCCTTACTCCCCTCTGGCAGGGTGGCTCCATGCTCCATCAAGAGTTTGTG
The DNA here is from genome assembly GCF_011386835.1 of Chrysemys picta bellii. Taxonomy (NCBI): domain Eukaryota; kingdom Metazoa; phylum Chordata; order Testudines; family Emydidae; genus Chrysemys; species Chrysemys picta. The sequence continues at coordinate 70,301,128 of NC_088793.1, read as the reverse complement.
GTACGTGCTTTATAACCAACCCAGTGTGTATGGGTGTACCACTGAGTATGCGCTATATTAGGCTAGAGCAGTGGTTCCCAATCTTTAACAACCTGTGAACCCCTTTCACTAAAATGTCAAGTATCGCGAACCCCCTCCTAAAAATGAATATTTCCAGGGATTTTCTCCTTTACCTGAGTATAAATGATAAAAACAGTGACTTAGAAATATAAAATTTGTTTTTATGACATGCTTATTACACACTTTTATTATTATTTATAATTACAGTATTTTTATTACATTAGGAAAATGGCAACACTCTTACAGATCTCACTTTCGTAGTTTGTATCACTTTGAATAAGCCTCTTATAAGACAAGGCTTCTATGTTTCATCAAGAAGTATCAGATGAAACAGCATGAAGGTATTTAAGAAGCCAACTCAAAGAGTTCCTCCTACACAAGCATTCAGGTCTTGAGCAGTCCAGGCAAACAACGCACGTTACAACAAAGCTTAAACTTGTTCTTCATAATAATTATTAAAACAATACTAGCTGCCTATTTAATTTTAAAAACATCAAAAAATATCCACCTCCCTTTCCATTTCTTATAAGTCTTGAAGTTTAAATCTCCTCAGTGTGATAGATCTGCTTGCTTTGATCTGCTTAGCACTTGGAAGTCCAGGGGCTCTGTGCTGCTGGCCCCATGCTGCCCGGGGTCCCTAGGAACAGCTCTGTCCGCCATTAGGGAATTTTTTCCTGAGAACCCCCTGTAACATTTCACGAACCCCCAAGGGTTCATGAACCCCAGTTTGGGAACCACTGGGCTAGAGGGTAAAAGGTGTGTTTTAAAAGAAAATTAAGTTAGCAACATTGATATTAAAAAAAACCGCACTTTTTAAAATTAGGCCTTGTCTAAACACAGAAGTTGCACCAATTTAACTTGAATCCAGTTATAAACAATTTTGTTAAGCCAGCACAAAACTCTACATAGACATTTTATTTAAGTTTGAGGGATATATTTATATTAATTTAGCTTAAGAAGATTACCACCAGGTTTATGTTCATTTGTGTGTCTACGCAGCCTTTTGCACCTGTTAAATTAAATAGATTTTTAAATCACACTTTTAGTTAAACTGGTGCAACTCTGTAGACATTCCCAGGGGGAGCTAGGCCTAGTAAATCTGGAATTATGCACTTGTAAAGTAGGAAAAGAAGCTTGCCAGTTCAACTGAACTCCTACAGCCCTTTTTGTGGGGGATAGATGTATTGGATTTTCTTCTCTCCATGTTTATGCCAGTTATGGTTAAACAATGGCAATTTAGGAGCAAGCTTATTTGGAGACCCAGGCAATTAAAAAACTCAAAACTTTTCTCTTACTAATGCTTCCAAAGTCTGCTTATCTGCTTGTGAACCTTATATATGTAGATTTTTGTCTTCCTAATATTGGCTTCTCTGCCAACTCATTCTCCAAAGTTCAACTTTGCTCTTGCAATGCTTAAAAGTGACCTGCAAAGTATTTTTTAAAAAATGCTCTTGATCATCATAAAGAAGTAAAAAAAAAAAACCAAAAAACACAACAACCCCAAAAAACAAATCCCTGAACATTTATTTTGGGAGGGGAAGGTTGAAAGGAGATTTGAAGTTTGGAATTCTCTCTGCTTCTTCATCCTTGTCACTTATTTTATTTGGTCTTGTGGGTAAGTCACAGAACTGGGAGTAAGGTGATTTCCAGCTTTGTTGCAGACTTTATGTATCACTTTGAACAAAATATATAAATCTCAAAGACTGTTTATTAGTCTCTAAAATTGGAATAACACTTATGTCATGGGTGCTGAGGCTTATTTAATAAATGGTCGTATTGGGGTCAGAAACAATGCTGAACTGTATTGACTACAGAAACTAGAAACTCTAATGAATAAGTAAATCTTTCTTTCAAACTACAGTATGATTACTTAATTCCATTTCAGAGGATGAGTACAGAATTCCTTGGTTTCATTGCTACACAGAGAATTTGTCAAAGGTTGTTGTGAAGCAAATTGGTTTATACCTTTCCAATAGCAGATCAGCATATGTATTTGTAACAACCAGTCTCCTATGTGCTAGGGGAGTAGAATATCTCTAAGTATGCTTGTTAGATGGTTGTACACTATGTGATACAGCAGGGCCAGAGAACAGCAGGAGAGTGGTGGATGGGAGGTATATAAGCTGTAGGATGATCAAGGCCTTATACCCTGTGGACTAGGGAAAGGTTACTACAGGGTAATTGGAGCACCTGGAGCCAATTAAGGCCCTGCCCAAGACCTAATAAAAACTCCCTGCTTCAGTCAGACAGGGAGAGGGAAGGAGAGCTGACCAGAGTTCAGAGGAGTATCGCTGTTAGCCAGAGGACCAGGAGAAGGGAAACCCTATCCAAGCAGAGCAGAGGGACTCCCCTGGCATAGAGGACTGAGGGAAACCCTACCCAAGGGGAGAGAGGGTAAGCAGCCCATGAAGCTGAAGGGGCTGGGATCCGGAGTAGGAGAGCAGACCTGGTTCCCTTCCCCGCTACCCTCTCTCTCCCACCAGGGCACTAGCGGAGCCAACAACACACAAGAAGAGGGGCAACGGCCCACCTGACACACCTCACCAAGTAAAAGCACGGGATCCACCACAGTACTGTTGGCCATTTGCCACACCTGGTAGATGTAGCCATATGGTTCCAAAGGCAACCCCATTTGCAAGTACACCTGCAATATAGGTTTCAAGATTCTTGTTTTGTAAAGGCTAGTCATGAACTGTAGAATTTTGCAGATTTTGAATGTTTTGCAAATTTGTTGTTGTTGTTGTTGTTTTTGCCCTTACAACATGTAAGAGTATAAAGGAAAATTAAGTGCACAGTAGATGCAGTCCTCACTAGTGTGCTGCACAAAATGGAAATATTTTGTAGCTTTTTAAAGCTTTCTAATGCTCTTGGTCACAAATTTAAGAACTTAAAGTAAGAGTGTGTTGAGTCCGCCCATTTTGTGTTCAACTTGTGCCTGAATCAGTTGTCACTGAAGCTGTTGTGATTCTGTTCTATTTGTAAGAAATCAAACAGTCAGAATCAGCTAATCATACAGTTATTGGCATGAGGGCCTTCGTTTTGACTGTTTGGTTCACAAGTGATAAGCAAAGTTCTGTCTGTGTAATTAATCCAACAAACACTTTTAATTGTTCAGAGCCACAATGTTGCTTCTACTAACTAAACATCTGCCATTTGAAAGTATGTGGATATTGGCACTCTGAAACTTGCCAATATATTTAATAGGCAGAAGATTACTTGGGATCATCATATCTCAAGAACAGCAATTTAGCAATAAACACAATAATGGATGAGTATGCAGCTGGAAAATGGATTATCTAGAGGCAAAGAGAATTTTCCATAGACAGTTGTTAACCAGCTTACTTTAATTTGTTGAGTATTTGTACTTTCAGCAGCTGATTAGATTACTGGAGCCTGGTTATCGCCACCTCTCCACACTTCTCTCTAATATGTATGGGAAATTTTAGCAGAACGTTATGATTCTGATTTTTAAAACCGTGAAATGCTATTAGATTACTGGAGATGTTTGGACATAGTGATTCCAAAAATAATTAAGACAACCTCTAAATGACTAAGACTAAAAAAACCACCTTTCCATATGGGCAGATTGTTCTGTAATAGCTGACTGTGTGGTTTCTTGTCCTCTCCTCTGAAACACATGCTACTGGTTACTGACTGGCTGGATGTCAGACTAGATGGAACAGTGGTCTGATAACGGTATGGCAACTACTGTGTTCCAGTACTACATAGTCTTTTCTCAGTGACACTTGGAATAGACAGGAACATCCACAAGAACAGTTCTTTGCTGCATTGAGAGGCTTTTGACAATATACATGCAGAAACCACAATTTAAGGTCTTACTGGACATGCTTAATAAATGACAGGTTTCCAAAGATAGCATCCATATAGTGGTCTGAGATGATAGAGCTAACATAATAAAAGCTTTGGGTGACTAATATGCATGAGTTGTGATGTTTCTCATGTTGCAGATCTATGTCAATAATTTATTGTCAGAACTACCCTTTGTGGACATTCCTGGTTTACATCCCAGAATTTGCTCAAGCTAATGTTACTCTTCCATCTGTAAGTTGCATCATAGAAGGTGAGCTAGGCATGACTGATTGAAGATGCTACTATGATTTGATGAAATGTCAATTACAAAATACTTAGTTGCCTGCTGGAAAATAGCTGTACTTTTAATATTCTTCTGATGGCTATAGCCAGGAGGGCCTTGCAAAAATCAGGGTGGATAAAAATCAATGTTTCAAAAAAAAAAATCAAATAAATTGGAATTTTTTTATTTAAATCGGACTTTTTTGATAAAATGCTTTTTGAGGAAAAAAACCTGTCTAAAGATGGTTTTAATTAAGATACATTATAGCTCAAAGATATCTCATCATGGAATAGGGATTGTAAATTCTAATTCTATAGTATGAGACAATATATTCATGTAATGTTTAAGAAAAGTTTTGTAAGTGACTTCCAATAGTTCTTGGATTAGGGACCCAATCTTATGGGATTCCAGGGGCTTCTGTATAGATTATTATGGTTAATCTTTCTATCTACCCAATGGGACTCAGTGCTAAGTAAGATACCATCAGAGATGTTTAGTTTTGCAGTTCTCAAACTGTGGATTTGTGTCTCCAGAGATAACATGCTTGTTAACAGCAAAAGTGATTTTAAATAAATAATATATAGAGGTGAGAAATATATAGGGGTGAGACCTCAACCCTATTTTCTCTCTGCAAATTTGTGTACATAGTCAATCCCTTACCTCTCTCTAAAAGTGTAAAGTTTCAAAAAGTTCAATGAATAGAAGATTGTTGGGGGTGGAATAGATCTGGACAAGGAGAAGTTGTCTGGAGATAAATGTGAGAAGGGAGGAACAGGCAGTAGAAACAAAAGTGGAACTGTTTGAGCAGCATATGCCAGAAGTCTCGAGGTCTTTCTGAGTGTAGCCTTCATTGATTTGAGATCTACGATACCATTCTCTCACTAGAAGGGAAAACCTATAATGGCAGCAGGCCGTAAAACAGACCCAATTTGGAAATATTTTAATGAAGATCCTCTATCTGTGGGTAAGACAGGCCTGGTTGCCCGAATGAAACAACCTCATGAGAAGTGTTCCTTCTCAGGAGGAAGCTGCGTTAAAGATGATGAAAGGAACATGTCTGAACATGCAGGATCTTCAGGTTGGTAAATTTTTTATTTCATATTTTTCTTAAGGACTGCCTGTCTTCCTTCTGGACTATTCTTGAATTCTCATGTTTGAGCAAAAAATATAGTTGTTACTCTATGGGACTATCATTTTAGATGCAGTTGTGATTAAAAAATAAATAGCTGAAATAGGCAGATCTTCCTTTTACAATTTCACCTTTAAAGTATACTGAGTGTCAGTGAATGCAATGAGTAATACTAAATGAGCAGTATGGTAATAATTATTAAATAACCACATTGACTTATTTTGTTTAGGAGAATCCATCCTCAACATACAGGATTCAGAAGAGTATCCACCTTCAAGATCACCATCATTTTCTATAGTTTCAGAGTTATCTGCCAATGATAGTGTTTCAGTCACATCATGTATGTCACATAGCCACAGTATATCACCTGTAGCAAAAAGAAAAAAAATCTCCGTCCTCCAGAAACAACCATAGATAAGTTTGTGATAAGAACCAGCAGATTACAAAAATAAGTAATTGATGAAAAAATTGCCTGGTTTGTTTATGCAACAAACTCTCCTTTCCTTATGATTGAGAAACCGCACTTCATTAACATGGTTCAGTCATTAAGACCAGGATACAGTCCACCCAACAGAGCAGATGTCACAGGGAAATTGCTGGATAAAGTGTTTGAAAGAGAAATTGAGCAGTGTGCAAAAGGTCTAGAGGGTAAAATTTTTAACCTGAGTCTTGATGGATGGAGCAGTGTCCACAATGGTTCTGTTGTATGTGATTGTGTGACAACAGAAGAAGGGAATGTCTTTCTTACAGAAACGATACATCAGGAAATGTGCACACAGCAGAATACTTACAAGTAAAACCTATAACAAACTGTGAACAAAAATTCAAATGTCTAATATGCAGCTTGGTCACAGACAATGCTGCAAATGGATCCAAGATGAGAAGAAATTATTTAGAAGCGAGTCCCAAGCTAATAACATACGGTTGCAGTGCTCATTTGCTGCACCTCCTAGCCAAAGACTTCAGTTTTCCAGAAATAAAGGCTAATGTTGTTGAAATTGCAAAATACTTCCGTAACAACCACTTTGCAGCAGCTGCTCTGAAAAAAAGTGGGAGGAACCAAGCTAACTTTCCCACATGACGTATGAGGGAACTCAATAGTGGATTGTTTTGAGCACTATATCAAGAACTGGCCTAATCTGATGACAGTTTGTGAACAAAATCGTGAAAAAATAGATGGCACTGTCACAGCCAAAGTTCTCACCATTGCGCTTAAGAGAAATGTTGAACACGTGCTGAGTACCCTGAAGCCTATTTCTGTAGCCTTGAACAAAATGCAGGGAAATAGCTGTTTTAATGCTCATTTTCTTGCAAATATTCTCAATACTTGGTACCAGGGTCAAACCTTAACTGCTGAAGAAGAGAAGTTGGCTATGACATGGACATCCAGAAATCATCCCTCCATAATGCCAACTATAATAAACTTCAAAACTCAGGGTGAACCATTTAAGAAATACGTTTGCTGATGATGATTTAAAGAAAGTCAAACCAGTGAATTGGTGGAAGTCACTTAAGCACTTGGATTCAGAGACTGTTGAAGTGATAATCTCTCTTTTAACAGCAGCAGCTTCTTCTACTGGTGTAGAAAGAATATTTTCTTCCTTTGGACTAATTCATTCTAAATTGAGAAATCGTTTGGGACCTGAAAAAGCAGGAAAGCTTTTTTCTTTTCCAGATTATGAACAACAGGAAAATGAAGGTGAAGATGACTGAATTAGCTGCAGAAGCCAATATTTTAAGTTTCTCATGTTGACCTGGATAACATAGTCAATTTTTTTTTTAAATATTTCATTTAACTATTTTAGTTAAAAACAATTTTAACAAAAACAAACCTGATTTTAAAAAACTTGAATGTTTAACTAAATTCAAAAATTCATATGCTTGTTTTGCTAAAGTATTATATGTTTGCTGTTGAAAAAAATCCAGAATACATAATGATGATGTTTTAGTTAAATAAAACAATTTAAATGTCTGTCTGGTGATGTTCTCCTCATAATGCAGCATGGCAAGAAAATCTTCCATATTAAATAACCAAACAATCATTCATTTTCTAATATAGCTGTAAAACTAATCTGAAAAGTTTTCAAAATAAATCACTTAAAATGTATAGTGTGTACCTTCTAAAAATGAAACCTACATCTATCTCTGAGTTGTGACGAATATGTATTAAGATTATAATGACCAGCAGGAATGCACTTTTATGTAGAAATCCATGATTACATTGAATCTTCCTGACTAGTGATTTAAATCAAATCCACCCTGGCAAAAATAGACTCAAATCTAGAGCCATTTTGGGGACAATCCTTTGGGACAGCAACCAAGATAGCATCGCTCTGGTGATTCTCTCTGGAGCACTGACATCTTATGGACACTCATTTCCACAACAGGCCAAAGCAGCTGAGCTACAAAAACACATTTCAGAATCTATTTCATACAATTCTATTTCAGCCCTGACAGTCAGAGCAAGGGTATTATATGTGCATGTGTACTGCAACCGGTGCTTCAGCAGGAGCTGAAACAGTTTTTCTTACTTCTGTAGTATTTGTTTTTCTAGCCCTGTTAAATTGTGAGATACTAAAATGTAAAATAGATATCTGATATTGTTTATTACCCAGACCCTAATTAAATTACAATGTGGTTGGAAGGGTGGTAATCTGGTTTTCAGGTGATATAGACAAGGCCCTGTGTCCTGTAGCATATCAGACCTAAATTATGACAGGCACCCTTTTGATCCACTGCTGCTTGACGTGCATGAAGATCAAGGGGTGATTGGAGGGACCAAAGAGCTCCGATTCTGTATGCTTAAAGAGGTACACAGGCAGTGAGAGAGACTAGTCAGTCAGAAGCCCTAGACCTCTGGGGTCTTCTCCCAAGCAGACTTCTTAATGCTAGTTCTTCTGCTGTGCAAATTAGGAGCAAAGCCCCCAAGTACTTGGTAGCAATGTGGATCTAACTTCTGCAGCAATATTCCAATGAACAAACTAAAATTTCTTGGACAAATTCAAACAAAGTAAAGTGATTTTTTTTGAAGTGAGTGAAATGTGAGGAGAAAATTATCCATAAAAAGTATGATTTGTGCTTATATATTTTGATATTAAATTCAGTTTTATGTTGGCTACAAATTTTTGTATTAAACTCTTAACTGCATTGTAGAAGTTGTTTGGGGGATCATGGGAAGTTTTTGAAATTTTGAAAGTGACTTTTGAGGCTTCTTGTTTCCAGGAAGAAGTGGGAACTAAGTCTGATTTTTGTCACTTAAGTGTCAGTTGAAACCGTTTTGTCCTGAGATGGGGATACGTCTCCTTGTTCCCTCTGTTTTGGGTAGAGGTACAGTGGAACCTTCAGATTTTGGCAGTTGGCTTGAATTTCTTGTTCCTCCACTGCTTCAACACTTGACAAAATCTGTTTGCCTCCTTGCATCTAACAATGAGAGAGAAGCTCATTGTTCTTCTTTGAGTGGTGGTCCCTATTTATATTCCAAACGTGTGTGCGCATGCGTGCCGTTGCTGGAGTGGGAAGATTTTCTTAGCAGTGTCCATTGTCCCGCAGGTGTATCTCTGTGTGTCTCAGTTGTGGTTATATTAGGTCATGCGGGTCGACGCCTTTTCAGTTCCCTCTTAACTGCTGCATTGTCAGAATCAGAATCCCTGTTCCTCCGTGATCATAGTTCAACTATGAGAGCATTTTAGTCTGTTTGTATATAGTAGTTCTTTGTTGTTTTTTCTTCTATAGTTAGCTGTAAATAGTTTTGTGTAGTATTAGTATTCGTCGCCCCGGTTGGGCTCCCCAGGGACTATGTCCTGCGTTTCAGGGTTCAAAAACTGGGCTTTGTGTCCTCGCTTGCTCTCAGTGAGTGATGAGCACCAGTGTTGTATCTACTGTCTTGGGGAGACTCATCTCGCTGCCCACTGCAAGATGTGTGTGTCCTTCCCACTGTGGACCTGGGAAGCGTGACAACTTTGCCTCTGCAAGCACCTTATGGAGGTGGCTCTCCGGCCACATTCAGTCTAATGTGGGACTGGCAGAGCCATCTGTGCAGCACCCTTCACTGCTAGTGAGTGCTCCGCTTAGCACATCCCACGCCCCGGATACAGTGGTACTGACGGTCCAGGACAAGCCCAAGAATGAGAGCCGAAAACATTCCCCCCTGAGCCAGACTGGGCAAGAAGTCGTGCATGGACCCTGCCCCACCACTGCCTAAGCTTCCTTGCTCCAAGGGTAAGATGAAGGAGGAGGACCAGGCAGTACCACAGACCACTGTAGTGGCCACCCACCTGGAATGCTTTCTGGCGTGCTTGCTGCGAGTGTCTCCATGCCCATCGGTTCACTTGGCACCGCAGACACCATCACGCTGCTCGGTTCTCACAGAGAAATTCGCTGGACCCCACGATGCTGTGAGCCCACATCTTGAACTGCTCTATCCCCCTTCTCTGCTGCTCGCCATGCACGAGCCACCCAATTTGGTGGATGAACTGCTCCCGCTCCAGGAGGGGCAATTCCAGGTAGTGTGTCATGGATGTTCGTACTGACGACTCCACTGCTCCTGGAGGCTTCATTGGACTCTGATGGTTTCTCTGAGCCAGAACCGACATTCTCCTCCACTTCGAGGAGAAGCTTGGACTCCTATGTCCAGACATCTCACCTGCTAGCATATGACCCGGCACCTGCCGTATTCCCCAAGCCCTGGCCACACTGGGATTCATATCAGTGGCTCAACCAACTTTCTCAAGCATCATTCCCTTCTGCCCTGGACCTCGCAGAGCCTTTGGGCTCTGAGGAAGAAACAGAGGCAGAGCTGGTACTGCCAGTTCCGCCAGTCTCTCTGGCCGCTTTGTCTTCTCCGGATGATGCCCTTATACCCCTTTGCCCTCTTGCCTCCTGATGACCATAAGCAGTATCAGGAACTACTGCACAGGGCTGCCACAGACCTAGGCATACCCCTGGAGGAGGTGCATGACCAGCACCACTAACTGCTGAACATCCTCCAACCCCAGGGATCATCATGTGCATTGTTGCCCCATCAACACTGCTTTCCTGCAACCTGCGAGAGCAGTCTGGCACACAGCGGCTTGCTGTGCCCCTATGCCAAAACCGGCAAAATGCAGGTATGTTGTCCCAGCTAAGGAGGCAGATTTATTCTTTTCCTACCCAGCCTCCAGTTCCATCGTAGTGCATGTTGCAGCAGAACCCGCCCGCCAACACATGCTGAAATTGGCTCTTCCGGACCGGGCAGCCAAGTGCCTAGACCTTTTGGACAGGAAGGTCTAATTCTCAGCAGCATTGCAATTTTGCATTGTGAACTACCAGGATATGCTGGCAAAGTATGATTTCAACAGCTATGCCAAGCTAGCAGAATTCCTGGATGATGTGCTGCAGGACAAGAGACAGCACTTCCACACCCTCATAGAGGAAGGCAGGCTGGTGGGCCAAGGTATGCCTTGAAGTAGCGGTTGATGCCACGGATATGTCATCCTGTTCCCTTGCCATGGGCATAGTCATGCAACGCAACTCTTAGCTGCAGTCCTCCGGCTTTCCGTGGGAGATACAGACCTCTGTATAGGACCTCCCCTTCGGTGAGGACAAGCTCTTCTTAGGCAAGATGGATGAGTCCCTCCACTCCCTGAAGGACTCAAGAGTGACACTCTGGTCCCTTGGGATTTACACCCCAGCATCCCATCACAAACAGCAGCAGAAACCCTTCTGTCCTTGACAGTACGTACCCTATCCTCCCTACTATCACCGGCAGAAAGAATCCCCATGGAGGCAGCACTTTTTATAGTGCCTCCGGCCTGTGGCTCCAGCTGTAGCCACCTCTTCTACCCTGACCCACTGTGATGGAATCCCCGGTGTATAACCTGGAACTGTGGGACGACTGTGCCCCCTTAACTCTTCAGCCTGGGCTGTCTCTCACAATGCTATGTCAGTGACGAGCAGAAAGCCCCCTCCCAGACACTATGGTCACTCAGCCATCAGCACGTGGAGGCCCACACCCAGCTAAAATGCATGAATGCTCCCTGAGCCACTTGTGAATCTGAGAGAGAGGCACCAGCCAATCACCCCAACCTTGCACCCCAGAAATATAGTGTCTTACACTGCTCAAGACTCCCTTGGACAGTGCAAGTTCATTAATTAGTTCGCCACAAAAGGATAGTGGACGTGCAACAGCCCTTGGTAACCTGAGCTGAGATTGCCCAAGCACTTCAACCGAAAATACACTGTTTTAGATAACATCTAAAACAGATTTATTAATTGCAGAAAGATAGATTTTAAATGATTCTAAGTAGCAGGCATAGAGATCAAAATTGATCACCTAAGAAATAAAAATAGAAACCGTCTAAATTCTAACTTTAACAAACTAAGCAAGATTTGAATCAGTCTCTCTCTCCCTAATAGATGTTACAGGCAGCTCACAGTTCCTAATACACAGGCTGAGTTCCCTTCCAGCCTGGGACCAGTCTCCCCAGTTCAAAATCTGTGTTTTCCTGATGATTTTCCAGATGCACCTTGGTTACTCTATTGAATTCCTTGATTTGCCCCCCATACGGGCCCCACTTGGACGCCTACAGGGGATCCTTCCCATCAATACCTCTTACAACAAGAAGAAGCAGACACCTTTCTAGTGAAGGGTGACATAGAACTGGTTCCCTGATCTTTTCTGGGCAGAGAATTTTACTCCCCTTACTTTCTGATCCTGAAAAAGGGTGGAGGGCGCCACCTTATCCTTGATGTCTGCCTCCTCAACACCTTCATCAGAAAATCTAAATTCTGTATGGTGACGCTATCATTTATTATTCCCTTCTTCCCCAAGGAGGCCTGGTTTGCAGCTCTCAATGTGAAAGACTCATACTTTCACATTGTCAATCACCTGGCCTATCGAAAATTTCTTCACTTCTGTGTGGGAAGCAACCACTACCCATTCAGAGTTCTCCCCTTTGGCATCGTGACGACCCCACAGGTCTTCACAAAAGTCTTTGCAGTCATGGCCGCACAGATGCGTCATCTAAGCTACTTGGTGTAACCCTACCTGGATGACTGGCTTTTAGTTGCACTGTCACGTAACGAGCTTACTTCTACCATCCTTGCTCTCCACTCTCTCCTCATAGCTCTTGGCGTCTGTGAATCAAGGAGGAGAAATTAATGCTCATACCGATACAGAGAATCACCTTCATGGGGACGCGTCTTGATTCCTTGGCAGCATGAGCCTTCTTCCCTGCAGATAGATTTGCAACCTTGGCAGCTCTAATTACAGACTTACACTGCAGCCCTCGCACCATGGCTCACTGTTGCCTCTGCCTCATTGGGCACATGGCCGTCTGCACCTCTGTAACACCGCAAGCCTGTTTACATACGCGATGCCTCTACCTGTGGTTCCTGACGGTCTTCAGACCCCACAATGATCACCTGGATGCCAAAGTGTTCATCCCACAGTTGGTTCTGGCTTCCCTCACCTGGTGGACCGACTCTTCCAAGGTGCTGATTGGCACTCCCTTTGCTGTCCCGGTCACGACTGCCACCATGACCACAGATGCCTCCCTTGCCGGATGGGGTGCTCACCTAAACCATCACAGCATCCAAGGCATTTGGATGTTGCTAGAGGTCAGAATGCAGATCAATGTCCTGGAGCTGCAGGAGGTTCACTTAGCCTGCCACATGTAGCAGCCTCTACTTCGCATGCAACATGTTCAGCTCCTCTCAGACAGTATTGTAGCAGTGACATACATCAACAAACAAGGTAGTACCAAGTTCCTGTCCCTCTGTTCCAAGTCTGTCCACCTATGGAACTGGTGCATCCTACCACCACATCACACTCCAAGCAGCGTACTTCCCGGAAGCACACAACTTCTTGGCTGATGCACTCAGCAGGACCCTATACCTCAACCACAAGTGGGAGCGACATGACCCCACTCTCTACTCCGTCCTCCATACATGGGGCACCCCTCACTGGGACCTTTTTGCCATGTACGCCAACTGCACATTTCCCCTCTCCTGTTCCCCAGAGGCGCTATGGGCCGTGACTCCCATGGTAATACTCTTCTCCTACCCTGGAGTGGCAACCTCCACTATTCCTTCCCTCCCATTCCCCTCATTCCACAAGTCCATCGCAAGACCCGCAGAGTTCAGGCTACCGTCATACTCCTAGCCCCATTCTGGCTCTGCCAGTTTTGGTTTGCGTACCTACTCAGGCTCTCCATCCGCACACCACTCCACCTCTGCACACTCCAGGACTTCCTCATCCAGGACTGTGGCAGGGTCCACCATCCCAATCTGGGCCTTTTCCCCCTCACGGCCTGATTTTTTTTTTTTTTTGGATGGAATTCATGTGTAGACAAAGCATGCTCTACAACAGTTCAATGCATCTTTACCCAAAGCAGGAGGGCCTCCACATACACCTTCTACGCAGCAAAATGGAAACGTTTCATATCCTGGACTCAATGCTATCACCACTCACTGGATGCAATATCCATTCCTGTCCTCCTGAATTACTTCTTGGAACTCAAAATGTCAGGCCTTGCCTTCAGCTCTGTCTAAGTCCACCTGGTGGTGATTAGTGCCTTCCTCCCCCTCATGGATGGACACTTGGTGTTTACTCACCCCACCACCATTCGCTTCCTGAAAGGCCTTCTCAACATTTTTCCGCCGGAACTGTGAGACCTCAACCTTGTCCTCCCCATCTTCACCAGACGACCTTTGACCCTCCTGGCAACATGTTCCCCCTCATATCGCTCCATGAAGGTAATCTTCCTCATGGTTATCACTTTGGCCAGGAGCGTCAGTGAACTGGCGGCCATGATGGCTGACCCTTCCTTACACTGTATTTCATAAGGATAAGGTTTCCTTACGACTGCATCCCAAGTTTCTCCTGAAGGGGGTGTCAGAGTTCCACCTCAACCAATCTATTCACCTGCCGGTCTTCCATCCTAAGCCACGTGCCACCCCTGCGGACAGGACTCTTCGCTCCCTTGATGTCTGCCGCATGCTGGCATTCTACCTGCACAGAACTCACTCCTTTTGTGCCTCTACCAGACTGTTCGTTGTCATTGCTGACTGCTCCAAGTGCCAAGTCCTCTCCTCCCAACAAATCTAAAAATGGGTCTCTGGCTGCATCTGAGAATGCTATACACTGTTCAACACCTGCCGCCCAATGGAATTACAGCACACTTGATGTGAGCACTGGCAGCCCCATCCACTTACTTAGTGGATGTCTCCTGACAGGCCATGTTCTGGGTGGTGACGTGGTGTTGAGTACATACTTTCACAGCCCATTATGCCATTGCCCGAGGGGTGGCGGAGGATGCTGTAGTAGGCCATGCTGTACTACAGGCTGTGATGCCTCGTACCCATCTCCACTGACAACTTCCCGATATTCACCCACTTTTGGAATACATATAGGGACCATCACTTGAAGAGGTTACTTACCTGAAACTGGAAGTTCTTCAAGATGTGTGGTCCGTATTTGTATTCCAATACCTGCCCTCTGTGCTCTCTGCTGCGGACTGGTACACTCAGCAATAAGAGGGTGAGTGAAGAGGCATTGACTTGCATGACCTAATATAACCTTGATTGAGACATGAGGCGACTCTCGACGCATGTGTGGGTCAATGGACAGTGCTATGAAAATCTTCCGACTCTGGGGCATGCGCAACCATATCTGGAATATAAATAGGGATCAAACTTCTCAAAAACCTCTACTTACAGGTAAGTAACCTCCTCATTTATGTTCCTACTAAAATGATGACCATTGAGGTGGTTAATGTTCACACTTCAGATGTGATAACTTAGTACAGTTCACACTTCTCAAAGCTATTATTTAGGTTGCCTGTGGACTAGGATAGATGACATGTAGTTTATATTTGGTTCACATTTTTAAAGGTCATCTCTTCAGTCCTACGATTGACTGTGATGAACTAATTGTAGTAAGAGGAGGCCCTGAGATATAAACCTTGGTATCAGAGGCCCGGTGTGAAGCCTAAGGCCTGAACTAAAGTAATAGTCATGACTTTGCTAACATAAAGCAAAGTTAAGCTGTGAGCCAGAGGCAGGCCCTGCTCACAGAAGCTGGCAAGGAAAGGGCTGATGCTGCAAAAAGAGACATACCTAAAAGGTACTGGACACCAGATATCAGAACATACACTATACTGGAACATTCCACAGATAACATGGAACAGGCCGACCCATCCCAATGACAGGGGCAAAAGGGTAAAATGATGGATAGAGTTGTTTTGATCAAACCAACATGTACAAGGTGAGAGGCGGCACCTTACTGCGTAGAGGGGTTGCACCTCAATACGTCAGAAGTGATGTATAACTTGTTTGTACCTGTGTATAAAAATGTATCCCTGGGGTGGTGTCTTGGTCCAGCCGAGGGGGCAGTGGAAAGTCCCGCCATTGACTGAGCTGAGTCCATTGCCAAGAGGCACTTTTCGTAGTATGCCCGGTAGACTAAGTAATATACGGGGAACTGCAATTGTGCCAGGGTCGCAATAAACCTGGCCGAGGTGCCTTTGTACCTTACTAGACTCTGTGGTTATTGGGGGTTCTCGTCGGGTTTGCTGTGTCAGCTATCTGCAGAGCTGGGACCGCACACAGAGGGAACACACGCACACAGCCGAGTGATAACATAGGAGAAAGCAGAGCACCACACCGGTAGCCTCTGACAACACTGGTGACCTCAACGTGATTTGAACACGCAGCCTTCTGATGCGTACGCTGATGTTGAAAAGCGCTTAAACTCTGCACCAGGGGCCTAATGCATTTTTAAACAGAATGTAATTAAAACGTGTTAGCTAACGTTCTTTTAAATAATCTTTTTTCTTAGTATAGTCAAGGCCCAGAAAGGGGTGTGGGTGTCTGGGCTGGGGGTTGTCCTGCAGTTGGGCTCTTAGATGGGAGGAGGTACGAGTGTCTGAGCTGGGGGGGCGTCTTGTGGCTGGGCTCTGGGAGAAGAGGGTGTGGGTGTCTGGCTTCCTGGTTGGGCTATGGGGAGGAGAGGGCAGAGAAACAAGAGCTGGGTTGTTGGAGGGGTTTCTTTAACTCTCTACTCTTCGAGGAATTTTTGTTGTTGTCTGTATTGTTATAGACATAGTTGCTGACAAGTATTTTAAAATAAATTACCAAAATAATTGAAACTGGCATGATTACATAGTGTTATTTTGACCAAAAAATATGCAGAATTTTGCAAAAATTTTAATTTTTTTGGTGCAGAATTTTCCCCAAGGGTAATACTCCAATCACAGCTGAAGATTGCTTCCAAACAATCCATCTCAGCTAGTGCTTTTAATTTATAACTTTGCTATATCCAAAGTTAAATAATTGATGGCCTATTGGCCTTAAATGTAAATAGAAGCCTATTACCTTTTTATATAGATATTTTTATTAATCAGAACTCCTTTATGTTTCTGAATACATGATAGTGTTTTACTAATATCACAATGACATACTATCACCATCCTCTTACAAGCGTATTATGGTTAAAAAAATATATTGTCTTTAATGTTTAAGTGAGCTACTGGTATATACATTTCTAACTATCGAATGAGATTAGGTCTACTGATTTTGATTTTAAAGCACATCAGTAGCTGATAAACTGATTTTTTTTGTAGTACTGGCACACCTTGAAATCTTTGTTTTTGTAGAATGCAATGAATCTGAGAAAGCCATACATGATAAATGCATAATTTTCTTTGACAGTTTGGCCCAGTTGATGAACTGGAGAGTTTCAAAGCCATGAAAAAGCACCTGGATCTTCTGCTGAGGAATATTGTCAGTGCTGTTGCGAGAAAGGCTAATGTCATTCTGGGATATATTAACAAAAGTGTCATATGTAAGATGCGGGAGGTAACTGTCCCGTTCTTTTCAGAAATGGTGAGGTCTTAGCTGGAGTATTGTGTCACAGTTTAATGTTGTGGACAAACTGGAGAGAGTCCAGATGAGAGCAACAAAAGTAAGAGGTTTAGAAAACATGACCCATGTGGGAAAGTTGAAACAATTGTGCATGTTTAGTCTAGAGAAGAGCAGGCTGAGAAGGGGACCTGATAAGTTTTTAAATATGGTAATGGTAAAGGTTGTTTTAAAGAGGATGGTGATCAATTGTTTTCCATGTTCACTGAAAGTAGGACAAGAAGCAATTGGTTAGTTTGCAGCAAGGGAGATTTGGGTTAGATATTAGGGAAAAAACCTCTAACTATATACTCATTGGAACAGGTTACCTAGGGTGGTTGTGGAATCCCCATCAGTGGAGATTTTTAAAAACAGTTTATACAAGAGGTTCTCAAACTTCATTGTACCGGGACCCCGTTCCAACAAAAAAAAATTATTAGATGACTCCAAGAGGAGGGAATAAAGCCTGAGCCTGCCTGAGCCCTGCCGCCCCGAGTGGAGGGGCTCAAAGCCCGAGCCACACAGCACTGGGTGGATGGGGCCAAAGTCGAAGCCCAAGAGCTTCAGCCCCAGGCTGGGGGCCTGTAATCTGAGCCCAGCTGCCCAGGGCTGAAGCCCTCAGACTTCGGCTTTGGCCGCAGGCAGTGGGGCTTGGGCTTCAACCTCTTAACGTGGGGTCATGACCTACTTTGGGGTCCCAACCCACAGTTTGAGAACCGCTGGGTTAGACAAACATCTGCCAGGGATGGTCTAAGTATACTTTAACGTGCCTCAGTGTGTGGGGTGAACTAGAATGACTCTTGAGGTCCTTTGCAGCCCTACATTTCTATGACAATACATGAGATGAATAAACACCAGGGAGGGAGAGGAGTTATTTAAGTTAAGGGCCAGTGTTGACACAAGAACAAATGGATATAAACTGTCCATCAACAAGTTTAGGCTTGAGATTAGATGAAGGTTTCTAACCATCAGAGGAGTGGAATTCTGAAACAGCCTTCCAAGGGGAGTAGCTGAGGCAGAAAATCTAATTTGTTTCAAGACTTAGCTTGATAAGTTTATTGAGGGAATGGTATGATGAAGTCACCTACAATGTCATATGACCCATCTGTGATTGCTATTAGCAAATATCTCCAACTGCCAGAGACACTAGATGGGGAGCATCTGGCTTGTGGGTCTTGCCCACGTACTCAGGGTCTAACTGATTACCATTTTTGAGGTTGGAAAGGAATTTTCCACCAGCTCAGATTAGCAGAGACCCTGTTTTTTTTTTTTTCTTCTTCTCCCACTGCAGCATGGGGCATGGGTCGTTTGCTGGTTTGAACTAGAGTAAGTGGTGGATTCTCTGTAACTTGAAATTTTTAAATCGAGATTTTAGGACTTAGAGGTTACGGGCCTTCTACAGGAGTGGTTGGTGAGGTTTTGTGGCCTGCAATGTGCAAGAATTCCGGCTAGATGACTATGATGGTCTCTTCTGGCCTTAAAAGTCTAGGGGTATGTCTACCGTGCAATTAAATACACTTGGCTAGCCCATGTCAGCCTACTTGGACTTGCAGGGCTCAGGCTTCAGGGCACTAAAACTGTGTTGATTTAATTACAGCTTGAGTTCATAATAGTTTAAAATTATCTGAATCCATTTAACAATTCTTTCTTGATTTAAATTCAGATTGCATACTCTTTCCTCACCAAATGTTTTTTCTTCACTTTGAGCAGGTTGGTTTGGGAAGTTTGGCATTGGTGACTAGTTGAAAAATGAAACATTAAAGCTTTGAAGGAGGAAAAATGGTGGTGGTAGTGGAACCAAATATTACATAGACCTTATGAACAAGCACAGTATTTTTTTTAAAAAAAGCCATTATCAACTTTAGTATGCTATCAGTTTATTTTGGCTATTATTAGCCAATTCATATTGGTGAGCTGTTCATATTTGGATCAATTAAATATAACATAATTACTCTGCTTTTATTCTTTTAGGTTAAAATGGGTTTATTGGTGGACTTAACGAACACCACTCGATTCTATGATAGAAATGATATAGAAAAAGAAGGGATCAAATATATAAAACTTCAGTGTAAAGGGTAAGTTGATTGTACCCAAATAAATATTTGATCTTTAAGTAAAAAGTCTGTACTGAATTCCCCTTTCTGTTGTTTTTATTCTAACCTTTGTTTTTCAATGTTTACCAGGCATGGTGAGTGCCCTACACCTGAGAACACGGAAGCATTTATCCGCCTATGTGAACATTTTAGTGATAAGAATCCTTCAGAGCTTATAGGTATGTCTCTTTTTTACCGTTTTTTGCTCCATTTTTGCCTCTCCACTATCTTGTCTTCCATTAGCAAGCATTACTACTTTCCCTGATTCCAAGAAGGATCTAAGCAAGTGGATTTCCTCAGTGCAATGTTTGTGCCACTGTAAGGATTGCTTGATGGAGATGACTGTATAAACAAGCTTTTGTCTTTCTCAAAATCAATCTCATGTTACTTTATGCACCAGTTTAAATAGAATTGGTTGCTGTATGCAGACAAATATGGCAGCTAAACAGTTGTATAATGTAGGGGTCTGTGGCTGTCCCGCCCCGTCAGTCTTGGAGGGAGGCCACGCCCCTCATTACTGTGTATCTATAAAGACAAGGCTCAGTGGGGAATTAGCAGTCTCAGAGGTTATAGCTTTCTGGGCAGGGCAGAGCAACAAGCAGTTTAACAGGGCTCTGGGTAGGGCAGAGCAGTAAGCTGTTTTTCGCCTGGCTTCCTGGCTCAGGCAGATAATGGACAAACATAAGAACGGCCATACTGGGTCAGACCAATGTTCCATCTAGCCCCATATCCTGTCTTTTGACAATGGCCAATGCCAGCTGCTTTCAGAGGGAATGAACAGAACAGGTAATCATCAAGTGATCCACTTCCTGTTGCCCATTCCCAGGTTCTGGTAAACAGAGGCTAGGGACACTTCAGGGGATGGTTTTGCATCCCTGGTCATTCTGGCTAAATACAGGCCTCTTGGCCTAATGTGGGCAGGCTACTACCCCTTTGGAGTGCACCTCTGTCTCCTGGGTTTCCTCCATCTTCCTGGGGTACACGGCCAGTAGCAGTCCCAGTAGCTCCTCCAGGTACTGGTCAGTCAACAGTCCCACCCCCTCCTCTGAGTCCTCCTCATGACAGAGCTCCATCTCAGGTGCCAGGGCTCAGCAGCAGGCGAGAGACGTCTGCTTCCTTCTCCGGCTCTTCCACAACTGAGCTGCAGGGACCACCTTTTAAGCTTTCTGTCCTGCCCCAATGCTTCTGGCAGGGTGGGTGTGACTTGCCTGGCTCTGCCCACCAGAGGGTGAAAAGTCGTTCCTTCCTGTCAGTCTTGGTGGGAGGTCCTGCCCCATCGCTACATATACGGGACAGACGTTTTACGGGACAGATGTTTTTTCTAACTCCTTCTGATGCAAGTGAGTGTTTCTTGGGCAAGCACTGCTCGGCTTGACCGCAACTTATGTGACATTTGATAACCAAGAGAGGTTGACCTCCTTGTGGTCATGTTGGATTTATAAAGATCCTGTGCTTAGTATTCATTTTAGTATTACATTGTAAAGTTTCCAATTTCAGCAGTTGAGTTCCTTCAGTAATATACTGGGGACTGTTAATGGAAATTTGATTGTGTTACACTTCTTTGGCATATACAGCCTCAAAATGAGTATTTTCAGAACTTTGATTTTTATCAAAAGCAAAAATATCCAAAATTAGTTCATGAAAGACTCTTAATTTTACTTTAAATGTAACAATCAGATTAGATACATGAGATTAAGTGCATCCTTTTCTGAATACCATTATGTTTAAACATTAATATAATTTTATGTTTTCAAAGGTAAAAATATTACAAGTAAATGTTCTGATAACTGCCAGTCCTGAAAACTAAACCTGGGATCCAAGAGTCAAGCTAGGTTATTTTTCTTATGTGTCATCCATAATAAAGATTAAATTCTCAGTGCTTGTGAAACTATTTAGTTTGCTTTCAGTAGGTTTGTATAGGTGTAACTGATAGGTAAACAACTGAGTTGATGCATTTGAATAAATGGTATTCAGTACTTTCTCCTGGTTGTGTTGACTGTCATGCTAACAGGAGTAAAAGTAATAAAACATTATTTTTTGTCACTGTTTAGCAGATATAATTCTGAATAATCACAGGGAGCAAATTTGTTGAATTATGTATAAATAGCATCTTCTTAATTCATTCTTAGAGGAGAAGCACACTTCAAGGTTTTTCTATATATTTTACATAGAGACACTTACTGGTTTAAGACATGCATTTTTTTTTTGTTTTTAAACACATAGTTCCAAAAACTGTCTACAGACAATCGATATAACTACATATTGGTTTAGAAACTGATATAGTTAAAGCAGTACAACTCCCTAGTGTGGCTGCATCTAGACTGGTATAAAGTGCTTATATTGGCATTGTGTGTGTTAGTATAAAAATGGTATGTAGACCAGCCCTAAAGATCACAAATAGACTTATTCATTGAAGAGTTCTGTGATGAGGTGTACCTATCCTGCACCAGCCCCCAAAGGGTTAACTGTGCTTTGTAGGCTGAGGAAGCCCCGCCCCTCCAACTCTGGGCAGAATATAAAAGGAAGCAGCTGCCGAAGGGGGAGGCCGCAGACTGCAGGCTCTCTCTAGGGAGCTGTTGCAGGCTCACGGCACACAGAGCTCCAGACGGACTCCGGGCTACCTGCTGAGCCCGGAGAAGAGACTGCATCGGCAGGAGCTACACCACTTGAGGACCCCAGAGATGCGGGGGGACTTTGGAGCATCACTGAGGGAGAAAGGGTAGGAAGCAGCCCAGGGGACTTAGACTTTTCTCTCGTGAGTGAACCAGGGAACCAGTCAGCATGCTTCAGGAGCTCTGGGCGGGGACTCGGAGGAGCAGGGAGGGCCTAAGGCCCTCTACCCGGTGTGTCACGCACCTCTAGATGGCGCCCCACTTCCCCAGCGAGCCAATAGGCCACACAGCACCCCAGAAGTGGGCACCTTCACTAGCCTTTAGGCCATGCTGCCCTGAGTAGAAGGTCTGCGTTACTGACTCCAGCCAGTTGGTCACGCTGCCCTGTGGAGAAGGGTGACATTATTGACTCCAGTCACGAGGCAATACTACCACATTTTATAGTAAGGGTCCTCAGCAAAGGACCTAATCGACCTATTGTCTCTGCCCTGTCTTTTTTGACCACACATGACCTGACACCCTGTGACGCGGTGTACCTACCCCGCAGCAAGTTCATTTAGCATTTTTATCAAATTTTGAATGATTGGTTTAGAATGTGTGGTTCTCAGCCTAAGGATTATTGCCCTCCCTCTCTTTAGATAAATGGGAGGGAGGGTTTCAGACTTTTCTGTTGTAATGTGGATTCATGATAGGGAAAAGGTTGAGAACCATTGGATTGGAGGCAAATTGGACTAATATTCAAAATTAACTCTTGAAATTGCATGAACACTTACTTCTGTGAAATAGAATGTTTTTGTTTTTTCTCAGTCTTTGTGTTTAATGGGAATTTTAAATCAAATTCCATATATGATTTAAGTAAATGTTTTCTCACATCATATGTTACCTATCAATTGGAATAAGTTGATGTAGCCATCCATAGCATCTCAATGCAATTAATTATTTTTCTGGGTCAGCAGTTTACATGGAATACAGATAGCATTATGAAGTGCTTGAAATAGAAAGCTCATTTTTCTAGTATTTTAACTTTAAATATAATTTGCAGTGTTGGGCCATTAACTTCTGACAGTTGGTTATAGGGAATACGGATTACACTGCACCTTTCATTTCTGCTGTGTGAACCGAGACATGAAATTGGAGTTATTTGTTAAGATGGTGTTTGTTTTCATCTCCTTAGCTTAGTTATTCCGGTCTGAGGTATCTTCTTCCTCATAAGAGATTTAATTAGCAGTGTCCTCGATGTCTTCTGTTGTAATTTCATCTTTAGAGGGTAATAGAAAGAGGTTCCTTTTCTAAAATTCTAGACAGATGGTGTCAAAGAGAAAACAGATCACTGTTCTAGAAATGGACAGAGGAATGAATGCCTGTATACTGAGGTAGTCATGTTTGAGGAGGGAAGTTCAAATATCTTTTGTTTCTATTCACTAGTATATTAAGAAGCAGTGCAAAATATACTGTATGAGAAGAATGAAACATCAGAGTTGTCAAATGTGTTTAGTTAGGGAAGAAGAATAGAGGTATTCTAATCACAGCAGAAAAGAGAGGATATGAATGAGACAAATGCATAATTCTTTAATGTAAATTTTTACATGAGAAACATGAAGCAGTTTCAAATGTCAGAAAGAGGAAACCAATAAAGCTCTGGTCAGGGCAGTTCTACTCCTGTTGGATTGAGCAGTAAGTGATTGGCATAGGACTCCCATCATAGTTGAATAAGTTTCACCACATGAGGGTGATAAGATTGATAATGAGGTTTAATCTGGTCTTCAGAAAAGAAGCAAAAGTTCTGTCCTTCCTATAGGTAATGTTTCATTTTTCAAATATAAAGTAGATAGAAAAATCTGCCGTTTCCGAACTTAACTTCTAATAGTAATAGAAATCAGAGACAGAAAAGACCCATTAGGTCAACTCCTTCAAATGCATACTTGTTTCCGACTCTAGATTCTTTAGTTTAGTTTGGTGTACTTGAGCAATGGGCCTGCACTGCTTCCCTTGGAAGACAATTCCATGCTGCCAACATATTTTGCTGGTCATCACATGATTCAGACATATGTTGCTGATCCTAAACTTTTCCTAACACACTCATATTTCCTTACTCAGTTCCATTCCATTCTTAGGATTACTGGTTTTTCCTTCTTCTTAGTGTTAATTTTTAAGTAAACCATGGTCGAGTTTTTAGGTGTAAAAATCAAATTTTGAGAATTAATAATATTTTATGTAAGTGTCTTGAAGCCTGAGACTCAGGTCCTTCTAAGGAAACACCAGAGTAACTGGGGAGATAGGAGGTTGTATGTACATAGAAAAGGACAGGAACAGTGATGTCTGGGAAAGCTGCATGACCTCAAATCCCAACGTCTTGCTTTCATTGCCAACATGCTTCTACTATTGCCATATGGATGAAAAAAATCATAAGATCTTTGACTTTTTGATGCCAGTAGTCACTGCATTCCCCCCATTGCTACAAACTGAGTGTAAGTCAAGAGAATTTAACTTTCAGCCTCAGTAGATCAGGAATACAAAGTGCTAGTTTGAATGGCAATCTGTGTGAAACTTCCTAGCTAAATTAGATAAAGATGGATTGGAAACTTGATTTTTTGGAACACAATGTTGCAAGTCTGGAGTAACGCTGTACCACCAAGGAAATAAAGACCTTGCCTTAGTAGGCTGCTCTGGAGAGAGAAAAATGTGATTACAAGAACTGAAATCCATTGTGGTCTGAAGCAAGTTTTGAGATAAGCAAGGGTTAGGAAAACAGACAGGAAGAAAGCCTCACTTGTATCTATCTGTTATTTATTGGGACATTTCTGTTTTTCAGAGAACACATTCTTAATATCCTTAATTTCCTATGTATGAAGAAAATGTATCTTTCAATCAGGTTGAGGAAGAAAGGTGTCTGACCTGGTTTGATACATGTCTGTAATGAGGGGGTCGACTCAAGTTATTCCCCTTTTTTGACCATTAGTAACAATTTTGCTTTTGGTGTGGCAGGAGGAGGTAAAGTACACACTAGAAAACTGTGTATATTTTTTAATCCCATATTCTGGAATTTACCGTTCACTTTGCTTGTGTTATAGGGGGAAAAAAAAAACTGCTCATAATCTGATCATGTAGACCCCAAAGAAATACTCTCCTGATACTTTAACTTCTCTGAATATGGTTGAGAAATATGGAAAATAACCGGAATAATTGGCATGGCACTAATAAATTAATGGTGTGACCCCTGTCACTTTAATAAATAAAAAAAGATGCAAGACAAATTTTGAGCAAGATATTAAAGTCCCCTTTCTTGTCAGAACTACTATAACAGCAAGAGATGGTCTTTCCTTCCGATTTGATTTATCTAAACCACTAGATGGAGCTGGTAACATAGGAAAAAGGGAAAATTAGAAGCAATTGCTTTTTTGCTCTCCCTCCTCCCTGAGAAATATTCAATAAAATAAAGGCTGAAAAAACAATTTATTAAATTTAAACATTGGTTTCTGTTTAAACCGAAAAGACAAGTAGTTCAAAGTGATTCTTTATTGAATGGATTTGGTTTTTTAGGGATTTCTTTCAAAATTAAAATTAAATAACCACTAACATGTTAATAGCCATTTTGAAATAGAATTGAGAGGATCTATGGATATAATTTCTAAGTTTAAAGCAGGATAACTTTGACATGATTTTTATGCTTAACAGTATGAAATGACTATAACCCCAAATTATTTCTCTAAATTCACAATCACTGCATTGATTACACTGTCTTTTATGGTGCCTACAAATGCTGATCAGAAAGCAATCGGGTACTTTCTGGTATTAATCATGTTTCAACACTAATAAAAAATAGTACTGTTGAGCTTTTGTATTGTGACAAATTGAAGATTCAGAAAATTACTGATAGGAATTAGCACACAGAATTTAAATATCGTTTGGGCTTTATACATAGTCTCTAGAGGATCTGGGTTTCCTCAATTAGAATGGGGGCATCTCCTTAATGGTGGTAATTTAAATGGAATGAGCCAAAAAGATCACTTGTTGGCATTGTTTGTAATAAAAACAGCTGCATGTTATTCATTTTTAAAATGATTTGTCTCCATACATTTAGTGTTATTTTGTTTTCCAGGTGTTCATTGTACACATGGGTTCAATCGAACTGGTTTTCTTATCTGTGCCTTTTTGGTTGAGAAGTTGGATTGGAGGTAATTTCGCAAATTTAATTAATTTGGGGTACAGGGAAGGGATATAATTGGTGGTGTTTTTTCCAATGTGTTTCACAATTGTCATTGCTCCATTGGTGGTCCGATTGTTCTAAGAGTTTTATCTTTAAATGAATATATTTTTTCACTGTTGATTCTAGGAATGCTGATTTTTTTCCTTCTTCATATCTGACACAGTGCACTAAGCATGTCTGTATTTTCAATAGATGATGGTAACTGGAAAGTCTTAGTTTTGAGCAGATGACATACATTAACATTATTCCTGTCAAACTCTCTTGACAGTTGAGTCTATTTCAGTTAAGCTTTCAGCTATATTGTCAAGTCCGTAGACCAACAATTAGCCCTACCAGCTGTGTTTAAGTTTTCATGAGTATGGATATAGGTTGCTTTCTCTCTTTCCTGTGCAAAGTATTGAAATAGACTGATGTGTATTGCTTTTGATTGATAGCATTATTTTAGATCTTTTGTTCTTGGCATATTCAAAAGAATGGCATTAGATAGTCAAAGTAGCAGGAAAGTGACATGTATGCATACATCTGAAAGGAAACCCAAAACACCGCATTTGTTACAGGATTTTTCCAACAAGAACTGTATTGGTGGTGTAACCTACCTTTTGAGAATTTTCCAGAATCAGGATGCATATTTTGAAATAAGGGTGGGAGAAACGAACCCCGCCCACCCCAGTGGCGTACCACTTTAAATATCGTTACTTCAGGAAAAATGTCTAAAAGTCTTGCCACGTTAGAAGTTAGCTTTTATTCAATGATATAATTTAAACTAGGACTGTCAAGTGATTAAAAAGATTAATCGCATGATTAAACAATAGAATACCATTTATTTCAATATTTTTGGACGTTTTCTACATTTCCAAATATATTGATTTCAGTTACAACACAATACAAAGTGTACAGTGCTCAGTTTTTATTTATTTATTTTTGATTACAAGTATTTGCACAATACAAACAAAAGAAATAGTATTTTTCAATTCACCTAATACAAGTACTGTAGTGCAATCTGTTTATCATGAAAGTTGAACTTACAAATGTAGAATTATTTACAAAAAAAGCCTGCATTCAAAAACAAAACAACGTAAAACTTCAGAGCCTACAAGTCCACTCAGTCCTACTTCTTGTTCAGCCAAATCGCTCAGGCAAACAAGTTTGTTTACATTTGCAGAAGATAATGCTGCCGCTTCTTGTTTACTATGTCACCTGAATGTGAGAATAGGCATTCTCATAGCACTGTTGTAGCCGGCATCACAAGATATTTACATGCCAGATGCTCTAAGCAGTGCAGCCTGTCACACGTTCATTTTCATCCTCTGAGTCAGATGCCACCAGTAGAAGGTTGATTTTCTTTTTTGGTGGTTCGGGTTCTGTAGTTTCTGCATCGGAGTGTTGCTCTTTTAAGACTTCTGAAAGCATGCTCTACACCTCATCCCTCTCAGATTTCGGAAGGCACTTCAGATTCTTAAACTTTGGGTCGAGTGCTGTAGCTATCTTTAGAAATCTCACATTGGTACTTTCTTTGCGTTTTGTTAAATCTGCAGTGAACGTGTTCTTAAAATTAACATGTGCTGGGTCATCATCCGAGTCTGCTATAACATGAAATATATGGCAGAATGTGGGTAAAACAGAACAGGGGATGTACAATTCTCCACCAAGGAGTTAAGTCACAAATTTAATTAACACATTTTTTTTAATGAGTGTCATCAGCATGGAAGTATATCCTCTGGAATGGTGGCCGAAGCATGAAGGTGCCTACGAATATTTAGCATATCTGGCATGTAAATACCGTGCAATGCTGGCCATAAAAGTGCTATGCAAATGCCTGTTCTCACTTTCTGGTGACATTGTAAATAAGAGGTGAGCAGCATTATCTCCCATAAATGTAAACAAACTTGTTTGTCTTAGCGATTGGCTGAACAAGAAGTAGGATTGAGTGGACTTGTAGGCTCTGAAGTTTTACATTGTTTTGTTTTTGAGTGCAGGTATTAACAAAATAAAATCTATATTTGTAAGATGAACTTTCATGACAAAGAGATTGCAGTACAGTACTTGTATGAAGTGAATTGAAAAATACTATTTTTTATAATTTTTACAGTGCAACTATTTGTAATAAAAATAGTATACACTTTGATTTCAATTACAACACAGAATGCTATATGAAAATGTAGAAAAACATCCAAAATATTTAATAAATTTCAATTGGTACTCTATTGTTTAACAGTGCGATTTAAACTGCGATTAATTGTGATTAATTTTTTTGCGTTAATTTGCATCAGTTAACTGCGATTAATCAACAGCCCTAATTTAAACACAAGATTTTCTCCTATCCAGCTAGTCCTGATGCAAAGCCTGTCTCTCTAGAGTATGGGCTACACTAAAAAGTTAGGTTGACCCAGCTATGTTGTAGTCATGAGTGTCCTAGTTAAGCCGACTCATGGGTGTAGACAGCACTACATTGATGGAAGAGTTCTTCCGTTGACCAAGCTACCACCTCTCAGTGACGTGGATTATATATACTGACAGGAGAACCCCTCCAGTTGGCATAGGTAGTATCTACACTGAAGCGCCGCAGCTATGTCGCTGTAGTATTTCAAGTGTAGACAAACCCTAGGATCTTGGCAATAACTCCCTTTCCACTATTCTATTTGAAGAACCATTTCCAGCATTGGATGGATCCATGCTGCTACTTTTTGTTTGCTTATGACTGAGCATAAAGCTTATCTTGAGGCTGGGATATGGGCAAGATGGCCGCCTTTTTGGGAATTGGGAAGAACCAATTTTTCCTGGTACGATAGACACGCAGTGAGAGAAGATGCATTATCATGAGTCCTTTGAACACCAATGGCCCAAGGAATCTAGAAGCTCAGCTGAACCTGGGAAGTGGATATAAAGCTGAACATCCTACTAGTAGGGTGCTAGTGAGTCCTATGCCTGATAGGTTGGTTACTTTCAATTCCTCTAAATGCTTTAAAAAGTCAGCATGTAATAATTTGAACCACAGTAGGTCTTTATTTTGTTATTTCTCCTGGAAACAAATAGAGATTCTGAGTTAAGTCTATTTGAAATAGTACCTCCTATTCAGCCTTACTTAATACGTTCTTGCTTCTGCATGAAAAGCCTTAAATTGATTGATCAAGCCTTGGTGGTGTGGGGTGCGGTGTGTTTGGTTGTGTATTTTTTTTTTTGGGCAAATGGTTAATCATGTTAATTAAACTTGTTCCTCTCGGTCAGCTTTTGTGAAACAGGACCAATATTCTCCAATGTAGCAGATAAAATACAGCTACAAACAAAAACAGCAACATTAAAAGAATTGCCTTAAATTTACAATTACAGTAAGTGTGCGCACCATATTAAGAAAAATTGTTTGCTGCATTATCATTTCAAGTAAAGCGGCATTGCTATTCACTGATGAAACAATGAGGTTTTCCCTGTAGAAAATCCATCCATATTTACCTCTTAAGCACATGATGTAGGATAGCAGCAGATGCACTGTGAATGCTGAGATGTGTTATACAGCTAGTTTAAAGAAAGGTCATCCAGACTGACAGCCCTCGAGCTAGTCATTGGAAACCTTACGTGATGCTCTTTTTGCAACTCACTTTTCTCCAAGACAGTTTCATTTCTGGAATATGTAAACTATCTTTCCTACCAGGCTGGTCTTCTGTACCTGAAATCTGAGCTGTTATATCAGGTTTTGTTACTATCTTTTCTTAATACTATGTATTTACAAGAGAATCAGCTGCTTGTAGTACATCAAGGACAAACTTTTCTAGAGCAGTGGTTCCCAAACGGGTTTGTGAACTCCAGTTTCATGAAATGTTACAGGGGGTTCACGAAATGTTACAGGGGGTTCTTGGGGAAAAAATTCCCTCCTGGTGGACAGAGCTGTCCATAGGGACCACGGGGCCAGCAGCCCAGAGCCTTGGGGACTTCCAAGAGCTAAGCAGTTCAAAGCAAGCATATCTATCACACGGAGGAGATTTAAACTTCAAGACTCGAAATAGAAAGGGAGGTGGATAGTTTTTGCTGTTTTTAAAAGTAAATAGGCTTCATAGTGTTGTTTTTAAATTTTATGAAGAACAAGTTTAAGTTTTGTTTGTTTGCCTGGACTGCTCAAGACCTGAATGCTTGTGTAAGAGGAACTCTTTGAGTTGGCTTCTTAAATACCTTCATGCTGTTTCACATCTGATGCTCCTTGGTGAAGCATAGGAGCCAGAGGCGCCAGTACAGGGGGGTCGACGAGAGTCACATTCCGCCCCCGCGTTGGTGTGCCCCCGTGGGTCCCTCCCTTTTTTCCTGGCAGCCCCCGCAGGTCCCCCTTTTCCGGCGGTGCCCTCCCCAAGCCACAGGGTGCGTGGGGGTTTTGCTCCTGCACCCCTTTTTTCTACTTGCTCCTCTGATAGGAGCCTTGTCTTATAACAGGCTTAATCAAAAGGGATACAAGCTACAAAAGTGAGATCGTGGAAGAGTGTTGCCATTTTCATAATGTAATAAAAATACTGTAATGATAAATAATAATTAATAAATCATGTGTAATAAGCATGTCATAAAAATAAATTTTATATTTCAAGATCACTGCTTTTATAATTTATGCTGAGGTAAGGGAAAAAATCCCTGGAAATATTCATTTTTAGGAGGGGGTTTACTGAACTTGACATTTTAGTGAAATGGTTGTTAAAGTTTGGGAACCACTGTTCTAGAGGATGATTGGAATTCTTAAGCATTTGGAATGGGGGTCCCTCTCTCTTCCCTTTTCCCTCCTTCTCCCAAGTTGCCTCTTGTCTCTGGGACATTAATTAAAGGATTTGTTAAGCAATTTAGAGACATTACCAAGATAATTCTAATTTGTCTTGTAGAAAGAACAAAATGAGTTTTAAGATCTTTTTCACATCCTTTTTCTCTCTAACTTAACTATCTAGGTTCTTCTCTTTTGCCCATTGTGCCAGCTTCTGGCCACCATCCGGGCTTGCTATTCCAGATAATGATTTTTCCTCTTCTCCTGAAGACAGAACTAGACTTACCAGCTCTAGGGAAGGGCTTGCTTCCACCTGTTCTGAGAGACCTCTAGTTCTGTCTCCTGGCAGCTTCAAAAGACACTTTTCAGACAACCTACCTTCCCAGACTGCATAGCACAGAAAAACTTCTTAACCTCTTCCTTCTTAATCTAATTTTCCTCCTTTTATGCTTTCTCAGTGTTTTCTTTTTCTCTTTGCCTCATTAGGGTATTAATTCCTGGCCTGGTAGGGTTCTTTGCTCCACAGCCTGTAGCAGTTCCCTCTGTCCCAGACCAAGGTGTCAGAGAAGTCTGCCAAAAAGGCTTAAATGAAGTAATGCCTTCATGTTGAACTGGTCTTATTCTATTCTATGTAGGTTCTTATTCTGCGCTCATCACTATAGTATGAGTGCTTTCCGTTAAGTAAGGTAAATAACATTGTTATGGCCTGTCTGGATTAGGAACTCCGCCTTATTTTGTGGACCTAGCCTTCAGTTCATCAAAGCAGTTAAGCATGTCTACATTTAAGCTTGTGCTTAAGCTTTTTGATTAACAGGAATGGACTGTTCAGTTGTGGCTCCAAAGAGGAACTACTAAAGGCTGGTTCTGAGGACTTGGGCGCTTCTTCCCAGAGAAATGGAAAAGCTATTTTGAGAAGTGAGACATTCTTTAACCATTCATAAAAATTAATTCTGTTTGCTTATTAGTGTATTCAGCCTTTGTTCTGGACTCCTCCCCATTGACCCCCATAATTATGTGTATTTTCCCCCTCCCTTTTCTGTAACAGCTGTGAACATGTATCCTATAACTAGGAGTCCAAAAGGGAGCTATTAGCCACTGGAAGGGGCCAAAAAGTACCTTAAGCATATCTATCCCTGAGAGTCCATGAGAAAAACTTATATAATAATGCAGGCTCTTGCACAAGGAGCAGCAGTTACCAAGATGCTCTTAACACCATGTTTCAAATGGTAATGGATTGAGTAAATCTTCAAGTGGTGTCCTTATGTGTGCTCCACTTAAGAACATGAGAATGGCCATTCTGGGTCAGACCTGTGGTCCATCTAGCCCAATGTTCTGTCTTCCGATAGTGGCCAGGGCCAGATGTTTCGGAGGGAATGAACAAAACAGGGCAATTGTTGAATTGATCCATCCTCTGTCATCCAGTCCCAGCTTCTGGCAGTCAGAGCTTCTTGGCTGCAGCCCTCTGGCCTCCCCTGGGAGGTACAAAACAAAGTCAAGGACCTCTCCTTCGAGGGATACAAGTTGTTCAATGGTGTCACAGATGGGTCCCTTCATTCTTTTTAAAACTCCCAGACAAGGATCTCTGGGCATCTATATACCTGTGACAAAGAAAATACATTAGATTGCAGATGGCTCAACGCTCTTGTCCAGCTCATTACTAGCCCATGAGATTGGCTGAACCTCCCAGGAGGGAGCCCAGATTCACTAACAAAGGGCCATCCTCTACAGTGACTTCCCAGTCAGTGACCTCCTCAAATGACCATTTTCCCCATTGGTTGAAGGCTGCGAACGATCTCCCTGTCTCGATCCTACACTGCACCAATCCCCTCTCTACCCTTATGGGGATTATGTCTCATTTTCTACCTTCTTGGGGAGTTCATCATCATCATGGACAGATGGATCCTGGATGTGATTTCTACAGGCTATCCCATCCAGTCCAGCCGTCCCATCACCACTCTCCTCCCTATCCCTCTTCAGAGGCCATTCTTATGAGGGTCTCTTGAAACAGTAGGTGCAATCTTTTGTAACCCTAATAGTGGTAAAGCCTGTTCCACTGGACTTCATTGAGAAAGTGTTCTTTCCTGGTACTTCCCTGATCCTCAAGAAAAAAAAGGGTGGGGTGGGTTAGGTCGACATTGTTGCTGGACCTCAGGACTTTGAACACCTTCATCCACTCTCAACTGTTCAGAATGGTAATCCTAGCAGCAATAATTCCTTCCCTGAATCTGGGTGATTGATTTGTCTTCCTCGACCTTCAGGTTGCTTATTTTCATATAGCCATGTACCCCATACACAGATGTTTCCTATGTTTTATAGCTGGCAGGGATTTGAGGAGGTCACTGACTGGGAAGTCACTACCAATATTGCATCCTACCCTTTGGCCTCTCAACTGCCCCAAGGGTCTTTACCAAAGTCTTCTTGGCCATCACAGCCCATTTCCAGCAGATGGGAATAATCATCTTTCCATACCTGGACGATTGGCTTCTGAAAGGTCGCTCATTTCTCAAGGTATATTCAGCAACCAGGAAGGCTCTATCCCTGTTCTGCTCCCTGGGCTGCTGCCTCAATTCAGAAAAGTCTACACTCACACCTGAACAACATGTAGACTTCAGTAGGGCCACTCTGGACTCTACCACTGCCAGAACATACTTGACCATAACAGGTTTGCCACAATGTCCAGATTCATTTCAACAATATAACAGAGCTTGCAAACCACAGCAAGGGCTTGCCTGCAACTCCTGGGCCACATGGATGCTGGTATGTTTGACACCTTTAGGAAGACTACAGTCCTGGGGTCATCAAGCCTGGACAAGAATTGCTTACACCCCCAACAAACACAGACCAAGTGGGTGTCTATACTTCAAAGGGCCCTCAATTCTGTAATCAGTGGAAAGATCCACAAAAGGCATGTGTGGGTTTTCCATTCTCGTAGCCTCCTCCCACAAGGATCATCACCACCGACACATCTCTGCTAGGTTGGGGTGTGCACTTTCAGCGCTTCACAGCTCAAGCCAAATGGACCCACAGGAGGCAATCATCCACATCAACATATTAGAGCTCAGAGTGGTTTGTTAAACTTGCTAGCACTACTTTTCCCACATTAGGGGCTACCTGATGTACAAAAGAGAAACTATGTATTATATCAGTTGGCAAGGAGGAATAAGATCCCAGTCCTTGTATGCCGAGTCAATAAAACTATGGAATTGGTGCATAGCACTCCACATACTGTTCTCAGTGATTTATCACCTAGGACTGCAGATCACAGTGACAGACTTCCTCAGCAGGCGTTTCTGCCTCTTCCACAAGTGGGAACTGAACAATGCAGTTTTCAGAAGAATGTGTCCTACCTGGGGTATTCTGGAGATAGATTTCTTAGCGACACCATCCACTGCAAAGTGCAGACAATTTTATTTGAGGGCAGGGCACTGCTGCAACTCAATGGGAGATGCCTTAGTTATCCCGTGGCCCTGTGTATTGCTATATGCTTATACTGCTACACCATTTGGTCAAAGTCCTGATTGAAACAGGAGAAATTAGCCATCCTCATAGCACTGTTGTAGCTGAGGGAGACATGGTTCCCTGAGTTAGTTTGCGTATCTGAGCAATTGCCTCTCCGCCTCTCCCTGACTGAAAATCTCCTCACCCAAAACCCACCTCAGCCTCTTGGGGTTTCACCTGAAGGCATGGCTACTAGATGGCTTATTGGTATAGAAGAAGATTGCTCTCTGGAGGTACTGCTCAATAGTGGAAAACTACCTACAGACGGGGAAATGTTTTCAATTTTGGTGCAGCCATTGATCTATACCTCCTCTTGAGTCTTGTCTGACACACATTCTCAGTTTCCTGCTAAATTTAAAAACCACGGGATTATTGCTGAGCTCAATTAAGTTTCATCCCCCTATTGAGGGATTTTCAGTCTTCATGCACCCAACCACTGTGAGGTTTATTAAGGGACTATTCAATCTTTTTCCTCCTGTGAAAGAACCTACACAATTTTGTCCTTAATGTACTGAAGAAGCCTCCATTTGAATCTATGGGGACTTGTCCCTTCCTTAATTT
Organism: Chrysemys picta bellii; assembly: GCF_011386835.1. Lineage (NCBI taxonomy): Eukaryota > Metazoa > Chordata > Testudines > Emydidae > Chrysemys > Chrysemys picta. Next base: position 70,266,269 of record NC_088793.1, on the reverse strand, counting down.
GTGCCTCAGGACCTCGTTCCTTATTTCAGCCAGGAAGGTAGGGGAGCTAGGAGCGCCGTGATGGCTGACCAACTGTACACAGCGTTCGATCATGACAAGATGACACTACATCCACACCTGCGCTTCCTCTGTAAAGTTTCTTCAGAGTTCCACATTAATCAGGAGATTCACCTGCTGGTGTTTTACCCCAAGCCTTGCTCTCTGAGTGAAGAAGTGAGACTACATACACTGGATGTAAGAAGAGCTCTTGTTTTTTATCTTGATAGGACTGAGCCCTTTAGGGCTTCTCCTAGGCTGTCCATCTCTGTCGCAGAACTAAGAGGAAGACATCTGATCTCCACCTGGAGGCTGTCCAGATGGGTTGCAAGATGCACCTTAATCTATTATGTAGCCTGGGGTGGGGTTTCATCCCCTTCCTACGATGATGGCTCATTCCACCTCTGTGGCGCTACTGAAAAACATACCTATCTCAGACATCCGCAGGTCAGCCACCTGACCTTTGAGGCACATGCTTTCCCAGTACTCATGTCTGCTTCCAGAGCTGACATGGCTTTCGGTGATGCTGTTCTGTGGTCTGTAGTGAACCTGTCTCCTTGGCACTCTTCTTCATAATTGAGGTACTACTCAAAAATCTGCTGAAGGGGAGCACCTGTAGGGACGCTACTCAAATAAGGAGAAGTTATGTACCTTGTACAGTAACTGGAGTTCTTCAAGATGTGTGTCCCTATGGTTTCTCCACTACCCAGTCTCCTTCCCCTCTGCTTTCCAATCTTCTCACTAGATTTCATGGCTGAGAAGGACCTGAGCAGTGGGGGGGTCCATCCCCCCCTTCCCCAATATCCTTGCATCGGAGTAAAAGGATCTCTAGAATGCAGGTGCTGCTGCTGAAAATCTCCAATCAAGAGTGCATGGGCATGCACACATCCTGAAATGGAGTACCCATAGGGACACGCATCTTGAAGAACTTCAGTTACTGTACAAGATAAATAAGTATTTCAAGAGTTTCTGAATTCTTGACAATGAAGTGATTTATTTTTTGAATTTTTAGGGGAAACTGAAAGTCACACAGAACATTATTAATTTATTAGACATGTCTTGTTAACATCCAGAAATACACAACTCTCAATTTCTGTTTTCTAGTATTGAAGCAGCAGTGGCTACTTTTGCCCAAGCCAGACCACCAGGTATCTATAAAGGGGACTATTTAAAAGAACTGTTCCGTCGTTACGGAGATGTAGATGATGCACCGCCACCACCTGAGCTACCTGAATGGTGCTTTGATGAAGATGATGAAGAGGAGGAGGAGGAGGAGGATGTTAAAACAGGAGGTCAAGAATCAGAACCTGGGTCTTCAAGTTCCTCTTTTGGCAAAAGGAGAAAAGAACACCTAAAACTGGTAATGTTATCCGAAAGCTTAACATTTTACTTTATAAACTGAATTTGGTGAACTCTTATTCACTAAATGTTGCATAATGTGTGTCACAAATACCAGGTCTTGTAAGTGGGGAATGGATAGCACTGTTTAGAGCCAGGCACAACGTGAGTTGGTGGAAAGTAAGATTTCTTAATTCTTTGTATAATGCTTTTGATCTTAACTTTCAACACGTCTGCTATTCCAATACTGGTTGTTTCCTGAGCAGAGATTGTCAGTCATATTAAATTTAACAAGATTGCTTGATGAGTTTCCTGATGTGAACAAATGCTTTGTTGTGGCTGGGTGGAGACCAATACATTCCTTTTAATTTGTGACTAAAGTCTTCAGCGGTGCAAGCCAAGCCTTGCTGATAGGTGTATATAACTTTTATTGATCTTTTCAACCCAGCCATGCAGTTGAAATTGAAACTTTGTTTTTGAATTAGTGTTTAATTTTCACATACATTCCGTGTAGAGGTTCTGAGAATTATTTTGGCAAACAGTAATGTGAACTGAAAAAGAAAACAACAAAAAAAGAGCAAATTAAATTTAAAAGCTGTGAGAAATTGTCTCAGTAGACTAAAGCAGTTACAGTAATTATAGTTATATATGTTTGATCAATTACTGTGACTAGTTCAGATGTGTGAGATAGGCATACATTATTATTAATGTACTACTTATTTTCTATATCATGTTATTTACAGATATAACAACTCTCCTACTTAAAGTAGAAGAAAAATGGTTTTGTTGTGCTAAAGACTAAGGGTTTCATTCTCACTGAATGAAGTGAACTTAAGACATATTGCCATAACTGAATGGAAAAAATTGCTGGCCACATAGTTGTGTACAATTTTATCTGCATAATAATACCTCACTTATCTCACTGAGGTGCTGAGGAGGTTTGGGTGTTTGTAATCAGTTAAATTCTCACATGAAATGTGCCACAAGTGCATTATTACTGTTCATATTACTAATAGAAGTATTATAGCTGCGCATTGGGATGCAGAGTTAGGGAGGGGAAGGAGCTAGCTTAGCTTGAAAAGAATATAGAATCTGATCCAAAGCAGCAAAGTTGCACTGTCACAGACTTAAACGTAGTCTATCAACTGGCATAGCAGAATAGTTTAAACACTAAAAATTACAGTAATAAATGTTCAATGTGTTTTAAGAGAAATAGTCCATGATCTCGACTAGCCTTCCACTGAGAGATATAAAGATGTACAAGAGAATTTTCTCTCTTCAGGCTGCAATGGCAAGATAATTTCCACCCTCCCTTCAAGTTATCAAAAAGGATGTGAAGACTAGGTTTCTGTCACCACAGTCAAATGGCATCCTTTCTCACTCAAATATAGGACTAATCTGATGTGTTGAACAAAGATCATGATAGAAGATACTCTGACTTTTCCTCCTTTCAGAGCTGGAAAGCTAAATTATACGAATAAGCATATTAATAACTAAAACACAATTAAGACTTAGAAAATTTCAGAGGGAAGAATCATTTGGTTAATATGCATATTCGTATAATTCAATTTTACAGCTTGGGATGCACTCACTTTGGCATGAAGAGGAAGAGCTGGGGAATTCTATCCCATGATGCTTGGTTGATTGATTGGACTTTTCCCGTAGCTGATCAGAGAAGGATTCAATCCATTTATGGTTGACTTGTACATAGGGGGCCGAAAAAGAGTGATGGTCAGGTAAATACCTTTTGCATATATATCAAGTATTTTTTCTTCATTTTGGGCATTATATAAAGTGCTAATGTTAAAAATAGAGTTGCAATTAATGTCTCATGCCATGATGTAAAAATTCTACAATGTACCATGTTTGAGCAGGGAGTTATGCCAAAGCATAAGACATAACTGGAAAAACCCAGATGCAACTTAGAATGTAATACTATGCATGGGCTCCTTTCACATTACCTATTCAGTTACAGGGAGCCTGTTTGCTGCTGCTAGTCTCTGTGATGTTATAGGAAGAAGTAGGTTTTGACTCTGTGAGTGCTGCACTTCAGCAGTTGAGCATTCACAGAAACATGACAGAGCATTGCAGAAGCGTCAGTGACAGACATTTGAAATCTGATTTCAACAAGAAATACTGTGGGTATTTTGTAGATAGTACAAAAATTATACTCCCAAACCATTTTTACAGTCTGATGAGTTTGTTACATCAAATTGATGAGTGTTAGTCAAATACAAGCCTCATAAGTGAGTTCTCAAACTACATAGGCATACTGCAGCTGATCTTAATGCTCGCATGTACAATGCAATGGGACATACTACATGGTATACCTAAAAATTAAAAAGGTGGGTATAATTGGTTGGATGGCCTTTTCCTAAAATTTTGTTGCAGACACCTGCATCTATGACTATGTTTGGCAGAATAAACTGTGTTCCTCCACACTTAGAAAGTTTAGCTGAAGCATGCTCTGCTTAATTATCTGTTAAGCTATCAAAGAGCACATTAGCTCTAAATTCCAGTAACTCACTTTCAATAACTTTTTATTATGTCTCCTTCAGTGGGGTGTGCATGTGTGAGGGTTTGGGGGTTTTTTTTGAATGATTGTCTCTCCTGTTTTCCTGTTGCTCTGGTACTTTCTTCTGCTTGCTTTACTTTTCTTCCCTTTTTTGTCTTGGAACAGAGTAATGATGCACAACCTTTGCATTGTGCACAACTGTACTCTTTGATGAAGAGTCTGCTGGCTGCAGAAAACATGGGGAAAGACTAAGTATGCATGGAAGATCTGTGGAATCCCCCATACAAGATTCCAGGACTTTCTTCAAGTCTTTGTGATTATATGTAACCCGAATAAGTATATGCACAAAAAAAGTTATGTATGCACAGATCTTCCGTGCATTCACGTTTTTTGTGTGCATATACTTATTCGGGTTACATATAATCACAAAGACATGAAGAAAGTCCTGGAATCTTGTATGGGGGATTATGAACACAATAAAAGCAATCTGACAGCACTGCTGGGAGGAGGAAATGATTCTACCATGTATTTTTGGCCACAGATCATTGCTCTTGTGGATTTCCTTCAATCCCTCATTCAGCTACTGGATGTTTCCCCAAGGCTTTTTGCTTGAAAAGTCATTATCAAACTCCTGTCCAGTTACTTCCATTCCAAGTATTTGTTTTATCAAAAATAAAGTCAACCATTCTAGCTGTGTGAAGATAGCTGTTGGGCAGAGAAATTGCTGAGACAATGGAAAGACTGTTTCATGGAACAAGATTAAGATTTGCCAGGAATGGATCTTCTGCCTATTTGGAACAATTCCTGAAAGTATAGAGCACATGACTGTCACATATTGTTAGGAACGGTAGGTGAGAAGTGGAAACTTCTGATTAGAGCTGGGCAAGAAACACATATCTTGTGTCATGAGAATTTTTGTCATTTTGAAAAATTTCTCCATCCCAAATTGGGATTAAAAGCTGAAATTTCAAATTTTAACTAACCAAAAAGCTGAAAATTTTGGGATCAGGTCAACTGAAACTTTTAGTTTTGATTTTTCACTGTTCTTATATTTCACGATAAATTAACCTTAATTTCCAACAAAAAGTTGTTCAACTAAAAAAGAAAAATATTTGTTTAAAAATGGTGAAATGGGATGTTTCAACAATTTTAAAACTTTAAAAAAAAATTAAAACAGGAAATTTATCAGTCATGTAATTTTAGACTTACATTTTTAAATAAAATTTGAAGTTAACTTAAATAAAAGTTTCTAAAATTAATGGAAACTTTTTTAAAATTTAAACATTCCTCTATTGAGTTTGTTACACAAAGTCAGAAAGCAAACATACTGTGAAATATCTGGTTTCACTATCCAGGCTGATTGAAATGTAAACCGTAATATCATATTAGGAGAAAATTACTTTTTGGACTTTTTTTGGTATAAAAAAATTCTGTGTCCCTCAGACCACATGTTTGCTCAATTATAATTCTGTCAGAATATTTTTTTAACAGCCATATTTTTTTTATTTGAATTGTGGGTTAGGCTGAGTATACGCTGTATACAATTGCTTTTCTTCTAAATTTTTTTTTTTTTTTACAATTTACATTCAATATTAGTTAAGATCAAACATGAAAAAATATCATTGCCTATTTCAAACCCTGGTTCCCTTAGGATTCCTTCATTTAATGTATAGTTAACTACTTTTATAAGCCAAAGTTCCTTTAAAAGAAGAATTAATTTATATTCTGTTCACAAAATTCATTTTTTAGGCATCTCATAAAACCTACGAGAATGAGAGAACCCCATATCTTGAAGTTTTATAAATATAGTAAATACTGTTAAAGTACAAATCAGCGCTTAACTGATGAGGTATTGAACTTATATTTTTAAGAATTATTGTTAAGATGTCTTTTCAAAGCTCTGTAGTTCAGAATTTACTTGATATTTTTCTTGCCTGGTTTCCATCCCTTACACTTTTAGTGCACCATAATCATATGTAATATACAGTGTCTTTGCAAGAGAGCTCATTGTTTCAGGTCAGGATGAGAAAGTCTCAAAATATTACATCAATTAACAAAAGAATCCAAACAAAACCAGCCTTCAAACAGGGCAAGTAGGCGACTAGGATGTATATTTTCAATTTTACAAAGCTGACTTTTATGTAACCTTGAATTTCATTAATGAGGTAGTTTACTTTTCGAAAAAAAAAATTTACCCTTCCCAACATATGGAGGGTTGTAACCAGTATAAACTGTACAAAATTGTGATACAAATTGTTGAGTAGTAGCCTTATGGCAGATTGCTTTTTTGAGAGAAAACAATTGTACTAAACACTATGCCACCTGCAAGTCCAAATAAATAAAATTGAGGATTTGAAAGTATCCCTTCACTGACTCTTTCTGGAGAGATTTTCAAATGACACAGATGGCAGTTAAGCACCTAACTCCCATTTCTGCCTTTTGGAAATCTCACCTGTTGGGCAAAAAATGGATAGCACTGTCTTAGTAGTGGGGAAAGGTACTATCATATTCTCTGGTTGCTTCACTACACTGCATAATTTCCCTTATCAGGAGTAAACCATGACCATCTTTCCCTATTCCAAACCATTCTCCTAGCCAGACACTGAAAATTCACAGACACTGCATCTAGGCAGCTGCCTGCTTCCTTCACTGAGCCATTCATGTACTGATAGCACTGCAGCCCAAAACTACCTCACTCTTTTATCCAGTGCCCTTCATGTAAGTGAGTAGGCAGAGTGACAGAACAAAAGCCTATGGCGCAACAAACAACGAAGACATCTAAGTGAAACAGCCTAATTCTCTAGATCTCTTGTGTAAGAATGAGAATTGAAAATGATCCTATCCAGATATGCCAAGGTCCACAGCCAAGCCAATAACATCTTGGGTTTATCAATATTCTAAGCAAGTTCTTTGCTGCCCAATTCAATCAAGAATGTGTTGGAAACATTTGTTGACACTATGTTTGGTGTAGGTTTGGGTTATTGTATTGAAATAGGGACTGGGAGTGTTTAATCACATAGATTTCTGGTTTTATTCTGTTGAAAGGCGATTTTTGTTTTATTCCCCTGAGCATCAGATTTGTTTTAAAGACTAAAATAATTTATAATGCACTCTGTAGGTTTCTTTTCAATATCCTTTTGATGATATCTTTCTTAGGCTTACTGTAATGCCCAGTACAACTTTATGTATTAGGTTTAGATTAGAAGAAAAATTATTCCTGTGTTTTTATACAAGTATGCAGGTAACAAATCAATGTTTTATAGTGTTCTCAAACTCCTATTGTGGAGAAAATTCTCCCAACCAAAGATGACTGGATCTGGCTTCTTTCAGAGTTAATTTTTATCTGAGCATTACTCAGAGGGAGTCCTTGATGAATCATAAGATACTTCTTGCACATTCTCGGGTGAGTTTGCTTCAGCTTCCATGTTTTCAATTCCCGCCATGCAGGGAGTGAGGAACTGTTCTCCGATTGCAAACTCTGATCTTTAGAACATAAGAACGGCCGTACTGGGTCAGACCAAAGGTCCATGTAGCTCAGTATCCTGTCTACCGACGGTGGCCAATGCCAGGTGCCCCAGAGGGAGTGGACCTAACAGGCAATGATCAAGTGATCTCTCTCCTGCTTTTGGTGTAGCAATGCAATGCACTGCCACTAAATCAACAGGCCACCCGTCTTAGCTAGTGCATGCAGAATTGGGTGCTTTGTGTACTTCAAAGTATAATTGTAAACATAAGCCACTATACTATCATAATATAGTCAGCAGCTTGTTTGGTACATTTTGAATGTAAGGAGAGGTAGAAATGTATTCTGCTCTAATCACTGGAGGAACCTAAGTGTGGTTTTCGTTGGTTCTAAGCATCATTAGCTCTTACTAATTTCATTTGGAAATGTGAGTGCTGTCAAGTTGGACCCTCGGCAGTCTGGCAACAACACTATGGTCACACACAAGACTGTCCTAGTGAATAGTCAGTGTGATCTTTAATTTCTGATGAGGTGACTGAGGTTTTTTCTTCTGTGGAAACACTCTTTAAAGACAAAATAGTTTGGAGATTGCAGTTGTTGACATCAGTTTTCTGGTGCTGTAAAGTAGAGGAAAACATGGGCCCTCCTTCAAAAAATCTTAGAACTTAAGTTAAATAACAGGTCAGAGGTAACCTGCCAGATGACCTAAAGATTAAAATTCCCAGGTGAGGCAATTATTTGTTTAATTTTCTTGTAACAGAATTACTATGTACGTGGTTTAGAATTAATAGATTCATAGACTCCAAGGCCAGAAGAGACCATTGTGGTCACTTAATCTGACTTCCTGTATAACATAAGCCATATAATTCCCCCCAAATAATTCCTAGAGTGTATCTTTTAGGGAAAAAAACGTAATCCTGATTTTAAAATGTTAGTGATTGGAGATTCCACTATGATCTTCGCTAAATTGTTGCAATGGCTAATTACTCTCACCATTAAAAATATATGCCTTATTTCCAGTCTGAATTTGTCTAGCTTCCGCTTCCATTCATTGGATCATGTTATATCTTTGTTTGCTAGATTGAAGAGCCTAATATGAAATATTTATTCCCCATGTAGATACTTATAGACACTAATCAACTCACCCCTTAACTTTTTCTTTGTTAATCTTTGTGTATTTAGGGTTACCATATTTCAAGTTCACAAATAGAGGACACTGCCGGGGGTAGGGAGAGAGGAAGGGGAGGTGTGACATTCCCCTGGTGTTATCTGGACCGGTGATCTGCTAGGTCACTCCAATCCTCGACTCCAGGAGCCAGCCTTACCCTGCTCTGCTGTGAGAACCCCCACTCTCGGGCTGTTCACACACAGCTTCTAGCATATAAGCTGCTCCCAGCTACGCTTTTGGCCAGCCGCTGCTTGGATTGTGCAACCGAATTATACTAGCCAATATCTCCAGTCCCAGACAAAGCATTAGGAACCTCCATCTTGCAGTGTCCAGTTATGCCCACTGGACGCTGCAAGCTTATATGAGTTTCAGTTTAACAAAGAAATTGATATGTACCAGGTTTGTTATCCCAAGGGGAGTCTCTGACATGCTTCTGCTTCAGGTAGAATAAACAAACAAATTTAATACCTACAAAAGATAGATTTTAAGTGATTATAAGTCAAAACACAAGAAGTCAGATTTGGTCAAATGAAACAAAAGCAAAACGCATTCTAAGCTGATCTTAACACTTTCAATGCCCTTACAAACTTAGATGCTTCTTACCACAGGCTGGCTGGTTGCCCTTCAGCCAGGCTCTCCCCTTTGATCCGCACTTCAGTCGCTTGGTGGTGATGTCTGTAGATGGAGGTGGAAGGGAGCGCATGGCAAACGTCTCTCCCCTTTTATCGTGGTCTTTCTTCCCTCTTGGCTTTGCCCCTCCCCTCCCTTTCAGAGTCAGGTGAGCATTACCTCATTGTGGTCCCAAACTGACCCAGGGAAGGGGGGGGCGACTCATTCGAGAGTCTAAGGGCTTGGCTACACTTGCAAGTTATAGCGCATTAAAGCATCCCTGGGCGCCCTAACTCCTGAAGTGTCCACACTAGCAAGGCACGTAGAGCGCATTACTGTGCTGTGATTGGCCTCCGGAAACATCCCATAATCCCCTGAAGTCAAGTGGCCACTCTTCTCATTGTTTTGAAATCGGCTGCAGGCATGCGGATATCCCTTTTCAAAGCTCTGTTTCTGATAGCCGCGTGCTTATCTGCTCCGGGACAAAGCAAACCATTAGTGTGGAATGCTGCTGTTGTGAGTGTGTGTGTGTGTCTCTACTGCTGTCTGAACTTACAAGACAGCACGCTGACACACTCTCAGCCCCCCCAAAATACACGGTCTCTCCCACCACATACACACAACACACTCCCTGTCACACTCCACCCCCCTCCCCATTTGAAAAGCACGTTGCAGCCACTTGCACATTGGGATAGCTACCACAATGCACTGCTCTTTGTGGCGTTGCAAGAGCTGCTAATGTGGCCACGCTAGTGCGCTTTCAGCTGTAAACACATCGCAGCATTTTCCTTGCTGCGTTCTCCAAAGGCTGTTTTAACTCCCAGTGCTCTACATCTGCAAGTGTAGCCAAGCCCTAACAGATCCTTTCTTGCTGCCTAGGCCAGTGTCCTTTGTTCCTGTGAGGATGGGCTGGGTTTGTCCCATACATGCCCTGATCAGGTGTGAACTGCCCCTCTGCTTCTGGAGAGTTTTTGCCTGGGCTTATTTTAAGCCATGAGGATACATTTTCAGCTTCATAACTATATACATGAAATGACAATCTATAACATTACTATAACAACAATGCTCAGTGCATCATGAGCCTTCTGAAGACACCTGACATGACAAGCTTTGCATTGGATACCACATAATCCTATTATGAGGCTGAATATGGGGGTGCAGGTTGTTCCCCTGAGGTAGAGAGTCAGAGAGGGTACAGTTTTCTACTGTACACTTTTTCTACCTTGAATATCTATCATTTTATAAACAAGTGTAATAGCCTCAAAAATAAATGTAAATCAAATGTAAATAAACCTTTTTACATGCAGTCAGTCCTTTCCTACAGTGCTGCTTCCTGTTGTGCCCGTGCATATTTCTCTGTAGAGTGCATCTTTCTCAGCAGTGGTTGACTGCTCATCAAGTAACCATGAAAGTCATTACAAGATCTATTCCTGAAGTTGTACTGCACAAACAGGATCCCTTTCAGTGACTCAACAATCAATACCATGCCACCCTTACTCCTGCGCTGCTTTTAGAGCTGGGTGGCTAGCCAGCAGCTGCTGCTCTCCAGCTGCCCAGCTCTGAAGGTAGCACCGCTGCCAGCAGCAGCCCATAAGTAAGGGTGGCAAACCGGTAAGCATGAACACTGCTCATAAGGCATGTTTGGAATTGTAGGTCTATCAGAATCAATGTTGGAAAAAGGATGAGCAAGGAAAAATCAGACATTTGTTCATATTTCAAAAATCTGAGATAAGAGGACAAAAAAAAGTGTTGCCTGGGAAAACCCAGGCATATGGTAACCCTAAGAATATTGAGCTCTTTGAGTTTTTCTAATCCTTTAATCAATGTCGTGGCTCTTCTCTGCATAGGTCTGGCTGAAGCAGTGCTTCTCAGAGGGATTTGAATGGAGAATGTTAGGGTTATAGTGTTTTATCTGCTGCATTTCATGTTTTTAAAATGGAAAATTGAGGTCTCCAGCAGTCCTTAAATATTCTGACTGTGATCACTGAAGCTGATGTTCCCCAGTGACTTTATTAAATACTGTTCCCTGATTTTTTTGTGGCCATTGATTATTATTGAATTCCAATTAATACTGATTTGAAGAGTTGAGGAATTGTAGGGGTCTAGTCCCAGAATCAGGCACAACAGAATCAGGGTTATCAAGGTCAGAATCTGATTGGGAACCCTGGTGTGCCCAGCGAAGACACTTGCAGTGAGGGTAAAGCAAAGCTTTAATCACTTTTATTAACACGGTTAGTAAAGACAGAAAAGCTGCAAATCCCTTAACATTAACTTTGCAATGCTGTTATATTTTTATCTCTTGTACCCCATTCCTTGCATACGCTCACATACTCACACCCCTTCTTGGGGATCTGATGGTGAGAGGCAAAGGTCCAGCCCTTTCCCTGGCATGCCAAACAAGTCAGATGGTCCAGATCCAGATTAAGATTGACCGATCCTTCTCACATGGCATTCTGGCTTATTATAGGGCCTAGAGGTTGTCATGAATATTCATTGAAAGGCCCAACCTGCCTTGTCCACCGTAAAGTTAGAGTGCTTTTATCCTATTGTATATTAATGCTTTTAGGTTCTTACCATATACATCAATTTGTTGCCAAGGAAAGTTTGCGGTTAAGCATTTGCCAACATTTTATCCTAAAATATTTTAAACTAGTATCAGTTCAGTGTTTCTGCAGTTACCTGGTATCATTTTGTACAAACTCCTCCCTTAAGCACATTATTCCCAGTTGCCCAAAACTCAGGGTAACTGTTGTTCCATTTATTCTATGCCAGAGTTCACAGGCCTCAAAGCCTTATGCTAACTGATTAAGCTGATGCCTTACAAGATACAGGCCTGTAGTTTCCTTGTGTTTACTTCTAAGTAAAATAAAATGCTAAAAGCTAGCTCTGTGGACTACAATACATATTAATAACTTTGTTAATTTGACTTAATTAACTGCCTTTTGTTCCTGGGCACTAGATCTCTTCTTCACTGAGAAGTCTGAAGGAATGCTTAACATAGTGAATGCTAATGGGAAGGGGGTAGGTATAGCAGATAAAATAAAAAAAGAACAAGTTAAAAATCACTTAGAAAAGTTAGATGCCTGCAAGTCACCAGAGCCTGATGAAATGCATCCTAGAATACTCAAGGAGCTAATAGAGGAGGTATCTGAGCCTCTAGCTATTATCTTTGGAAGATCATGAGAGAGGGGAGAGATTCCAGAAGACTGGAAAAGGGCAAATATAGTGCCCATCTATAAAAAGGGAAATAAAAACAACCCAGGAAACTACAGACCAGTTAGTTTAACTTCTGTGCCAGGGAAGATAATGGAGCAAGTAATTAAGGAAATCATCTGCAAACACTTGGAAAGTGGTAAGGTGATAGGGAACAGCCAGCATGGATTTGTAAATAACAAATCGTGTCAAACCAATCTGATAGCTTTCTTTGATAGGATAACGAGCCTTGCGGATAAGGGAGAAGCTGTGGATGTGGTATACCTAGACTTTAGTAAGGCATTTGACACAGTCTCGCATGATATTCTTATTGATAAACTAGGCAAATACAATTTAGATGGGGCTACTATAAGGTGGGTGCATAACTGGCTGGATAACCGTACTCAGAGAGTTGTTATTAATGGTTCCCAATCCTGCTGGAAAGGCATAACGAGTGGGGTACCGCAGGGGTCTGTTTTGGGACCGGCTCTGTTCAATATCTTCATCAACGACTTAGATATTGGTGTAGAAAGTCCGTTTATTAAGTTTGCGGATGATACCAAACTGGGAGGGATTGCAACTGCTTTGGAGGACAGGGTCATAATTCAAAATGATCTGGACAAATTGGAGAAATGGGCTGAGTTAAACAAAGACAAATGCAAAGTGCTCCACTTAGGAAGAAAAAATCAGTTTCACACATACAGAATGGGAAGAGACTGTCTAGGAAGGAGTACGGCAGAAAGGGATCTAGGGGTTATAGTGGACCACAAGCTAAATATGAGTCAACAGTGTGATGCTGTTGCAAAAAAAGCAAACGTGATTCTGGGATGTATTAACAGGTGTGTTGTGAGCAAGACACGAGAAGTCATTCTTCTGCTCTGGTTAGGCCTCAGCTGGAGTGTTGTGTCCAGTTCTGGACACCGCATTTTAAAAAAGATGTGGAGAAATTGGAAAGGGTCCAGAGAAGAGCAACAAGAATGATTAAAGGTCTTGAGAACATGACCTATGAAGGAAGGCTGAAAGAATTGGGTTTGTTTAGTTTGGAAAAGAGAAGACTGAGAGGGGACATGATAGCAGTTTTCAGGTATTTAAAAGGGTGTCATGAGGAGGAGGGAGAAAACTTGTTCACCTTAACCTCTAAGGATAGAACCAGAAGCAATGGGTTTAAACTGCAGCAAGGGAGGTCTAGGTTGGACATTAGGAAAAAGTTCCTAACTGTCAGGGTGGTGAAACACTGGAATAAATTGCCTAGGGAGGTTGTGGAATCTCCATCTCTGGAGGTATTGAAGAGTAGGTTAGATAAATGTCTCTCAGGGATGGTCTAGACAGTATTTGGTCCTGCCATGTGGGCAGGGGACTGGACTCGATGACCTCTCGAGGTCCCTTCCAGTCCTAGAATCTATGAATCTCTGCTGGAGGAGCAGTAAGGTAGATTCAATCTGTCTTCTTTTTTCTGGGCTTTCTGCTATAAAGTGGCAAAAAACCAACCAAACCAAAAACCTTGTAGCTATGTAATATCTTAAATTTTACTTAATAAACACCTTATCTGATTTCAGTTTTTCTAGAAGAACTCTACCTTGACCACAGGCCTAACCTACCAATTTTGAGGCCAATATGGCTATTTTGGTGTATTTTAGAAGTAGGGTCAAATAAGACCTGTAATGGAAACTGAGGCCATGTCTACACTTACCAGGGAATGATGCTGCTGTGATCGATATAGCGAGGGTTGATTTAGTGGGTCTATTAAAGACTCGCTAAATTGACCGAAGAGTGCTCTCTGGTCGACTCTGATACTCCACTGGAATGAGAGGACTAAGGTAAGTTGATAGGAGAGCGTGTCCTGTTGACGCAGTTTGGTGTAGACACTGCCTAAGTCAACCTAAGCTATGTTGACCCCAGCTACGTTGCTAACGTAGCTGGAGTAGCATGACTCAGTCTACACTACCAGGGTAGATTGACCTTAGTTGTGCAACCTTAAATATCAATGACTTTAAATCTTAGTGATTCTAGAAGTCTGTGTGTACATGAAAGCATCAGTTTTCTGAATTTCTTTTGTGATATATCTTAAATTCTAATTGCATTTTGTATTTTTTTTTAGGGTGCAATTTTCTTGGAAGGAGTGACAGTTAAACGTGTAGCCCAAGTGACAACTCAACCAAAGTTAAGAGAAATACAGCAAAAATGTCAGCAATTCTGTGGATGGGAAGGGTATGGGAAAAATCATTTAATTTTAATTTTTTTCTTTGAATAGTCCAAACATTCAATATTATATACTTAATTTTGTGAAAAGTCAAGCAGGCAGCTATTTATTAGGATGGACTGTTACTTACTTCTTTTTTTTTTTTTTTTTTGTAACCAGAAATATTAAACAGTAAAGCTATATTGGCCTACAAAGAAAAGAAAAGAGAATGATCAGCTGTTATAATTTAAGAAACAAGATTCTAGAATCATATTTCCAGGGTCAGATCATAAATTATGTTCATGTTAGCCATTGCTACACAAATATCAAATGCAGTAGCCTGGTCTAATCATTTTTTCTAAAGTTTTGGGTGAGTTTTAGTGCACATTAAACTAAATAACACTGGCTTGAACCAGGCAAAAAATTGCAAGTTTACTTATACAACTATCAATACACATCTGTTCTGATGTGCAAAACCGTAGTTTTTCCGTTTCTTGGCCTTTCTAATGCAGTCATTGCTGGTTTGAATTTGTGCCTAGCATTGATGTGAACACTGGTTTAGTACCATTTCTAGATGTAATCCAGAATTTGAACGTTAGTTTCCAGAAGTGAAAGGCTCATGGAATATTCAGTACCACTTAGCCCTGGTCTACACTGGGCGGGGGAGGGTTGTCGATCTAAGTTACGCAACTTCAGCTACGTGAATAACGTAGCTGAAGTCGACGTACTTAGATTGACTTACCATAGTGCCTTCACTGCGCTGATTCGACTGCTGCCACTCCCTTGTCGACTCTGCCTGCGCCTCTCGCAGCGCTGGAGTACAGGAGTCTACGGGAGAGTGCTCGGGGGTCGATTTATCGCATCCAGACTAGGGTGCCTCTTGTAAGAAAAAAAAATCTTGTTATGGAAGATGTTCCAACTGAAAAGTATCAGAGGGGTAGCTGTGTTAGTCTGGATCTGTAAACAGCAACAGAGTCTCCTGTAGCACCTTATTGACTAACAGACGTATTGGAGCATAAGCTTTCGTGGGTGAATACCCACTTCGTCAGACGCATGTAATGGAAATTTCCAGAGGCAGGTATAAATATGCAGGCAAGAATCAGTCTAGAAATAACAAGGTTAGTTCAATCAGGGAGGATGAGGTAAACACACCTCAACTGCTAGAAGAGGGCCTCATCCTCCCTGATTGAACTAACCTTGTTATTTCTAGACTGATTCTTGCCTGCATATTTATACCTGCCTCTGGAAATTTCCATTACATGCGTCTGACGAAGTGGGTATTCACCCACGAAAGCTTATGCTCCAATACGTCTGTTAGTCAATAAGGTGCCACAGGACTCTTTGTTGCTGTTCCAACTGAAAGTTAACCTTGTAGAAAAGGTAGTGTTAACTGTGTCTCATGCAAGATTGATTTGAGAAATACATTACCGTGTATGGATACTCATTGTAGAATATTAATAAAAATCCTGCTTCTTTTAGGTCTGGATTCCCTGGAGCACAGCCTATTTCCATGGACAAACAAAATATTAAACTTTTAGAGCAGAAGCCGTACAAAGTAAGCTGGAAAGCAGATGGCACTCGGTAAGTTTTCATATCTAAAAAAAACTGTATAATTCACCCTGATACATAAAGCAAATTGTTCAGATGAGCAGTTTGTATGCTCTTTCAAGTGTGAATTTCTTCCTTATACAATGGAGAGACATGCTTTACTTTCTTAAAGAAACAAAGTCAGCTCTAAAAAATTGAAGTTCTAATATAGTTTGGTATTGTACATAAGTTATGCTGAAACTTCAAGCCTCTTTCATCTGATATGCTTTTCTATAGACTGACTATTCCTTTAAGTGTATTTTATTTAATGTTATTGCTTTAATTCTTGTCCTCCCTGAGTTTTGCCGATTGGGCTGGGGTACTATGATGATGAGTGCCTTATAATAGGGGTTGTCTACACTTAAAACACTGCAATGGTGCGTCAGTGAAGGCGTTACCTACACCGATGGGAGGGCATCTCCCATTGACCTAGTGCTTTCTACATCAGGGGTTAGGTTGTTTTAACTGTGTTGTTCAGGGGTGTGGATTTTTCACACCCCTCAGCAATATAGTTATACAGAACTAATTTCCTAGTGTAGACCAGGCCTAAGATAATATACAATGAGAGGCTTAAAGGAACTCAGCTTGGTAAGAAAAAAGTTATACTTTATGGTACACAGATCAATCTTTAAATTTTAATCTGTTCTTCAGTTGTTGACATTTGAAAATTTTATTTACTTTTCCTGTTGACAATGCATCCTACTAATGATTGGAATTTCATAATTCTTCAAAGGTATTGATACTGTAGTCCTGTGTTAGAATTGTAACTCTATGACTAGTTGGCATCCTTCTGATTCAACAGTAACTTCTGTTACATGTATTGCAGTGGTGACATTCTTTTAGTAGAGCTGCAGAAATAATTTTTTCAGTCTGCATTTGTGTGCAAGACTTGTATGTGTAGAATGTATTTTTGACAGTTGATCTACCGCTGGATAAAGAAAGAAAATACCTCCTCTCCCACTTCTGCTGTTAGAAGTTGTATAGGGATATCCATTTTAATTCACTACTCTGTAGGAAGAAAGTTACAAGAGCAGTTCAATAGAAGTGGTTACAGAATCAGTAGAGAAACTAGCTAGCATCATGCATTGAAAATGCTTGCAGCTACCGTTTCTAGACAACTCATCAATAATATATAGTGAGCAAAGTAAAGCTATTCTGTGTCTGGCATTACAAATCAATGCAGGCCATAGAGGGCATGTCTAGACTATGGGCACTACAGCGGCACAGCTGCAGCTATACTGCTGTAGCACAGTAATATAGACATTTTCTATATGGATGGTTGGGGTATTTCCATTGATGTAGGTAATTCACATACCCAAGCAATGGTAGCTAGGTCAATAGAAGAATTCTTCCACAGCCCATAGCTAGTTTGATCTAAATTTTAAGTGTAGAGTGGAGCAGGATAAGCTGGAGTTTAAATTTTACTTTCCCCAAGCTAATATGTATATGTTGTGAACAAACCTTCTTAAACACTAGCTATTTCCTGTATTTTGTTGGGAGTGTTCAAGAAGTTGAAGGGGGTATGAAAAAGATTCTCTCTCTCTCTCACCACTGTATTCCATATGAGAAATAAAACACTACCTCCCTTAGAAGCCATATAAGGGCACATCTTCACTACCCGCCGGATCAGCGGGTAGCAATCCATCTATTGGGGATCGACTTATCGCATCTAGTGAAGATGTGATAAAATCGATCCCCGATGGCTTTGCCGTCGACTCTGGAAATCCACTGCGGCAAGAGGCGGAAGCGGAGTCCTCACAGCCAGGTAAGTCGACCTAAAATACGCAACTTCAGCTACGCTATTCACGTAGCTGAAGTTGCGTATCTTAGGTCGACGACCCCCCCCACCCCCCCTGTAGTGTAGACCTAGCCTCAAAAATATTACAAGTAAAATGTAACTAGCCTAAAACAAATTAATCAATAAGCAGCTAAAATATCAGATCAGTGAAACTGACATGGTGACCAGTGTTGAAGCTATACAGTGGTTACACTTGAAGTTAATTCTGGTTTGAAATAGATTCCCTGTCTCTAAAATGGGGGAATGTTGCTGAAATTAATAGCTATCAAATAAGAAGAAACTCCATAATGTACCTATGTGGGCACTGGTAGAAAATTTCTTCGTGACTTTAGCTGGTGATCTGTTTATATCTTGAGTAATGATTTATTGCTCCTGTAATCTTTATTATTTGGCATTTATATAGCAGTAAGTGTCTAGAGGCCAACTACACTGGGGCCCCACTGTACATTAGTTTCAGTTTGCTTTTTAAAAACCCTGGGAAATCACAAAAAACTGTAATAAAAGAACATTATGCATTATGATAGTGTTTAATTGCATAATCACATACTATTTGTTATATGCGGTGTTGTAGCCGTGTCGGTCCCAGGATATTAGAGAGAAAGAGTGGGTGAACTAATATCTTTTATTGGACCCCCTTCTGCTGGTGAAAGAGACAAGCTTTTATGCTTACATAAAACTCTTCTTTAGGTCTGTAGCATTCCTGCCTCAATCACTGCACAAGATGGACAGTGAATGAGGTAGAGGATTATAAGGAGAGGAGAGGGCATTCTCTTCTGTTTAAGTTATTGGACTGAGTTCCAGAAGAGCGGAGTTCTCTTCCTGGCTCTTCCACAGACTTCCCATGTGATGCTGGGCAAGATGATCACAACACATTGTGACAGTGTGTGACTAGCCTAAGGCTGACTCACTACTCTGTTTATTTTGTAAGGGTCCCCGCATGGGGTAAATTGACAAGGTAATAGTTTAAATACTAAACAATTGACTAATTAGCTGGGTGATTCAGCTGAGTCATCAGCTGACACAGTTGAGAGGCAGGAAGAGACAGGGAAGACTGGCAGGAAGGGCTATACAAGCCAGAAATCTCACAGAGGTGAGATTTTTCCCCACCTTGGTAGTTGGTAAAGACTCAGGGAAAGACCTTATGCTTTGGGGAACAAACATTTATAAAGCATTTGGTGTTGAACTTGCCACTGGTGTGCATGATATGCACAAATGGGACCAATTTAAGGTTGCATCAGCACCTTGATTTTTCTAACGGTATCCCCTCCCCCCCCATGTAATTATCTGTGTAGGAGAGAGAAAAAAGAGCAGGAGTTGGCAGTGTCAAAAATATGTACACAACTGAGGTATCTGAGTAATGAAGAGGAGTAGCAGCAAAATACTATGGGTAAGAAGAATATAAGAAATGAAAAATAAAGAAAAAAATTGCTAACTCCCTTTAGTTCTAGAAGTTTTGAAAGAACGGAAAAATTCCTGGATCAGCTGTGTAAGTTCAAAGTTACAGGATACTGCGTTCACAGAGGACATACATTCGAGCTCTAACAGTGAACTGATTGCCACACAAATATAATAATGGGGCATGGTCTCTATTCCAAGGAATGTGCAGATGTTGCAAATACCAGTGAGGATACAGAATTAATACAAAAAGAGAGGTTATAAATAGGGCTGTCAATTAATCGCAGTTAACTCACGCAATTAACTAAAAAAATTACTCATGATTAATCGCACCGTTAAACAATAGAATTCCAATTGAAATTTATTAAATATTTTTGGATTTTCTACATTTTCTACATTTGCAAATATATTGATTTCTATTACAACACAGAATACAAAGTGTACAGTGCTCACTTTATAGTATTATTTTTTATTACAAATATTTGCACTGTAAAAACAAAATAAACAAAAGAAACAGTATTTTTCAGTTCATCTCATACAAGTACTGTAGTGCAATCTCTTTATCATGAAAGTGTAACTTACAAATGTTGATTTTTGTTTGTTAAATAACGGCACTCAAAAACAAAACAATATAAAACTTTAAAGCCTACAAGTCTACTCAGTCCTACTTCTTGTTCAGCCAATCGCTAAGACAAACACATTTGTTTACATTTACGGGAGATGCTGCTGCCTGCTTCTTATTTACCTGAAAGTGAGAACAGGCGTTTGCATGGCACTTTTGTAGCCAGTGTTGCAAGGTATTTACGTGCCAGATATGCTAAACATTCATATGCCCCTTCATGCTTCGGCCACTTCCATGCTGATGACGCTAGTTAAAAAAATAATGCGTTAATTAAATTTGTGACTGAACTCCTTGGGGGAGAATTGTATGTCTCCTGCTCTGTTTTACCTACATTCTGCCATATATTTCATGTTACAGCAGTGTCGGATGATGACCCAGCACATAGAATCATAGAACTGGAAGGGACCTCGAGAGGTTAACTAGTCCAGGCCTCTGCACTCATGACAGAAATAAGTATTATCTAGACCATCCTTGACAGGTATTTGTCTAACCTGCTCTTAAAAATCTTCAATGATGGGATTCCACAACCTCCCTAGGCAATATATTCCAGTGCTTAACCACCCTAACAGTTACGAAGCTTTTCCTGATGTGCAAGCTAAACCTCCCTGGCTGCAATTTAAGCCCATTGCTTCTTGTCCTATCTTCAATGGTTAAGAAGAACAATTTTTCTCCCTCCTCTTTGTAACAACCCTTTATGTACTTGTTCATTTTAAGAACACTTTCACAGCAGATTTGACAAAACGCAAAGAAGATTTCAATGTGAGATTTCTAAAGATAGCCACAGCACTCGACCCAAGGTTTAAGAATCTGAAGGCCATCCAAAATCTGAGCGAGACGATGTGAGGAGCATGCTTTCAGAAGTCTTAAAAGAGCAACACTCACATGCAGAAACTACAGAACCCGAACCACCAAAAAAGAAAATCAACCTTCTGCTGGTGGCATCTGACTCACAGGATGAAAATGAACATGCGTTGGTTCGCTCTGTTTTGGATCGTTATTGAGCAGAGCTCGTCATCAGCATGGACACATGTCCTCTGGAATGGTGGTTGAAGCATGAAGGTACATATGAATCTTTAGCACATCTGGAACGTAAATATCTTGCAATGCTGGCTACAACAGTGCACTGTGAGCGTCTGTTCAGGTGACATTGTAAATAAGAAGTAGGCATAATTATCTCTTGCAAATTGTAACCAAACTTGCTTGTTTGAGCAATTGGCTGAAGTAGGACTGAATGGACTTGCAGGCTCTAAAGTTTTACATTGTTTAATTTTTGAATGTATTTTTTTGGTACATAATTCTACATTTGTAAGTTCAACTTTCACAATAAAGAGATTGCACTACGGTACTTGTTTTAGGTGAATTGAAAAATACTATTTCTTTTGTTTTTTACAGTGCAAATATTTGTAATAAAAAATATAAAGTGAGCACTGTACACTTTGTATTCTGTGTTGTAATTGAAATCAATGTATTTAAAAATGTAGAAAACATCCAAAATATTTAAATAAATGGTATTCTAGTTAATCGTGAATATTTTTTTTAATCACTTGACAGCCCTAGTTATAAATATCAGTAGAAAAATCAGATTTGCTCTGAAAAAAAAATGTGAGCTAGTGCAACGAGAGTAAAGTCAAAATGCCCAAATACTCAATGGGAAAGAAAGCTGAAACATTTTTAGTAAGACAGTTAATTCCTATGGTGATGAGCATACAAAGAGCACCCAACCCCTTTTCCCCCTCTCCAAAAGAAAACAATTTGGGGGAGATGGTAAATGGCAAAGTACATGGGATATTATCAGGACTTCACAAATCCACCGGAAATGAAGTGCTACTGGGTAGTACTCAGGATTTACAGGAGGATGGAAAAGATGTTTTAGCGGTTTCTTCTATCTCAGTGGTTCCCATTGGTTATTTATATTCATGTTATGTATAATAAATAAAAAATATAATGATTTGTATTCTAGTGCAGTTGCATTGTGTGATGCCCTCTAAATTTGTAAAGGTCTATAGCATTGTATACATGGAATTTTCATAAGGAAGACATGCTAGAATAACAAAGTACCTTGGCATAATCCAAGATGATCAGATTATTTCCCAGTACTTCATATTTTAAAAATTAATAGAGCTAGGTGGAGTAAAATAATCTTGTTTTATTGTTTAAATAAAAGAAGTAGGGATTAATTGTTTTCGTAAGATTTCAACTTCAGTTATGTTGTTTTAAATATAAATGAAATCGTTTACTGTTTTGATAACTACTTCAACACTTTCTTAATTTCTAGACTTTATTCAAACTCTAGTAGCATTTGTCAAGAGCACTTAACAGCTTGAAGAAAAGTTTGAAGGAATAAACTGATTTATTACTAACATAAACTCAGTTGGTAGTTGTAAATGTTTTAACAAGTACAGTAGAACCTCAGAGTTATGAAAACCAGAGTTACAAACTGACCAGTCAACCACAGAACTCATTTGGAATTGGATGTATACAGTTAGGTAGCAGCAGGCACCAAAAAATACAGTACAGTACTGTGTTAAATGAAAACTGCAAAAAAAGGGGGAAGTTTGATTTTTTTTTTTTTACAAGGTAAGGAAACGGTTTCTGTGCTTGTTTCGTTTAAATTAAGATTGTTAAAAGCAGCATTTTTCTTTTGCATAATAGTTTCAAAGCTGTATTAAGTCAGTGTTCAGTTTTAAATTGGCAATAACAACCATAATGTTTTGTTGAGTTATGAACATTTCTGAATTCCGAACAACCGCCATTGTGAGGTGCTCGTAACGGAAGTTCTACTGTACAATCAACATTGAATAACTTTTTATGATCACCAGAACTAGACATCATCTTCCCAATATCCGTGTCAATCTGATTGTAGAAGATTAAACCTATTTCTTTTATTACAAATGCTACATCTTGCATGCTTTAGTCTCTAGGATAGACTCCTATGTTGACCAGCTATCTGAGACTGTGATTTGGATCTTCTTCAAGGTTTCCAATTCATTGTTTTCCATCTTGTAGAGAAAGAAAAGTCAGACACGGGCAGCCTACATATTTTTCCTAAAAAGACAAACAATGTTTTTACAATTAAAATACACAGGCAGAGATACCCATCTATTTCCTATCCATATTGTTGGGATAACTGGAAAGTTTAGGTTTACTCTGTCAGCATGTATTCCATCCAAATCAAAATAAGTTCTAGATTCTCTGCTATTCTGTTTGGTTCTCTTGTCTTCTTCAGTGTCTAAATCATTCTCATTCAGACTTCCAAAGTCAGTTTAATTTTCCTTGGAATTATAAATTTGGATTTTTATTCCAACTGTTCAGTACCTTTTGGGGAAATGGCGACCATTTTCTTAAGTTTTTAGAATTTTCAAACTATCAACAGTTCTGTTCGTTTTAGTAGTTGAAGTACTACATCTTAATCTCTCATTTTTCTTCAGTATTTCTTGTTTCAAAGCAAAGTTCAAGAATCCACAGGTATTAATGAAAATGTTGTTTACTATTGCTACCCATAGGGTTCAAATCACAATATTCCTCTTTGTTGTGTGTACTACTGTGAGATAATTGATATTGACTTTTGTTACATCACAGTCAATCTCTCAGCACAGGGAGAATTTAAATACTGCACTTTATTTCAAAATACATCTTACATTTTAATTTTAATTAGAAAAAGTAAAATGTTTGTTGGCATAGTAAGAAAAGGCAGTAGATAATGTTTTCACCCCTCAGCTCATAGAGAGCCTATGTGTAAATATATGCTAATGTTTGTTAGTAAATTTACTGGAAAGTTAAAAAGAAAGTTGAATATTTGCATACACATATGAGATAGGGTTGCCAGGCATCTGTTTTTTGACTGGAATGCCCGGTTGAAAAGGGACCCTCGCGGTTCTGGTCAGCATTGCTGACCGGGTTGTTAAAAGTCTGGTCAGTGGCGCTAAGGCAGGCTCTTTGCCTGCCCTTGCTCCACGTGGCTCCTGGAAGTGGCTGGCATGTCCCTGCGGCCCCTAGGCGCAGAGGTGGCCAGGGAAGCTCCACATGCTGTCCCTGCCTCAAGCGCTGGCTCCATTGGAACCGTGGCCAATGGGAGCTGCAGGGCGTCACCTGCGGGCGCGGGCACCGTGCAGAGCCTCCTGGGCTGTGCCTCCGCCTAGGGGCCAGACATGTCGGCCGCTTCCGGGAACAGTGTGGAGCCTGGGCAAGCAGGGAGCCTGCCTTAGCGCCGCTGATGGGGAGCCGCCTGAGGTAAGCCCTGCCTGGCTGGAGCCCACATCTTGAACCCCGTGCCCCAGATTGGAACCCTCTCCTGCACCCTAACTCCCTCACAGACCCTGCACCCTGAATTCCCTGCCCAAGGTCGGAACCCCCTCCTGCACCCCAACCCCTACACCAGCCCTCAGTCTCCTCCCACACTTAAACACTCTCCCGGAGCCTGCACCCCTTGCACCCCAACACCGAGCCCTAAACCCCCTCCAAACCCCTCAGCCCCAGCCCGAAGCCCCCTCCTGCACCCCAAACCCCTCATCCTTGGCCCCACTGCGGAGCCTGCACCCCAAACCCCTTGGCCCAGCTGGAGTCGTCATCTACACACCAAACCCCTCATCCCTAGCCCCACCCTTGAGCCTGCACCCCTAGCCGGAGCCCTCACCCCCTCCCGTACCCCAGCCCCTTGCCCCAGCCTGGAACCCCCCCCCCCAGCCTGAACCTCTCATTTCTGGCCCCTTCCCAGAGCCCGCACCCCCAGCTGGAGCTCTCACCCCCTCCCATACCTCAACCTCTGTCCCAGGCCAGTGAAAGTGAATGAGGGTGGAGGAGAGCGAGGGAGGGAGGGGGGCTTGGAATGAGTGGGAGGCAGGGCCTTGGGGAAGGGGCAGGGCAGGGGCAGGACAAGGGTGTTTGGATTTGTGAAATTAGAAAGTTGACAACCCTAATATGAGCTTAAAGGACGTACAGTTGTATAGGTGAGGTGTATACTTATAGTTTCAGTTAGAGAAGGTGCTATAAGAGAACACAAATCATGCTGCTTATGAAACATTGAAGAATTAAGGTAACATTCTTGTTGTGTATTGACATTGCTGAAACTGACCATCCAATAACTTATGTTCCTGAAAGGAAGGCAAATCCCATACATCATCCAGAAAGAGAATGAAATTAAATTTAAGTGTTCATTAAATCAACAGCAAGAGTAGTCTGGTTTTCCAAAGTCTCTTAAAATCTTCAAAAAAATAAGTTTGTATCCAAAGCTTCTCACTTTTTTGAAGAGAGAGAACTATTGGTCTCTGAAATCTTTTGTATATGTCTCCATACTCAAGGGATTCTGCCTGGACATAGTATGTAGCTTGTCTATATAGAGCAGCAGTGCACACTAAGGGGGTGTGATGTCTAGTCTGAAACAGCACTATGTTAAAGCGCACTAGGGAACTTTTTCACGTGCACCAGCAGGGTCTACTCAGCTCAATTAATGAGCAACACATTAATCCGCCTTAGAAATCATACCTCCATAGTGTACATTACTCCACCATGTACGCAAGCCCTAGAGATAATACATTTGGGAGATTAAACAGGTTAATGTGGTTTCTTAAACTTGTATTTATTGCTTGAACACCAGGGATGCATATGTTGTGTAAAAGGGATTATATATAGAAAATGTAATTCATTGTAAAAGTTTTTTTCTTTTACTTGTCAGCTGTAACGAGTCTTGTGCGTGCACTCATTGGAGAATATTGTGTACAAAACCTGAGGCCTTAGCACAGGGGTGGGCAAACTATGGCCTGCGGGACATTTTAATTTGGCCCTTGAGCTTCCGCTGGGGAGTGGGGTCTGAGGCTTGCCCTGCATTGGCGCTCCAGCTGGGGAACAGGGTCGGAGGCCGCTCCACGCAGCTCCCGGAAGCAGCGGCATGGCCCCTCTCTGGTTCCTATGCAGAGGGGCAGCCACGGGGCTGCACTCTGCATGCTGCCCCTGCCCCAAGCGCCGTCTCCATAGCTCCCATTGCCCGGGGACCGCAGCCAATGGGAGCTGCAGGAGCCAGAGAAGGGACATGCCGCTGCTTCCGGGAGCCGCTTGAGGTAAGCGCTGCCTGGAGCCTGCATCCCTGAGCCTCTCCCCATGTCCCAACCATCTGCCCCAGCCCTGATCCCCCTCCTGCCCTCCAAACCCCTGGATCCCAGCCTGGAGCACCTTCCTACACTCAAACTCCTCATCCAGAGCCCACACCCCCAGTCGGAGCCCTTACCCCCTCTGCTCCAGCTTGGAGCCCCCTCCCGCACCCTGAACTTGGCCCCACTCCGGCGCCTGCAGCCCCAACCAGAGTCCTCCCTCCCTCCCGCACCACAATCCCAATTTTGTGAGCATCCGTGGCCCGCCATACAATTTCTATTCCCAGATGTGGCCCTCAGGCCAAAAAGTTTGCCCACCCCTGCCTTAGCAGGTATAGTTTGGCATGATTAGAACAAACAGTGGGATGTCATAAAATTAACAATTTTTATTGTGCTCTGAGGCTGACTGTTCTTTCTAATTTATTTCTACTTTTTATTTTCAGTATGAAAACCATTTCTTTACTGTTTGTTTTATATTCATGTGAAAAATTAAAGCTCTAATGTATAAAATATTCCAATTTTCTTGCAAGCCATTTTAGCATTCTAACTTTGTATGCAATTAGACAAATTTCCATGAATTATTATACATTTTTTGTTTATAACCCTAGTTTCTTTTCTCTGAAGGCTCTGAAAGTAAATATTAAGACTTCAAATGGGAGAAAAAGCTCTTTACTCTCCACTTTAGCTTGGATGTTGTCCATCACAGCTATCATCCGTACCCTTGAAGCCACTTTTAACATCATTTTAGCTATAGAACACTTCTCAGGTTCATCTACTACAGTTTTATTCAGCTCACATTTTATTTTACATGGCTTTCTTTCTTTTTCAGGAGGAAGTCTTTTTACCTTTAAAAATACTGCAAGGACGTTTTTGTGGCTTATTTCTGGCTGGTTGAGCTTATAAAAGAGCTATTTAAAAAAATACTCATCCAGCTTAGTCAAACTTCTTATATTTAATCAGTGTTAAATAGTTGCATATTATTCCTTTAGCTGGGGTTCTCACAGTTGCGTCGCAAGAGGCTCAGATACTGGAGCATCTTTTTGTTGGTCTGCCTTATGTACTGATTTAAATATCAACAGTGATAGTCTTTGTGACAGTCATTAATTTCACTGAGGACCTGATTTTTTTTCAAAGATATCTGCAATTGCCATAGATTTCAGCTGGAGTTGAGTTCTCACCCTTCTGAATTTTTTTTAAAAGTGCTGCTTGTATCATGGGGTTATCTGTACAATAGCACAAGTATTTTGTATTTGATTTATGAATTGTTGTGCTTATTGTTTGACTATCAATGATTACTTTTCCCCCCTTCTCATATTAACATAGCCCCAAAAATAAAATGAGCAGTAATTGTATGCAATATTGAGGAATACTGTAACAAAAGCACTTTACCACAATCCTTTTAAATACAACTACTTTTGGTGGTTTTAATTGAAGATAGGGTGCAGTCATATAGACAAGATGTGAGTTGTGAGCAGAGAAACTGGAGCAGTTGGGGAGCTTATCATATGTACTCAGTTAAGGTTTTGTCAATAGTTGGGTTTTGTCTCTCTTAGCAGGGAAATAGTGTGACAGAAGTCTGTGTGACCTGTTAACATGGAGGGATGTTCTCAGGATACATGTATGAGTGGCATGTGTTTATTACCTGAAGGTATTTCAAAAGTGAGAGATCTGTGATGTCTGTCATTGACACAGCATGCCTTTAGTGGGGGAGAGGGAAGCACTTGGGCTTTGTCTTCTGAGAATTACAGTAGGGTCACCAAAGAGACTTTAGTGGAAGCAGGAAAATAATGAAACTAACACTGGAAACCTCTCCATGGAATGAATGGCTTCAATAGGAAGGCAGCAAGTTGTGAGCCTGTGTAGGGCAGGAATGGGCATTGGTCAGTAGGAGAGGATTTGAAATCTGGGAGTTAAAATTTGTCCGTTCTTTCCAGGGGCATGTTTGATCTGTTTTGAACACTTAAGCAAAATCCTACTTAGATATATCACAAATTAGATAGATATTACTGTAATATTAAAGACCCCAATTCAGCAAAGCGTTTAAGCTTGTGAATTGGTGGGTCTGGGTCCTAAGCCTCCCTAGCCATTTAAATCCTAAATAAATAAATAGTCCCACTGAAGTTGGAACTTCAGAATTTGTACCTTCCTGTGTATAGATCTCCAGAAATGCAGATTCTCTCTAGTGACCTGCATATTGAAATACTTACTTGTCTGGAGATCTGCATTCAGTGTGGGTTCAAGCACAAAAACAAAACCCTATCCATGTTTGTGTCAGGGTGGAATAGGCCTAGAAGCCCCCTGCCACACCCATCCCAGGAAAGGGGCAGTGGAACTAAATCCTCCGAGTAGCCTAGAGAGACTGCGCCGTAGATAGCCAATCAGGGGAAGGCTACAGGGAGCAGCTGATGAGAGAGGCTGCAGCGAGCCGCCAGTCAAGCCCCAGGAGGGCCATATAAAAAGGAGCTGCAGAGCCAGAGACCGACAATTACTTGCTGGAGCCAGAGGAGTGCAGGCAGTGCTCCTGGGTGGCCAAAGGGAACTGCAGCACCACGGACAGCTCAATGCTGGCAGGAACTGTGGGAGTGAGAATGAGATCCTGGGTGGATGCTGGGCCTGAACAAAGAAGAGCCCTGAGGTAAGGGTGGAGCTTTGGAGAAGGCTGGGGCTGCGGGGAAGTGGCCTAGGGGACTGAACGTAGCTTAGTTACAGGGACATGGCGGCGCATGGCTGCTATTCTTAGGGTCCCTGGGCTGGGACCCAGAGTAGTGAGTGGGCCTGGGTCCCCCCATAGGCCACTGGGGAAACAGCCTACGATTGGACAGTGATAAACCCCCAGAAGATGAACTGAACTACTTAGTGGCCCCAGCTGGAGAACTGGGACCAGAATAGATCAAGAGGGTGAAACCACTACCTCCAGGGAGGAAGCCTTGGGGGGGTACGGCCTGATGCCAGACTATTCAGAGACTGCAGACACACCCGAGCAGAGGGAGTGATTGTGAGAGATGGGTGCCATGCCGTTACAATGTTTTTGTGCTTGAAATTATTAACATAATTTTCAGCTGCTTTAGAGAGATTTGTTTTCTAAGTATCTTATTTAACAGCATAAAGGTGTAGTACTCCTCATTCAGGATTAAGTCCGTGGCAAGTTAAAATTTCTTTAAATGGGTTAGTATTTTTATATCTAATTATTATGAGGGACATCTTCTCTCCCATATGCCCAGCTCAAAAACTAACTTAAAACACAAAATAAATCAAACTATTAAGATGAGGTTAAATGAGAAAATTCAGCTAGTAGGAAAAATTTGAGTCAAAAGAGAAACTAGTAGTTTAACATTAGGGCTCCTTTGTCATATTTATGGTGTTTGTGATGTCACTAAGTGGCCCAGGAATCTGTTTAGATTCTTCATACATACATAAGAATAGCCATACTTGGTCAGACCAGTGGTCCATCTATTTTGTCTTCTGATCATGACCAATGCCAGATGCTTCACAGGGCAATTATCAAGTAATCATCCCCTGTTGTCCAGTCTCAGCATCTGGCAGTCAGAGGCTTAGGGACACCCAAAACATGGGGTTGCATCTCTGACCATCTTGGCTTATAGCCATCGATGGCCCTTTCTGCCATGAATTTATCTAATTTTTTTTTTAATCCAGTTATAGTTTTGGCCTTTGCATCATCCTCTTGCAATGAGTTCCACAGGTTGACTGTGCATTCTGTGAAGAAGTACTTCCCTTTGTTCTAAACCTGATATCTATTAATTTCATTGGGTTGACCCCCTTGTTCTTGTGTTATGTGAAGGGGTAAATAACACTTTCACTTTCTCCACACCATTCATGATTTTATAGACCTCTATCATATTCTTCTCCCCACCCCAGTCATCTCTTGTTCAAGCTGAAGAGTCCCAGTCTTTTTAATCTGTCCTCATACAGAAGCTGTTCCATACCCTTAATCATTTTTGTTGCCCTTCTCTGTACCTTTTCCGATTAAAATATATATTTTCTGAGAAAGGGCAACCAGAACTTCCCGCAGTATTGAAGGTTTGGGTATTCCATGGCTTTATATAGGGGCATTATGATATTTTCTGTTTTATTATCTATCCCTTTCCTAACAGTTCCTAACATTCTATTAGCTTTCTTGACTGGCACTGCACATTGAGTGGATGTTTTCAGAGAACTATCCATAATAACTCCTAGGTCTCTGTTTTGAGTGGAAATAGCTAATTTATACCCCGTCATGTTGTGTGTGTATATATAGTTGGGATTATGTTTTCCAATATGCATTACTTTGCAGTTATCAACATTGACTTTCATCTACCATTTTGTTGCCCTGTCACCCAGGTTTGTGAGATCCCTTTGTAACTCTTTGCAGTCTGCTTTGGACTTAACTACCTTGAGTAATTTTGTATCAACTGCAAACTTTGCCACCTCACTGCTTGCCCCGTTTTCTGGATGATTTATGGATAGTACTGGTACCAATATAGGTCCCTGGGGGGACTCTATTTACCTTTCTCCATTCTGAGAACTTACCATTGAGTCTTACTCTTTTTTTTGTTTGTTTGTTTCCTGTCATTTAAACAGTCACTGATCCACCAGAGGACCTTATGCCATGATTGCTTAGTTTGCTTAAGAGTCTTTGGTGAGGGACCTTGTCAAAGGCTTTCTGAAAATCCAGAAATACTATACCTCCTGGATCACCTTTGTCCACGTTGTTGCTGACCCACTCAAAAAATTCTGATAGATTGATGAGGCATGAAATCCCTTTACAAAATCTGGGTTGATTGGCATCGCATTAGTTATCCTCCAGTCAGCTGGTATACCTGCTGATCTAAGTGATAGGTTACATACCACTGTTTAGTAGTTTCATATTTGAGTTCCTTGAGAACTCTTAGGTGAATACCATGTGGTCCTGGTGACTTTTTTATTGTTTCATTTATCAATTTGTTCCCAAGCCATCTCTGTTGACACCTCAGTGGGACAGTTCCTCAGTTTTGTCACCTAAAAAGGGTGCAAGTGAGAAAGCTGTTAATTGTTAGTAACCATTAAGAAAGAGAGATGATAAAACAGAAAATATCATAATGCCCCTATATAAACCCATGGTATGCTTAAACATTGAATCCTGCATACGGTGCTGGTCAGCCCATCTCAAAAAAGATAAATGAGAATTGCAAAAGGTGCAGAGAAGGACAATGAAGATGATTTGAGTTATGGACTAGCTTCCATATGAGGAGAGATTAAAAAGACTGATTTAGAAAAGAGACAACTAAGGGAAGATATGATAGAGGTCTATAAAAGTGTGAATGGTGTGGGTAAAGTGAATAAGGAAGTGTTGTTTGCCCCTTCACATAACAAAAGAACCAGGAATCACTAAATGAAATTATTAGATAGCAGGTTAAAAACAAACAAAAAAAAAGAAGTACTTCTTCACACAACACACAGTCAACCTGTGAAACTCGTTGCCACGGTATGTTGTGAAAGCCAAAACTATAACTGGATTAAAAAAAGAACTACGTCTCTACCTCAATATAACGCTGTCTCGGGAGCCAAAAAATCTTACCGCGTTATAGGTGAAACCACATTATATTGAACTTGCTTTGATCCACCGGAGTGCGCAGCCCCGCCCCCCCGGAGCACTGCTTTACCGCGTTATATCCGAATTCGTGTTATATTGGGTCGCGTTATATCGAGGTAGAGGTGTAGAAAAATTCTTGAGGATATCAATGGCTGTTAGCCAGGATGGTCACGGATGTGACCCCGTGCTCAATGGTGTCCCTAAAACTCCAACTGTCCGATGCGGAGCCTGGACAACAAGGGATAGATCATTTGAAATTGCGCTGATAAATTCAGTCTCTCTGACGCATCTGCCACTGGCCACTGTCAGAGACAGGATACTGGGCTAGATGGACCATTGGTTTGACCCAGTGTGGTCATTTTTATGTTAATTGTCTAAAATATTGTTAAAATACGTTACTAGCTACCTCCTTAAATGGTGACTTTTTCTTCTGGAATCTGGGGATATCTTTGTATTTAGGATTAACCCTTCTTCAATCATGTGGCAAGCTACCTGTGTATCTGTGTACCTGTGCATCTGTACAAAATCCAAATATTGACATGGAAAGTTGATTGTTTTCACTGATTGAGTTTACTAACATCCTTTATTTTCTGTTCTTACTGATTTTTACTGAATAATTCTGGGGTTTTACAAAAGTTACTATTCATTTTTTAACTGATTTTTTTTTTCTCACCCAAATTTTGGACTACTGAAGTACATGAAAATTCTAATCTTGTTAAGAAAATCCAATACTCTGTTAGACAGATGTTTATTAATAATTAAACTAATTGTAAATGTGAGGCTTCTGTTAAAGTAAGGTAATGTAGTGGAAGATACACTTGCTTGTATACTTGTGCATATGTGTATGTTAGTGCTTGAGTCCTTTTAAAAAAACCAAACAGTGCTGGAACTCCCTGGAACCAGCACCCTACTCTAGAGGGAGATTAAGCTGCTTCTACTTTTAATACCCTTCTCTCTCTTTTTTGCTTTTTTACCCCCATTTTTTTACCATCCATTTTAAATATTTTTTGTAATACACAACGTTGTATTCCCAGGAAGTTTTAAACACAATAGAAACCAAAAACAAAGAGCCTTCGAGTTTCCCAGCTTTCAAGATGTGCTGAGATCAGGTGATGCAAATTGTGACTTTCTTCGTCTATACTTGGGGTTGGACTGGTTGCTGGTTACTGATTGCTGAATCCCAAGTATAGACAAGTCTGGCCAGGGCTGGCGCTTCCACTAGGCGACCCTAGGTGGTCGCCTAGGGTGGCAGGATTTGGGGGGCGGAAATTTGGCAGTGGGGGGTCCTTCTGCTCCAGGTCTTTGGCGGAAATTCAGCGGCGGGTCCTTCACTCGCTCTGGGACCTGCTGCCGAAGTGCCCCAAAGACGTGGAGTGGACGGACCCCCGCCGCTGAAGACCCCAGGCCCCCTGAATGCTCAGAGGAGGAGTGCTGCCGCCTACGGCGGCAAAAACCCTGGCTCCGCTCGTGGGTCTGGCAAATGACCTTAAAACATCAAACCAAGAACTTTGAAGTTCACTTAAGTAATGTTTTCCTTTTGGAAATATTTCCTTTGTAATTTTAACATGTACATTTAAAATAACTACATGTAAATCATGCAGTTTGGGGGAAAAAACATAAATATACTTTTTAAAGTTTGTTGCGTTAAATTTTTAGTGAATCTGTAAAGTTTAAAAATGTTCTAAAACTGTATAATGTGAATCCTATATTATGTATTTATTGAAGCAGTTATTACTAAGCCTCTGGTATCCTGAAAATATTCGTATGCTAATACATTCATGAGACATATAAATCTAAAAGGCAAATTGAAAATTTTCCATTACAAAAATTATGCCTTGTGGCTCTGTTAATAAAGGGTATACATTGTATGTTAGCAGTAGCTAGAAGATATACATATGGTTTTACAAATGTACCTAATTTTGAAGGGTTGGATTTTAGAAATGGCAGTTGCTGTATGAATAAGATAATTATTACAATATGTTAAGGCAGGTTCTATATTTGCTGCTGCTATCGGCTTTTGTACTGAAAAGTGTGATTAGCCCAGGTGGTTTGTGGCTTGCCTGTATCCCTTGATACGTATCTCATTAATAACGTTTGTAGCAGATGTTAGTTCTAATGAGTGGAGCTGAATGTTCAGACAGGAATAGTGTGGATAAGGTAATGAGACACCAGTCTCGGGGAAAAAAAAATCTCCTACCAAGAAGAATATTAAAAAGGTTTCAAATGTGTATTGAATAATTTAAAATAGTGCAAACATAAACAAGGCTATCTACATTTTATCATGTTCATGCACATGAACTGATCCAAAATCCAAAGTATTAAGGCGTTTGAATTACTTTATTTACATTTGTATGAGTACCTTTTTATATTTCATATCCATATAAATGCAGTTTCTATTAAAATCATATATATATATAATTTAACACTATCTTTTTAGTTACTATAAGGAAACCATTTTCAAAAAAGTAGAAAGAAAGCGCTGGCTGTGATAAGACTATATGGATTTGAAAGAATATGAAGCCACGTTTTTCCCTGTAAAATAGATTTTTTAAATTAAATATCCTAAGTAAAAATTACAATGACTATGTAAAATACTATGGAGGATGAATGTGTCTGATTTATCTGAGCAACCATATACTGAGATCACTGGTGGGAAGAATGGCTACCAATTGACTTTAAGGCATACATATCTGATCAAATGCTACAGCTTCATGGAATTGTGATTGGAAAAAAGTGGGTTGTTACCTAGTTCTTTCTATAATGATACATACTCTAACAAGAATATAATATAAACTAACTTTAAAAAAAAAAAAACCAGCTAACATAATTCTTACCTCGGGCTTTTATGTCAAATAACTTAACAAATGGACTGGAATCCACAAGGAGATCAGCCATTGGCTTGATTCTAAAGAATTATTTGTTTGATAATGATGGTGCTGGCTCTGACTATAAGGCTGAAAAGAAGAATTTTATTTGATTTTTTTTTAAGTTGTTGTAAAGAAGCATTATATACTATAATGCTTGAGTTTCCCTCAAGTATAAAATTAAGCTATAGATACTATAGGTCTGAGATGATATAATGTAGCAGTTTTTTGCACATGTGAATGAAGGATCACATCATGTCACTTATAGACCTGAAATTTTTGCTTTTTAACAAATTCATTCTAAAGTTTTTTAACTGCTCAGGCTTTTAATTTTCTAGCAACTTGTCTGTACTTGTAATTGTGATTCTCTGGGCTACACAAAAGCTTTAATAGGCTGCCTTCTATTGGTTGTTTGATTACAGGAGAATGAATGGATATTACAGTATTGTAACAAATTTCTATTATGATTTGTATATATCTGTTGTGTGTGTGGGGGAAGTGTGGGAAGGATATGTTCAGGGGCAGGAAAGGTAATGCTTTGCTTGTATTTAAATTAAGA
This sequence comes from Chrysemys picta bellii, assembly GCF_011386835.1. Taxonomy (NCBI): domain Eukaryota; kingdom Metazoa; phylum Chordata; order Testudines; family Emydidae; genus Chrysemys; species Chrysemys picta. Next base: position 70,231,292 of record NC_088793.1, on the reverse strand, counting down.
AATTTAACTTATTTTGCTCAGTTTCTTCAGTTTACAATCAGATAGTTAATCCTTCCACAATGAGTGCTTTTTCTGTGATCTCACCTTTTTTCTTATGAGAGAGATAATTAGAGATCTGGTCATTGTTATTTCATAGAATTTGTCTGTTCGGTGGCTCCACCTGCGAGAAAATGGGCATTTTTCTCCAGTGTTCTTTTGTGGCCAAATAAAGTTGAAAGACTCACTTAGTATCTATCTCCATCTACCTTTGAAAGGAGGATGGCATTAAATAGCTTTAACATGATATAGAAGTCAACTTTTCGTGATATATAATACAAATGCAGAATTTTAATAATTCCACTTGGCTTCAGCACTCTTCCAGGTGTTGGTTTGATCACAAAAATAAGCCTAATTGTATCAACTATTATTAGCCAAGTTATGAATATATACTGTATTTTTTCAGTCGGTAGGTGCTTTTTTCTTTGTTTCAGAAATGAACCTGTTTCCTAGAGTACAGTGTGTTGGTGGAGGTGCTCTCTTTCCTCTGATAAAATCAAGTTCTGATTACTTCATGTAATTAAAAAGTTAATGGCACTTTTGATAAGAATAGAAATATGTGCTGCAGTGCTCTGTCTTGAGGGAAGACATTTAGACACAAGATTGTGTCTTCCATGACCTTCATCTGCAACCTGACATAAAATTTTTTGCTCCCATTTTTTTGCTCAAGAGTGAGAGAGAATACAGGCTTTCTGGCGAGTGCACCAGCATGGGATTATCGTTGTTGGCAATCGTACTGTAAGGGTCTTTTCACTGTAGCTTCCGCTGGTTGTGCCTGAGTTTCTAGATCTGTTTGAGAATCAATGAGTAGATTCTCTAACCAGTTTTTTGCTTTCTTCAGTGAGGCAGTATGAATCATTCTAACTTCTTACACTGATATATAGTAATCTATAGTAGTACAGGATGCTTTGTTACTCCTGGAAAATGTCCATGAGGAAATGTTCTCCAAACTGGAGACTTGCTTTATCGACCTTGAATTCTTGGTATCCAGCTGTGGTAAGTGATCCTAAGATTCCGAAATAATTGTTTCATCTAAAAAATAAACGGTCTTGCTACTGCTGCCAGAGGTACATTTGACAGTAATTTTTGGCTACCATCTGCCAATAGCTTTCACAATGCTTTATGAAGACAGTATAATTTTAAATGTACTGACCAAGGTGATTGCAAAATTTAATCTGAACCAGATCTGCCAATTTTTCTAAGCTACTTTCATTATCTGAGAAACCTAGACTTGATGCAAAGACAGTATTAAGTTACTGTAGATAGGACAGTCTTTTAGAAAGTCCTCTACATCATGGAGTAAAGTGATTTCTGTCCAGATACTTTCCAAATGGACTAGATTCTACATACAGGTATTCTGTTAATTGACTGAGGTTCCTGTACTTATAGATTTGATGTTAAAAGGTGTTTCTTTGGCATGATTGGAGAATGTTTGTGTTACGGAAAATTGTAACACCCTCTTGGAGCTCTATATACATTTATTCAACACTGTTTTCTGTATTTAGCATCTTAGTCAGACTTTGCTTGGCAGAGCAGTCTTTTATTTAGTCATTTTTTTCTCCTTAGCCTAGCTTTTTAGGGATGTACTGCTAGTTAACCTCACACAAGTGTAGCTCTGCAGAGGCAATTCTGGGGAAAAAATGCTACTTACTAGTAACTCTTACATTATAAGCTTGGGGTGTGAAGACTTACAGTTTTTTAAATTATCAGTTTGTTCTGACACTTAAATCTGTGCTAGTACTTAATCTTTATTACCAGAAAAGAGTAGGTCTAGGGTAGGTTTCTCTGTAACAGTCTGTGTGATGAAGACTGCTATGAAGAAATGACTGCTTCTGAGCAATGTCCTTACTTTTTTAATTGCTCCATTTAATTCCACTGATTCTTTTGGAGGCTTCCTATTTCTAATATACTTAAAGAATCTCTTGTTTATTTTTACACTCTTAGCTATTGGCTCTTCTAATTCCATGAATGAGATTTGCCTGTAGGGAGCACATTGTTCACTATCTTTAGGAATATGTTTGTACCATCATTTAGGGTTTGCGGCATTTTTGAGGGTTCAGATGTACATTGCATGTAGTGTTACATAGTTTACAAAAAATGATAGCGTACCCATCCGCTCTAGTTGTTTTGAGGGCCTCTCTTTATTGGATTGCTTTATTTATGTAATCATGGGAAATATTTGTTTCTAGATTTTTTGGATAATTGTGTCTCTAACAAAGATGAATTTTGTTTGAGTAAAAAACTTTCTACTATGTTTGGATTAGGAATTTTTTGTAGTATGAAGTTGCTTGTAATCAGTTTGTTTTTGTGCCTAGAGTTTTGTATTTGATGGCTTGTAATATGTGGTGGAGTTTTGTTTAAATATGCTAGCATTACTTCTGTTTATTCCCAAATGCAAAGATTCTTTAACATTTAAAATAAGAGTATATATCTGCTTGTTTTTCTCATTAGAGAAATTCTAGTTTTAAAAAAAACTGAGTTGTAGTAGTTTTGTGTCCACTCATATGAGTTGTAGTAGTTTTGTGTCCACTGTTACATCAGCTTTTCAAAATTCTACTCATGGAATGTTTTTTTTTTTTTTTTGAATAGGCAGGACCCCCTGCAGGTGACCAGCTGAAGCTGGGAAGCATGAGATTTGGTCATAGTCACAGTCTTAATGCAGAGCTGCAAGTAGTGTTAACATAGTGAGGGCAATGAGGAAAATTCTGTTCTCCCACCGGCCCATCAAGAAAGGAGATGAACAGGGGGAATAAATAGATTCACAGATTCCAAAGTCCAGAGGGACCATTCAGGCTCCCCCTGCCTACCTGACTATAACATTTCCTTCTAGAAGGTAGATTAAATCATATCCTTTGAAAATATGTCTTTTTAATGATTTCAAGTGATGGTGAGTCCGCCACCGGCCCTGGTAATCTATTCCCCTCACTGCTAGGAAATTTAATCTTATTTCAAGGTTGAATTTGTTTAATTTCATTTTCTGCTCTTTGGATCTTGTTATGTCTCTATCACAAGATAGAAAGGCCCCACTCTATCCGATAACTTTTCCATGTGTAAGTACTTAGGAGTGATCAAGCCACTTTCAACCTGCTCTTCAGTTAACTGAATAATTTGAACTCCTTAAGACTCACATCATAAGGTTAGTTTTCCAGCCCCTGGATCATTTTTGTGGCCTTCCTTTGAACTCTCTCCAGTATGTATGGCCACAGGATGCAGGGGAAGGGGTATCAGAGAGACCAGAATGAAAGTGAAGCAGTTGGATCAGGGATAACAGTAGGCCAGGGAGGATAACAGGTGAGCTGCAGATCTGCTGCTTTTACAAAGAGCCGAATGCCATACTTAGTGGAGACCCTACACCATCCCGCACACCACTATCAGTTCCTTTGAGGAGCCCAAGTCACAGGGCCCTACTGTGAACAGCGAGGAGGAGGAGGATTGGAGACATGGGGATCCAGTTATGCCATGAGCCAGGACCTGTTTGGGGCTCCCCTGCAATCCAGTCAGTCCCGGTAGTCGAGCCCAATGCAGGGGAAGGAACGTCAGATAACTGTATAAATTTATTTCCCATTAGTGATAGTACCCCCAACTTAGCCGGACACAGCTATACATTTTTCATTAATTTACGCATACTAGAAGAGGTAGAGGTACAACAAAGAGAGTTCCTGTCATCCCTGTGCAACTCGTTTCTGCCCCACAATACATTGCCAAAACTTCCCAAAAGAGTGTGCTGGACAATGGCAGGTTGCACACTGGGTTACCTAGCCATGGAGCACTTCACTGGGAATCGAAACAAGCATTCTTGGTGTCTATGCACAGCATTGGTGCAAGGAGCCAAGTACGCATGTTCACAAGTAGTATACTAACTGTGGTGGCTTTATGCTGATGTAACTTACATCAGCAAAAGTTTGTAGTGTAGACATGCCCTTAGTCACTGCTTTTCAATACCAAGTGTCCCATCCTATAGGAATAATGTGTGTTGTTTGTTTCCATATATATTACCTTGTATTTTTAGACTATGACCATTTAATCTGGTGATTCAGATCACTCTAACAGAGACCTGTTCTCTTCATTATTTACTACCTCACCACTCTTAGAATCATCTGAAAAGTTTAGTAGGAAAGATTTTATATTCTCATGTATATTACTGATGATCATATTAAAGAGAAAAAAGGTCTTATCCCACAAATTTTTGAATGATAGAAACATTTTATAGTTTTAACTACAAAGAAAGGCACATCCCTTTTTGTTCTTTTCAGAAGTTTAAAAGATAAGATACTTTTTACTATGGATAAATTCTGAATAATTTTTGAAAGTAGTTTGTATTTTTATTTCTGGGTTTGTTGTTAGTTGTCATCTTGCTGAAAAGTTGCATAATTTTTTACTCTTCATGTTAGGAACTCTTTGTAGAAAACTGTAAACTGGTTTCAAAACCGTCTTGTAATAGTTTACTCATTGTAACAAGTGACCCTACCCTGTTAATTCTATTCTGAAAAGTAGATGTAAAATTTTATGTTCTTACTCAACTAGTCTGTTTCCTGTATGTATTCTATCTGCTTACAATAGTGACAAAATCAAGTTTTTTTTACTATTCCTGAAACAGAAGAGTCAATATGGTTCTAGAAAGAGAGTTGGATTCTATTCTGAGTCATTATCATTGTCAGTTAGCTAACTTTCATCTGCAACCTTTACTTGTGGTGGTGCCTGAGCCAATCGGAATTTATTTCAGTTGTCAGAGTTGGCAATCGGGAGAAAAAAAAATTATTCAGTCAGAAGTCATTGAGAGAAAAAAAAAATGGTGTCAGCTTCAGAGTCATTTTTCAGAGTAGGACTACACTTCAAGGGTCTTGTTTCAAGTCTGATATGCAATTGCATAGTAGACTTTACAAGTAGGTTATTTGATGAGCAGACATTTGTGTGTGCACATGGCTGTTTGTATGTGCAAATAGCAGATTATATTCAGATTGACAGTATTTTTAGTCTTTTGCTGGAGGGATTAAAAGTTTGTCTTCATCCAGAGCCATACTCAGAAATTAGCATTCTAAATCTCCACAGATTTTCCCTGAGGTAGTGTCCCCTTATGAAGGCCTCAGCATCCTCTAAAAAAGACACACCAGAGCACTTCATAAGTGTAAGGAGACAAAAACTGAGCTTTGCCTGCTTGTCAGGGCTTTGGGACATGTATCGCCAGCTGTCACCTCAACCTCCAGACAGTACTGGGGCAGTGCCTTTACTGAATCAGGCCCCAGATCAGGATTTCTGAACTCTGATTTGTTTTGTGGCATGGGAAAACTAACTTGATGAGCTGTGGGAAAGGGAGTCACTGACCGGGGGCTAAGTAATGGGCAAGCCTATGTGGCACCTCAGCACACTTATATCAGACTCTGTATGCTCCATAGTTTATAATTTGACTTTTCTGCCATCTGGTGCCTGATACCAGCCCTGAACCTCAGCAGCAGAGTAGGAATACACTCGGCGCTGTAGAGGCCTCTTAGCCCCAGCGTGGGCAGATACTGTAGAGGGAAGAGACGCATCAATTTAGGAAGTTGTGAGGTAACTTTTAGTTAAGAAAGGAACTAACAACTCTAATAAAGGAGCTGTTATAGTCTATAAAAGAAGGAAGCAAAATAATAAATAAAATACATAAATTACAAAAAGAAAAGAAAATAGAAAACGGGCATCAAATTTAGCAACATTTTTTTTGGATGGAGAGCAAATGTTAAGGGGTTACTGAGAACAGCGGTTTACACTGGAGATTTTTAAAACAGTAATTTAAAACCAACACATCCACAGATATTTAAGTGATTCTGATGTAGCTGCCTGAACTTATTAATGTTTCCATTATCCCCCTGCCCATGTATTGTTTATTAAATTTATCTTCAATTAGATTGTAAGATCTTCAGGGCAGGAAGTCTGTGTACCTAAGTATATGGTCAATACTAGGTTATATTATATATTTCTACTGAGCTATTGCCTAGAAGCCCTAGTCATTGGCCAGGACTCTGTTGTGCTAGGCACTGTACAAACAAATCATAAAAAGGTGGTCCATGCCCCAGAGAGCTTATAATAATCTATTGAGTGCTATTGTTTAATATAAACTCCTGGACAACAAATTGTTAGGAGGAACTTAAGGTGGAGAGTTTGCGTCAGTAATGTAAGGTTCGAAAAAGGTTGCTGGAATGTTGTAATTATTCCTGGATCAAAGTTTACAAACCCTGAAAATTCGGAGTTAAGGTTACAAGTAAAAGAGAGCCAGGAAATGCAAAATACAGAAAACAGTGCAGCAGCCATACAATTATGTTTAAGGCATTTTAGGCTATGTCTACACAGCAAAGAAAACCCCCCGGTCCAAGCCTCTTGAGCCCGAGTCAGCTGGCATGGGCCTGCTGTGTTGTTTTCTTTGCTGTGTAGACATAGATTGAAGTTCCAGATGTTAGATAAAAATTACTTTCAAAGACACTTTCCCCCCCTCATAGTGTCACTATATGGTATGTTCAGTGGTATTAAACTAGGTGTACAGTTGCATTGCATTGCTAGAGCCACACAAAGCATCTGAAGTGTACTTGTGAACTAATCCTTAATTCAGTTAATTTACTGGTTTAGAGGGTTGTGTTAGTGAGACCAATGCTATGAGAAAACAGTGTTGTGGGGGAGCCCAATCCCTGAGTTCATGTCTTTTTCAGAGTTTCCCCAGCATTGCCTCATTGCTTATGCCTCGTTGTGGGGGCAGCACCATTTTGAGCCTTTCAAACACTATTGCCCAGGCTATCATGCAGCCTTGAAACCTTTGAAGAGAAGTGATAATTATTCCATTTAATCTACCAACATGTATTGGTATGTGTTCAGTCATTTTCATATCCTTGACTTTACAACTAATAGAATTGTTGCATGCAAACTTGCTGTAGAGGAAAGGTAGTGATTGGTTGTTGCCTCCAACAACACAATAGTACCTCTGTAGAATTACCTGGTTTGCTCTCTTGACCCTGTCTGTAGCTTATATATTCAGAGCAACTTGCCCTTCCTGGCTTGTGAAAGAGAGTCATGAGCAACTGGTGCTGTGCCTGACTGAAACAGAGAGAGAATTTTCCCTTCCTCCTTCAAATATGCAATAGCCCAATCAAGACTGAAGAAACTTAACCTGGATACATTGGTTCTGGTCAATTACTGCTCAGTATCAAACCTCCCATTCCTGAGCAAGCTCATAGAGAAGTTAGTCAAAGGCCAACTACAAGTTCATAATGTGAAGCTAATATTCTAGATCCAGCACAATCTGGATTCAGGCCAGGTCATGGAATGGGAAAGTGCTTTAGTGGTATTGATGGCTGATCTGTCAACGGATAGAAGGTTCTCTTCCTCCTGCAATTCTCTGCAACATTCAACACTGTTGACCATGAGGTACTGCTCTTTTGCCTGAGAGGTGGCAGAGGTCCAGTATAATGCTCTGAAATGGCGTGAGTCCTTCCTGGAGGGATACACCCAATGCGTAGTGATGGGAAATTGCATTTCCATCATCAGACGGCTTGCTTATTGAATCCTCCCAGGTTCAGTTCTCTCTCTTGTCCTTTTCAACATCTACATGAAACCACGTAGTGGACTGGTTAGGTGATATGGACTCAAGTGCCAACAATATGCATATAACACACAGCTCTACCTATTCTTCACAACATATGACCACCACATCAAGATGGCCCAATGCTTGGACAAGATCAGCTCATGGAAGAACAATGGATGACTGGTGCTGAACCTGACTAAGACAGAGGTGATGCTAGTGGTGAGAGGAAAGCATTTTGAAGAGTTTGCAGCCACAGTGCTTTTTCTTTTGGTTTAAGGCACACACCCACACTGATTCAGTCTATAGGAGTACTGCTGAATTCCTCGTTGATGCTAAGCTGTTACATAGCACCGTTCTCCAATAATGCTTTGTCTTGTCTGGTTGGCTAGGGTACTCCATCTCATCTTAGCGGACGATGACTGGGCCTCAGTTATTCATGCCTTCATCAATTCTTGGCTGGACTATAGCAATGTGATATTCTCAGGCATGAAGCCTTCAGTGCTTAGAAAACTTCAACCAATAGAGAGTACTGCACCATGTCTAACTACAGCACAGGCTATCATGAGCACAACAAACCTGTCCTCTGCTCTGTACACTGGCTTCCCTCAGAATTGCAAACAAAGCTCAAGATTTCAGTCCTCTTCTTCAAGGTGCTCCATGGCCTTGGCCCAAGAAATCTAAAAGACCACTTAATTCTGGGATGAAGACTGTGGTCAGTGACTTTGCTCTTCTGGCACATTATCTCTATGATAATAGTAAAGCTCATCTATGTAGGAGATGCATCTTTATTGGGGATCTTCTGAGTCCCTGGAAAGAACTTCCTCAGGAACTAAGGACCATCACCTTCTCTAACATAAAATACATTGCAAAATGTGTAAATTAAAAATTAAATTAAAAAATACCCTGCCAAAACAAGACTGTACTGCATACACTTCTCTCTCCAGGGAAAGGACAAGACACCGAACAACACATAGCAGATGTTAACACATTACTTAATGTACTACTGGAAGGAAGTCAGGTGCTATGCTGATAAATGCAGTATGGAACATATGTAGAGTAGAATAACAATTGTTTTATTCCAATAATTTAGCTTAATTAAGCTTACTTGTTTGAATACAGCCTATGCATACGATTTCAGTGAACTTTAACAAGATGGAAAGTTTGAAGTCAGTTTTGTTCCATTGTTAAATCATTTGGGACAAAGAGACTGACACAGATGCTAAGTTTCTTAAAGGACCTATGTTAAAATTACTTGTAACTCATTATCCACTTATAAATTCTCAACATTCATTCTGTACTCAAATAGTGCTGTAAATTCGGGGAGAATATGCTGTATTTTTTGTACAGAAGAGTTTTGAATCCTTGCTTTAAGTGGAAAATAGACCTCAATCTCAACTAGGGAGCAGTGACAGGCACCTCAGTAGTGGTAATAATAACAGTCCTCAATAACCTTGGGAGAGAGCAGAAATAAATAATCTTGAACATGGATAATGTATACACTAAGGATGAAATCCTGGCCCTTTTGAAATCAATGGCAAAAGTCCCATTGACTTTAGTGAAACCAGGCATTTCACCCTAAATGTCTTAGGCAAATACTGAGTTGAATTTAGGCCCTTCAGAAATGTGATCAACAAATTCAACAGCAATTTCCAAATTACTTGATTTTTAATTTGAGTTCAGAAAAGAGGTCCTGTCAGAATTAAATACTGAGGCACTGTAGCCAAGATAGAGGACTGAATTGGAAAAACCTAAGGCTTCAAACTCAGAATATCTTACCTAGTTTGAGTCAGCCTTAGGGAAAAACGTATATTCCCAGATACCTCAGTCAAACAAAATATCCTTCCCCAATCTTCATTTCATGTGTCTAGTTGAAGGGGAATGTGAATGCAGCCATCACAGTGCCAGAGGATAAAAGAAATTTATCAAGAGATCCAGGTTTACCTTTCCTGGGAATTCTAAAAGTATTTGATATCTAAAGAGGAGGGTGAAAATCTTCCAGTGTTTAACAGCACAGTTGGATTAGCAGCTAACTTGCCCCTCCATAGAGCAAACAAATACCCATATATAAATGTTTGATGCCTTGCTGAAATCTTCCAGAGTTTCAAGCCCTGTTAAAAATTTATTTTATTTAAAGCTCTGGTAAACATTTTGGAGCTCTGCTGTTTTGATGCCAAAGCTGTAACTTATTTTTCCTTCTCTCAAATGCATTTTAGTCTTAACTCAGTTGAAAATAACATAGGTATCTTGTTAGTAGCAATGTCCAGTTTGCAATTAAAAATGTTGACTCTTGCCTCAGGACCTAGAATGGCTGAAAGCATAGTTTCTAAGGAATGTTTAGACATAGCTTGTGTATTACAGTTGCTTAGCTTGTGCTTGTGCAGTTTCAGATACCTTATCTGCCAATGGAACTAATCTACATGGCCAATTATCACTTCCTTCAAATTCCTCATTTTGCTGAGCTTTTGCTGAGATGCTCACAAGAAATCAGTTTATTGATATTGGCTAGATTAGGTAGCAATTAGGGATACCTGACATTTATTATATTCTTTAAAAAAAGTTCAGAGTCAGACTCATCCATTTGTATATACAGTTACCCTATGTAATTAACTGCAGCCTTAGTATTGCCTCTCTACTCTCCCCTAATCTCTGTACATTCACTTGTCTTGTTTCAAATTAATAGTACGCTGTCTGGGATGGGGACCTATGTGCTTGCACAGAGCCCAACACAATGGGGCCTAGATTCTAATGAAAGCTTTTGGGTACTACCACAATACATATACATAGTAATAATGCTGTAACAGTGAGGATTGCAGGCCAGTAGAAGACTTTCTTTTATTAAGGCTCTAGATGCTATTGGAGTTTCTATCAATAATGTACCTAAAGAACACCATTCTTGCTCTTTCTTTGCTTTGGGAGCTATTGCAAGGATGGGGAGTAGGCCTCCTTAAATCAACAAGAAAATAATGTAGTTAGATGTTCCGAAGTGGGGTGTGTGTGTGGAACAGGGGAAGCTAAATATAAATTCCAAGGCTGCTAAGTTGCCAGAGTTTGAGTAATATTAACAAAGTTAACAGTTTTGAAGTTCCTCCCCGCAAGTAATGGATAGCTGCCACATCATGTTTTAGCACAAATGTTTGTCAATTTTTGTTCTTTTTCTGTCTCTCCCCATCCCCCGTCATGTTTTACTTATTGTTTTCTTTCATTCCATCTTTCCTGGTGGCGTCCTGTTCCTTTTCTCACTCGGAGGCTGCATATTGCTTGGACAAGCAGGTCCATTTATTGGTGGCTCTGTGGGGACTGACTGCTGTTGCAGCTGGCTGTGTGTCTCTTTAGTAGACAAGAAGCTACAATACAGCTGGTGGGCTGTTGCCCAAGCCTGCAGCCCTTTATATATGCTGCAATTAGGTGTCACGAGAATAGAGAATGTACTTTCAGGGTGCATGAGAACACATTTGCAATGAGTGTACAGGGTGGATCTGGCACATACAGTTTTCCCCAGTCCCTTGTTTCTCTCTTCTAACCCATGCCCCACCTCCTGGGCTAGTGTCTTGCTCAGCTGAGACCTGTTTCCACAGCCTGTGACAGCAATGATGGTATGAAAGTCTCACAGTTATGTGTACTATTTGTCTTCCATTGATGATTGATCAATCTCTTTTGCTGTTAATTTTTTTGTAATGATATGGCAATTGAAATTCTGCCAGGCTGAAAATCTCTTTCATGCAGTTGATCCTGAAATTTGAATACCACACTGTAGTTTAAAGAAAAATGACATAGTTTGACATAAGAACGGCCATACTGGGCCAGACCAATGGTTTATCTACCATAATATCCTCTCTTCTGACAGTGGTCAGTGCCAGATGCTTCAGAGGGACTGAACAGAATAGGTCAATATCTCATGATACATCCCCTGTTATCCAGTCCCAGCATCTGGCAGTCAGGCATAGGGACACCCAGAACATGGGGTTTCATCCCTGACAGTCTTGGCTAATAACCATTGATGGCCCTGTTCTTCATGAATTTATCTACGGTAATTCTTTTTTGAACTCAGTTATAGTTTTGGCCTTCACAACATTCCCTGGTAATGAATTCCACAGGTTCACTGTGTTGTGTGAAGAAGGACTTCCTTACTTGACCTTATATTATCCTCCAAAACTAGGCTTGTAATAAGATGTTTTTATTCATAAGAAACCAGCTGGGGAATTAGCAACACTGGGGAGCCTGATGAGGGGATGGAGAACGGTATGTTTTTTGCCTTTAACATGTTAATAAGATGGTATCTTATAGACACTGTCCCAAATTTTAAAGGTATTTAGGTCTCATTTTCAAAAGGGTTTTAGGCACTTAAGAGTCAAAATCCCATTGACAGTCATTGGGATTTAGGCTCCTAAGTACATAAATCCCTTTTGAATGCGAGACGTAGGCTCCTAAATCAGTTACGTATTGCAGTGCTGAGCACAGCAATACCAAAATTCCTTTAAAAAGCTGGGCCCTGGTCTCTAATTTAGGGCTTTATATTCAAATGATTACAGTTAACATAATTAAATGAGTGTAGTCTAGTAAAAATATGTGAGCTCCTCGAAGCATAAAAATGTTTCACTAATTTCTTGAAACTGCCCTTTCCAATTGTCAGTCTAATTAGCTATTTTATTCCATATTGTAAAACAGGAAAATGTGTGAACTGTAAAATATGTCATGCCTACTTATTGCCTTGTAATCCCTTCTTTTTAACTGTAGTGTATATTCCTGACCTTTTGATTTCTTTAAGGCACACAATAAAGTGGTCCAACTGAAAGCAAGTCTGAAATAGCTCATCAATAATTGGAAAAAACCTCCTTGCACTATCCATAAATTTATACTGTATAAAGTCTTGAGATTATTGTGTAGAAACTTGCAGTCTATCTCAGATCAATGGCTTTAGAGTGTAAGTCTCTGTAAATTGCATTGTGATTGCCAACAGTGATACTGAACTGAGTAGGACTAGGGATTGAAAGAGCCCTACAATCTTTTAATTTACTTGGAAAGATCTGACTGTGGGGGGGAAAAAAAGCAAAGGTCTGCTAGTTATAAATTAAAGGTTGTTAGCTATCATATAGAATAAAGACAAAGCCTTTACAAACAATTTTACCTTGTAAGTAGCCTCAATAACTTTCATATTGCTTAAGTAATAAATGCAAATGCTTAATACAAAGACTTATGTGATTAATGTGTATAGCTTTCTTCAGCCATGCTACCTTATGAGACCATCATAAAAATCGGGCGGTGTGTTAGTAATTCATTAGGTGGTACGTTTCCCTCCAAACTGGTACTGAAACAGCACAGTATTAAGAGGCACTGTCTTGGTGGTGATGTCACTGTTATTTTATAGTAAAGTAATCCACTAGTCTTAATAGTAACTCATTGCTAGTAACTTAACAACAGTCTTTATTAGATGCATAGTTAACATAGATCCAGAGCATCTTACCTCAGATCAATCCTTATCTAACCTAAAACCAAATGTCAGCTCCCACCCCCCCAGTGAACCTATTCATACATGCTTTTCTTTAATGTTTTTTAAACAAGTGTGTGTCAGATGTATCTTAACAGCTTTCTATACATCTTTTAACCGGTCTCCTTTGATGCAATGACTATCTAACTTTTATATTTGCTGTATTATTGAAGCTCTTGTCATTTAGAGGAATTATGTCATTTTCATTTTCTTGCTGCTCTTGTACTGTATCATTTCTTCTTTCTTCTGAGTCTGGTCTTGCAAGTAACAATTGCAAATGCCTCCATTTTTGTCTATACACTTGGCCTTTATTGGTTATGACATCATAGGACTGAGGTGCTACCACTTTTTAGTTAGTGGCATTCTTGAGTCCAATTTCTACATTATAGACAGTACTCGATCATTCGGTTTCAAATAAGGTAGTTTGTGATCCTTTATCATAATACTTTTGATACAAACTCGATTGATATTCTACTTATTCCTTATATCTGTCTTGAAAAACAAAGGTAATCTGTATCTAAGCTTTCTCTTAACTGTGCAGGTGATGGTAATTGTTGTAATGGCAATGTTCTATAATTGAATAATGCCAAACATAAATCAGTATTGGTTTCATCAGCTTTTGTTAGAACTCTTTTACTTCTTTAACACTATTTTCAACTAGCTCTGGGTAATCTGGACTTAATATAATATGTTTGAAATCATATGCTGTGACAACACTTTTTTAAACTCTTGATTGTGAAATTGAAGTCCATTATCAGTCATTTCTGTTTTGGGAAACGGCCTTTCAGAAATTGATTTCATTTTATTAATTACTTGTTTGGCACATGTGGTTTCTAGTATAGATATTTCAGGAAAATGTGAAAAATAATCAAGAACCATAACTTATGCATGTTCTTTATATTCACATGGAGCTAAACCTGCTTTAGACCAAGGTCTTAAATTGTCTTGAATAAATGTCATGGGTTATTTACACCGAGCATTTCTATATTTTTAACACACTTCACATTTTTTTATATGATCCTGTGTGTTTTGGTTCATTTTTCACCAATACAGACTCTCTTGCTCAACATTTACATTTTTCTGTGCCTAAATGTCCCCCATAAGTGTTTCAACATCCGTGGTGTTAACCCTAAAGGAATTACTACTCTACTACCTTTAAACAAAATTCCTTTAACTACTGATAAGTCTTGAATATATTATATGGCTTCAGTATCATTTTTTGATCCCTTTGTAAAAATAATCTGTGGAAATGAAACTGTGAACATCAATAGGAACTGAAGCAGTTTAAGCAATTAATAAAAATGGCTACAGTATTAAAACTGTTTGATAGTAACAGATTTACAAAATTTTCTTCAGATGCACCCAAACAAGGCCTAGGAGCTACTACTATAGAAGTATGGTGATCTCTGGAAACCAGTTGCTTATGCATCTTAGAGCTATGTCAAAAACAGAATGTCAGTATGCTCAAATAGAAAGAGGTTTTGGCATTGTTTTCTTCATGCAAAAATGTTCACATGATTATAAATGGTAGATCTGTATTGGCAGAAACAAATCATAAACCATTAGTTAATATTTCAGAAAGGATTATGATTGATATATTGCCTTGGTTACAAAGATTGTTTTTTCAATTGTATTTATATGATTTAAAATTAGAAATCAGTCAGGTAAAGTTTTAATTGTTGCTGATACTCTTTCTAGAACTTAGGTTGTATCTAGTGTAATTGAATATGATGATGATGATGGGGTATATGTAGATGTACTTAAAAATTGTTATATCAGGAGTATGGGAAGAAATTGTACAAGCAACTAGACAGGTTGAGAATTTACAAAGGGTTATTATAGCTATTGAAAAAGGATATATAAAAAAAGATACTGAAGCCATATAATTATTTATTCAAGACCTATCAGTAATTGAAGGAATTCTCATTAAAGCTAATAGAGTAGTAATTCCTGTAGAGTTAACAGCAGAGATATTGAAACACAAACATGAGGGACATTTAGGCATAGAAGAATGTAAATGCATAAACTGCCATATTTGAAACTGAATGATAGAGTACATATCCTATAATGGTAGAAATTGGTCTCAGAAGGCCACTGTAACAAAAGAGGTAGCAGCTCAATGTTATGATGTCATGACTATTAATGGTCAAGTGTATAGACCAAAGTGAAGTGTATAGACAATTGTTACCTGCTAGACCAGACTCAGCTGAAAGAAGAAATGATACAGTGCAGCAACAAGAGCAGCAAGAAATTGAAAATGACATAATTCCTCTAAGTAATAAAGAACAGCTTCAATAATAGAGCAAATATAGAAGTTAGATGGTCATTGCATCAAAAGGAGACCTGTTAAGACTTCTAGAAAGCTGATTATTGACAAATACAGATGTGAATAAATGTGTGGGTTTTTTTTTTAATAAAAGAAAGGAGATGTGGTATTTCTGTGGCTTGAATGAATAGAATCTTCAGGATATGGGAACTGACAGTGGGAGGAAGCTCTGTTAACCATATATCTAATAAAGACTGAAGTTACTATCAATGAATAAGTATTAAGACTAGTGGATTACTTTTATATAAAACAGCAGTCACCTTTAGGTCTTGACTACTTGTCATTAAAGATCCTGTGGCATTTTTTTTCAAGAGCGCATGTGTTAGCCTTCGCTAAATTCTAATTTGAGTGATTACATTCTGCCTATCTATTTTTTTTCTGCTGTGTGAATTCAGTTATAGCATTCTTCCTCACATCCTGATCTAAATTGTTGGGTAGTGTAAACATGCATTTCTAAACAGCTACTGCATTCCTTTGATATATTTTTATGTAACTGATAGTGTAATAGTTCCTATATATGTAAAACTTATAAAAGGATTTGGCAGCAGGGCTGGCCTACAAACCTCAGCATCATTGAGATTACAGTTCCCACGCTTCTCTGAGTGCTTTGGGCAGAGGGCAGCTCCATCGCACTGTACAACTAGGAGTTCCAGTCTTGGGCCCTGAATAGAGGCAGAAAATTTGGGTTTGCTCCCCCAAACCACTTCCTCTTCCTGAATACCTTTCTTCCTGTCCCACAAGCCTGTCTTTGTCATAAGCCCCTGGAATGGGTAATGTTAGCATTGGAAGTTTTCCTCACTGGCATTAAAGTGCCAGTACATGCTTTTCCAAAGTTTTTACTAAGTTTTATTGTTCTGTTCTTAACCATCACCAATTTCCAAAAGCCTCTCCCATAAATGAATGGGACTTGTCAGCATTCCAGTACCAAGTGACTATAAATGGAGCTAGAGGTATTCCTTCAAAATGCTCAGTTCCAAAAGTATCCTAAACTGTAGGCAGAATCCTGTATTTACATGTCTTCATAGTATTCTATAAAAGTGACTTGCTGTTATCTCAAGATAAATATAACTAAAATTGAGCTCCTAATCTTTCCTTCAAAATCATCCACACTACCTGTGTTCTTTGTTACTCTTTACAACACCACTATCCTTTGTCTCCCAGGCTCAGAAAATGAGGTTATCTTAAGGGAATGCTCTTCCTAAACTTGCATGCTAGTTTTCCAGTTCTGCCTCTGAAATCCTACCTAAAAACTTACTATTTGAGTAATGCCAAAAGAGAGGGAACCAAACTGATATAAGGCATGTATATTGGGGGAGATGGGGGGAGGGAATGGGAACCATTAAGACATGTACATGACTAATTTAAGCTAGTTTGCAATCTTATTAATATGACCTTGGCCTACTTTCCTCTTCCATCTCCTTATGTTTGACTACCATCTCTTATTGCTTAATTTAGACTTTTATGTTCTCTCTCTGTCTCTGGGCAAGATTTAAATAGTAACCTACGGTTTTCAGATTTTCAGAGGAGTATTGAAAGAATTGTTGGCATATCTGTATGTCTCCTAGAAGTTGTGAACTTTAGTGAGTTTTCTTAAAAACAGAGTGGTGTTTCCAGGTGACTATTGTCATGTCTGCAAGTAAGGTATTTCAGAATATGATTGGTGTTAACTGAAAGTTGAATAGGTATTCCTAAATAGCTCCCTGTGTAGACAAGTCCTTAATAGACAGTTGTGTAGATCTTTATCGTGACATTTGATTTAGAGGTTAACTCATCTCAGTAGTTATGACTTGTTAAGTTTGTGATTAGACCTGAAATCGGGGGTGAGATTGTGTCGCTCTCCAAGAATTACTTGGAAGCATTTGGTCTGCTTTAGCCACTGGAGGTTGGTTCCATCTTCCATTCAGTTTTCACTGGTGGGAGCAGTTATTGCTCATTTATGTTAGAAATTATATAAATCCATAATCTTATCTCTATCCATCTACTCTTTAGCACAATTATTTTTGATGTTTGGATAAATGAGGGAAATCTTCATACTGTATTTCAATTTTTTTTTTAAAGTGTAGGTATAGGCAGCAGAACTATCTTTTCAAAGCTACCAGTTCATTTACTGTCTCATATAAGTGCATTACTTTTCTTTGTACTTTTGGAAAGCCTTGATGTTGAGTAGGAACTTCATGTTTATTTTCAAAGACAATAATTGTAAAGAGAGAATAAAAGTTAAGACACTGGAGGAATTGAGTCTAAAAGGAAAAATTCACAGTTAAATGTGTCTAACTCTTATCAGAAATGAGAAAATAAGTTTATTGGAGGAAAGATAAGAGACTATATCAGGGTTAAGACTAGAAGAAGGGGGAAATTTAAGATGACTGTCAGTAAGATCTACTAGACACTGAAATTATTTCCAAAAGGAAATAGTTGAAGCTTGGGGCATTTTAAGACTAGACTGACAACTTAAATTTGTAATGGAACACTCCTATATTGGCAAGGATATGAATCAATTACCTTAATACAGTGGTGTCTAACTTTTTTATGCCTAAGATCACTTCTTGAATTTAAGGGCAACCAAGGATCTGCCCCGCTCCTTCCCCAAGGCCCCGCCACG